>NC_055967.1:27917943-28010443 GCF_018492685.1 Alosa sapidissima
TGGTGCTACTTTGTTACTTGTTGTTCCACGTTTTCTCCTCTATCTTGGTGGGAAAATTATCAGAATATGCCAAACCTCTAAGTCTAACGGAAAGGTATGGAATGTTCTCAGCAGTTTTGGTACAATAGACAAGCTATTCTCCCAGCTGCCGTTTGGTTGCCTCGATAAGCTTTGACATGCAAACACACTTTACTTGGCCTATAATCAGCATGCGGGGGTGTCGGACTGGGGTAAAACCAGTACTGATTACTAGGGCCCCAAGAGGAGGGAGGGCCCTTGAAAAGTCTGGAATATATTTTATTATATTTATTATGGGGGCCAATCGGGACTGGCTATGCATAGGGCCTGCTACGCCCCTATTGGTATGTAAAGAATGTCTTGTCTTATTGTTTGCGTCCCTCCGCTTGCCTAATTATAGCCGTATCCTGGCCACAGTTGCATAACGGACTTCGTGTTGACTTGAGAAGACATGTGGCTGTTCCCCCCGCCCTCAGCTGCGCGGAGTGCGGGTGAGCTGGAATTCACTGACGTCAGTGGAGGAGCTCAGAGCTCAGATGAACGCGAGAACATTGCGGACACGCGCTCCGAGCACACGCGCGCTCAGCATCTCTGTCCCGTCCCACCGGACAGCTGCGGAAATTAAAAAACATTACACTCGTGTCCGGCAACATTCTGTTTTATGTGTCACAATCCAGAGGAGAGGACAAGGACCAGAGCTGACACTGAAAGAGGTCATTTCTAATATCCCGGCAACAAAAGAAAGGCAGAAATCGTAGTGTCCTGACGGGCTCCGATCAACACAAGGACTCCGCATTATTTTACCTTCGGTAAGTTAACTGTGACGCATAGCATTGTTGTTAGTATTGGATGTGCGAGGAAATGGAGCAGTAAACACCAAGTTAGTCGCTCGTCTTGCGACATTTTCGGGTACCGCTTGTTTAACGTAAATGCGTAAATCATACAATCATATATACTAAGTCGATACTGCAAGTGAAGGGACGAGCTAAACGTGTAGTAACGCTTGGTTAGATGCTACCATGTTTGCCGTTCGGTTCGGGGCATAGCAAACCTTCTGAGAGATGCAATGGCCTGTACACACACACATCAAGCGCGCGGATCAGACAGCGTGAGTGCGCACTGTCCGGTGCCTTCTGGCAGTGACGCAGAAAGTTCCCAGCGACGGAACATGCCGCTGCACGCTGGAATCTGGGTCTTGCCAACACGACGCTGTCAATGAATTGTCGTTTTTTTCTCTTATTGACACGAATATATTTGTTTGTTTATATTTACATGTGTGTGTTGAGAGTGTGGGAGGCATGCGAATAAAGCTTTAGACCACTCAAATGAGAACTGACAGCTTCGGTGATGCAGGTAACGAGCAGAGGGTACCCACAGGCCTCTCATTAGTAGGGTGCAGCAGAGCAAGCAAACACTCTTGTGTGTGTGTTTGTGTGTGTGTGTGTGTGTTTGCCTGGGGTAGTGTGCTATTTTGTTGTACCATTTCATATTTGTATGTGGCTGTCTGTGAGAGTGAACACTGATAGATGCACTAGACATGTCTTCCAACATCATTTAGCACCACCAAGAAGAACTTCTACCCAGCCTTTGACACAGAGAGGGAACTAGAGCTAGATTATACAGTAGATCTAGAAGGGCTAGATCAGGGGTTCTCAAAGTTTTGATTGATGAGGGCCAATTCAGGAACCCAACATTGAACTGAGGGCGGCCAAAGGGGGGGGGGGGGACCTGGAAAATAAATCCTATTTGTAATCATTTTAATGACCAGGTTGCATCTCTACAGTTTATATTTATTGCATTAAACACATTTTAATTCATAACTGAGGCTAAACCTGGCAATACTTGTGAAAATCTTGCAATGCACACACAATCTCTACCCTCAACAGACAAATGTGGGATATAACAGTCCTGTGTGCAGTCCGTTTCAGCTTATTTAGAACAAACAGTCTCAGTGGGCCTTGCTTATTATCAGCATAGGCCTTATTCAGGGCCAATTCCAGCTACCAAAGCACCACAGGAAAACCTGACGGCCACTAAACACCACTAAACCGAGATTCATTCTTTTCAAAGCACACAGTACAGTTGTACAGTTTTAACAGTTTTACTGATGTTATCAGATGTTATCGCGGGCCGCCATTGGCCCCCAGGTCGCACTTTGAGAACCTATGGGCGAGATTATACAGTATTAAACAAGCGTGTCACAGTAGGCCCACTTATGACAAGACTCAACACAAAGACATTCTACATGACCGAGAACATAGAGTTCATACTAAGCATACACAACAACATTACGGGTTGAGCATCACTGACAGCCAGACAAGATAAAGCCAGAGGAACAGTTTTTTTTTGCAGAAAGCAGCCTTGCATGTGAGGGCCGACCATGCCTTCTTCCATATGAGGCAAAGGTTGCCTACATCGTGGCAGTTGACTCAGGAACAGAGCAGAGAAGGCCCCATGACAGTTGCTCTCTGGGTGAAGTGTTTATGTGGGCTGCCTGGGCCGTTTGGGATAGTACATGCTGTCCTTGTCATGGCTGTGCAAATAAGGTCACGTAAATGAGAGGTTGGCATTGGAACTGCTGTAAATGGGATTTGGGTTGTGGATTGGCTCTATAGGCTATTGAGCCTGTGTATCAGGAGCAGTAATGTGTGTGTGTGTGTGTGTGTGTGTGTGTGTGTGTGTGTGTGTGTGAGAGAGAGAGTATTCATGCACTTTAGTGGGCATATGCTATACTCCAGGTCAATGCAGTTAAACCACAAGAACACTCCTTGTACTTGCCCTCCCTCCCCCATCTCTCTCTCTCTCTCTCTCTCTCTCTCTCTCTCTCTCTCTCTCTCTCTATCCTCTCTCTGTGTTTCCGTGGAGTTGTCTAACAGCTGAGTGACCTCAGCTTCATGAATACTACATGAATGGAGCTAAAGGAGATGAGATCATTTCTGTTCACAAGCCCATCTCCTCCCTCTTCGCCACCCTCTGTGTCCCCCTCTTTACATCCCTCTCTCTCTCTCTCTCACACTCTCTCTATTTTTGGTCCCTCTCTCCATCCCGGTCTTCTCTCCCTCTTTCCATGTCATTGTCTTCCCCTGTTCCAACCCCTCCCTCCCTGGAAGACGCTGAATGAGTCATATTCTCTATTCACACTCCTTGTGTGATGCATGTCACACAGCCAGGCTTACAATAATTGAATGTGCTGCTGAGGGATGTGTGTGTGTGTGTGTGTGTGTGTGTGTGTGTGTGTGTGTGTATGTGTGTGTGTGTGATGAGAGAGAGGAAGAAAGAGTGAGTGAGTGAGTGAGTGAGAGAGAGAAGTAGAGAGCTCTTTAACTATGTAAGGCGCTGACCATAGAGCTGCTATTCTGCGGTCAACCTGCAGCAACACTATGCATCCCGCCACCCCTGTGCCCACATCCTAAAAGTCCTTTACAGTGACCAGTGTGTACGTGCGTGTTATGTACTCTGTGTGTGTATGTGTTGCATAATGGTGATCCTCATGAGAGGCCTATCAGTAGGAAACGTGTGTTTTTATGTCTGTGTTTTGTGTGTGTGTGTGTGTGTGTGTGTGTGTGTGTGTGTGTGTGTGTGTGTGTGTCCTTGTTCCAGTACGAAATGTGAGCTTAGGGAACTGCAGGTCAGAAGCCAGGAAGGCCTGTACTGTGGTGTTTCCTGTATAGTGGAACGCCCTCTGGTGTCTCCTGGGTGGACCACTGCTCTTCTCTGTTCTACTCACAGAACCTACAATAGGGCCCCTTTTTTACGCATTGTAATGATGATAATAATAATATTAATAATAATAATAATAATAATAACAATAATACTACGTCTACTACTACTACTAGTAGTAACTAGATGTACCGCAGAGCGGTACAAAATATGACCGCTGCCAAGTCCAGCACATTTTTTCCACAAAAATAAATCACGCTGAAAGGCCTATATGATTCTAACTGTCTCACTAAATTGCATTATCCACACTCAATTCTCACTGGTATCTGCTAGACAACAAGTACCAAAACATGATTAGTTCATAGATTTCACATGTAAAATTCATTTTATACAACCCCACCCCCATCTTGCCTGTTCATAATTCTGAGAAATTCTTGAATTGTGTGCATGTGTGCGTGTACAAGTTTATGTTTTTGTGTGTGGGTGTGTGTGTGTTTGTATGTGCGTGCTTGTGTGTTTGCCTGCGTATGTGTGTTTGTGCATGTGCATGCATGCGTACAGTGATGGCCAAAAGTATTGGCACCCATGCTAAAGTTGACTGAAAAGAGGAATATAAAATCATCTTTTGGAAATTGATCTTAATGCCTTAAGTGAAAAATTTGGAAATATCTAACCTTTAAGGACACCAATTGTCTTAGTGAATGAATAATGTATCATAAATAAATAAATGTTCTTCCTTAAAATACAGGGGTCATAAGTATTCCCACCCCTATGTTAAATTCCCATAGAGACAGGCAGATTTTTATTTTTAAAGGCCAGTTATTTCATGGATCCAGAATACTGTGCATCCTGATAAAGTTACCTTGGCCTTTGGAATTAAAATAGCCCCACATCATCACATACCCTTCACCATACCTAGAGATTGGCATGGGTGTTATTTCAGTTAGCCTATTAGCTGGTTTGATTTGCATTAAGCTCAATGAGCATCAAACCAGCTAATAGGCTAACTAAAATAGTTTTTTGCACATGTGTGCACATGGAATGGGTTAACATGACCCCTGGAGGCAAACATACAGAAAAAATTGGTCATCCTAGGCCCTCTACGGTTCTCAAGATATTTACAGAAAACTGTGTCTGCCCTACCCTCCTTTCGGGGGGTCCAGTACAGCGGGGGGGGCTACAGATCAAAACGAAAACCAATGGTTCCATGCTATCCATGTGGGGTTACATGCCCACCAAGTTTCGTGTACCCCGGTCTTTCAGTGTCCCGGGAATCCTTGTTGGTGTACGGTCACTAAATGTACACATAAATTATTTTATTGTAAGGCCCCCCATGAACGAAAGTTCACAAAACTTGGCATGCATTCGGAGGGTGTCATAATGATCCTACACTTTCAATTTCGTGCAGTTTTGACCATGTCAGCCAGAGATATTGTGGTGAAAACACCTAATTTTTTGCTTTTTAATTTTTAACTAGGTGGCGCTATACATGAAATAAGTGGTAATGGGATGGGTTGACATGCCCCCTTAAGACCAACATACAAAAAAAAGGTGGACCTCCTAGGCCCTACGGTTCTCGAGATATTCACAGAAAACTGTCTCCGGCCACCTACAGGCCAGTTGGTGTATAGTAACATAAATTTATTTATTGTGTGGCCCCCCATGAACGGAATTCGACGAAACTTGGTGTGCATTCAGAGGGTGTCATAATGATCCTACACTTCCAATTTCGTGCAGTTTTGACTATGTTAGGTCACAGATACCTGCGATTACAACACCTCATTTTTACTTTTTTGTGTTTAACTAGGTGGCGCTATACATGAAATAAGTGGTTATGGAATGGGTTGACATGGCCCCTTGAGATCAACATACAAAAAAAATGGTCCTCCTAAACCTTACGGTTCTCGAGATATTCACAGAAAACTGTGTCTGCCCTACCCTCCTTTCGGGGGGTGCAGTCCAGCGGGGGGGCTACAGATCAAAACGAAAAACGATGGTTCCATGCTATCCATATGGGGTTACATGCCCACCAAGTTTCGTCTACCCTGGTCTTTCAGTGTCCCGGGAATCCTTGACGGAAATTTGGACATGCGAAAAAGAAAAAAAGAAAAAAAAAAGAAATCTGACTAAACCCAAACGCCGCTTCGCTGCGCGGCGGTCATAATAATAATTATAATTGAGTTACGTTTTTCAACGTTTTCGGCTTTTTCAAACCAAAGGTACCAAATATGTGAACTGATCACAGAAAACACTAACAAAACAGAAATACATTAATGCTTAAATGCTTAATACATAAATGCTTTACATGCTTAATACATAAAATTATATTTCTACATTCTTTGCTAATCTACACTGAAATGATATACAGAAATAATCAAATCAAGGTTTGCTTTGAAGAAATTGAAGTAGATGGGTAAAAATAGAAGTTAGAATCACCTTAATCCCTCTATACACTGTACACAGACACAGACACACACATACACTGTACACAGTCACTCCATGGATGGCATTATCACGTGTGCCAGTGTCGTCCTTGAAGTCCAAGTGCCAAAAGTAGAGGATTACATCCTCTTCCCAAATTAGCTGGATGCTGCCAGTGAAATAACAAAGGCCTTCCAGCGTGGTTCTTATGAATATAGCGTTTGTCTGGGGGTAATGACAGGCTTCTTTACTAATGAGACAGCAGCCATAACAAGCCCGAAGTGACCTCTCATTCCCACAGATATCTCAAACAAGTTTTTGTTGTGTTTGTTCAGCTGCCGGTTATGAAAGGATCTGACATTTGTGAGGTGGGTCGCCAAAGGTGTTGAAACGACTGTGTAAGAGCAGTTTTAGCTGAGGCGTATAAATGAAATCTAACACTGCCAAGGCAGGTTCCACCAAGCATTATAGAGCACTACAGAATCTTTTCAGTAGAATCCTTTGGCTCTAGCACCTACATACATAAGGTGTTTCTCAAAGTCGAGGATGCTTCTTTGGTTGAACTGGCCCTTCCGAGGCAGGTCCCTCAGAGATGTGGTAAGGTTCCTCCTTAGTATTTGGAAAACACACAGCAGAACAGAGCGTAGATATTGTACACATTGTGTATCCACCTTATTTGTGAATACTTCAGTCCGGTTTTCATTTTCCATCCATTCTGTTTACATAATACGTTAGTTAGTACCTTTATGAATGGTCGAAATTGTTGCCAAATTCAGGAAATCACCTCGCAATATGGGGGACTATGGGGGTATATTTCACATTTTTTCACTATTATCAATTTGTTAGCCAGTAGTTATTTGAATAATAACTGTATTTTAAGGTCATAAAGCACACAGCTCATTGGATAAACATTGGGTTTCTTTATGTTGTCATACATATTTTGGTGATTTTTCTCAGAAAAACGTTTTTTTTTTGTTGTTGTTTTTTTTCTATTTTGAATGTTATTTGATGAAAAACACCTTAATGTGTATTGTAACACTTGTCTGTTGCTATGGTGTTATAAAAATCTCATAATTCCAAATCAGATATAGGCTACATGCGTTGGACTATTTTGTTTAGTGTAGAGTAGTAGTTGTATCACACAGGATTACGTGAACTTTCTTGCAACATGGCTTCTAGTGGAGAGTGTATTAGTAATGCCAATCCACAGTCTTCAAAATGTACTCTGTCTACAAGACAATCGTCTTGGATATTTAGTTTGGACAGTGGCCTTGTTCAGGATGACTCGATTATCACTGGATCCCGTCTTCCAAACTGTCGCCAAGTTCTCAGTTGCTTCATGTGGATCTTTTGCTTCATGTCATCTTTCAGATGGTTCATCAGAAAACAGAACAAAGTGGGAATCAGCAAATATCGTACAGTCCCAGGTGTCCAGCTTTTATAAAAAAGCCAACATTCATTTGATATCAGAAAGGAAAGCCTGTGAAAAAATCATTAAACTTTTAAGTATAAGTATATGTACTCAATTGATCCCGTGAGAGAAATTGGTCTCTGCATTTATCCCAATCGATGTTCTTCACCAAGACTTTTGCTCTGTGGCCACAGAACGCTGAAAGCTTGGTGAAGAACAAGGAGGACTTGTTATTTCTGGAGTCCTCCATGAAAAATGACCACCAGGCCTCATTTGGTTCATTTGATAAGGCATTAGCTGACCACATAATATATTGTTCTCCAGCCTTCAAATTTGGTACTGGCAAAACCAAAAAAAGCTTTTATTGATAGTTTACTTTCTGGCAAAGGCAATTTTTATTGCACCTTCCCCGAAAATGTACACTACTGTCATATCTCAGGAAGTAATAAAGATAGAGACACACAACTCACATCAAATGATGCGAAAAGTCCATATTTATATTCAACTTCCATTGACATTATAGGGCTAGTATTTTTGCCGTTATTTAAGAAAAAAATATATTTTCAGCCTAGCTTTATGGACGTCTTTAGTTGGAAACTTCAGAGGCTCGGTGGGCCACTTAAACATCAATAGAATTCAATAAAATTTCTCATGGAAGTTTTATTTGGTTACTGGAACAAAATTATTCTAGGGACAGATTGATTTTCACATTTTTTTCAAAAAGTGAGGCGGATGATGCACCCTAACGTTAGTGCAGTCTCAGCAGGCTAACTAGAATATTCTTCAAATTGTATTTCTTTCCAAATATTGACAATTCTGTACTCAATGTGGATATTCTGTATAATGTATGACTTGTTCTGTATAAGTTTACTTTTACATGGCTTAGGATGCACAGACATTGAATTATCCTGCTCTGGCGCTGTTACTGGACACAATGGCTGTTACTCCTGCTGTTCCAGCACTTTGTTGAAATTGAAATATCTAATTCTAGATTTCTAAAATTAGAAAAATTTACCTCAGCAATTATCCTCATCACATTAGGAACAGATTTAAATTGCCCTGGTAAACATCTCTTTCACATGATTATGGTATGAGAGTTCATAATTGTACAAAACATTTTCTTTGCACATTTACAGTGAAATTGAAAGACATTTACATTTAAATAAATACTGAACTGTGCTGTTACTGAAACCCTCTTGAATGCATACATAGGATCATGGGTGTTTTAAGAACACTGAGGATACACACAAGCAAACACACACACATACAAACTCACACACTGGCAGTGTTATAACTTATCCTATTTTGTGTTACAGGCTATGACATCACACTAGACCTATCCAAGCCCCCCCACACACAGAGTCCATCATGTCTGCCCCTGGCACTCGAGAAGGCGGCGGCACTGGCATCGGGGGAATCTACGAGCTCCTTGGCCGCACCTTGGGCCGCGGGCACTTCGCCGTGGTACACCTGGCCCGCCACATCCCCACCGGCCAGCGGGTGGCGCTCAAGGAGATCGACAAGCAGCGCGTGGAGGGCGCCGAGCCCGAGGGGGCCGGTCGCCTGCTCCAGGAAGTGAGCTGCATGAAGCTGCTCCGCCATCCGGGCGTGGTGCGCCTCTACGAGGTCATCGACACGCCCACCAAGCTCTACCTGGTACTGGAGCTGGCCGAGGGTGGCGACCTCTACGACCTCATCCTGCGGCACGAGGCCGGCTTGGGCGAGGCTGGCGCCCGGCCGCTGTTTGCCCAGGTGGTACGCGCCATCGCCTACTGCCACCGCATGCACGTGGTTCACCGCGACCTCAAGCCCGAGAACCTGCTGCTCTTCCCCAAGCAGGGGGCACTCAAGCTTACGGACTTTGGCTTCAGCAAGCGCTTCCACCCGGGGACCAAACTCACCACCAGCTGCGGATCGCTGGCCTACTCCGCCCCCGAAGTGCTGCTGGGAGAGGAGTACCATGCACCTGCTGTGGGTGAGTGTGTGTGTGTGTGTGTGTGTGTGTGTGTGTGTGTGTGTGTGTGTGTGTGTGTGTGTGTGTGTGTGTGGACAAATAACAATAACATAACAATAAGTCTGTAAGTAATGCTTGCAAATCATTTACTGACAATATTGCTGATGCTCAACACAGGAATAGCAGACAGGAATAGTATTTAATTAATTCATTTAGAAAAGGTGTCAAATGTCTTTTGGTGCTAATGAACTAAACTGACATATGGTCCACCACTTCATATGTTTGTCTGGGAACTTCATCATCATGGTCCGTACAGGCGCACACAAAAGCCTACTGTTTATTACTGTTTAACGCTACTACTGTTTATTACTGTTTAACGCTACAGTCCGTACATTCAGTACACATCTGTATTGAACCTAACATCCTGTACCTAAACAGTTCGGTACGAATATGTGTACCTTTACACTGCAAGTGTGTGTGTGTGTGTGTGTATGTTTCTGTGTGTAGGTTAGAGCAAGTGTGTGTATGTACCAGAGCAATGATTAATGAGTTACCACTGCTCAGAAAGTTATCAGTATGGTGTTATTCTCCCTCTACTCCATACACACACACACATACAGACACACACACACACACACACATACACACATACAGACACACACCACGACACACAGTGTCCTATGCACACTGCAGTTGAGGGAGTAAGACTTCAGGCCTGTTCTCTGAGAGAACAGCACATCCTCTGTGCTCTGGCTGCCTTGTTCTCCCTCACACACACGCACACACATACACACAGAGCTTCGAGCTTGTTCTTTGTCTTGCTCATGTGAACTGCCTATGTCTGGAGCCAAAGGTGAAGATAGCAATAGGTTTTGCCTGTGTGTGAGTGTGTGTGTGTGTGTGTGTGTGTGTGTGTGTGTGTGTGTGTGTGTGTGTGTGTGTGTTGTTTTGTGTGTTGTTTTGGTGGGAGAGAGAAACAATGGGAAAAGGGGAGAGTGTGTTGACATTATGTAAAGTCTTCGTACTCACAGCACTCAATGCATTTAGACAGAAACTCTCATCAGATTCTCAAAATTTTAAGTGTGTCTCATAATTTGAAAAGTATCAAACTAACAGCACAAATCAAATAAGTCATTAAGAGTTCTTAAAGTTGATACAATTAGTCTGGCCTTACCTAAGGATTTTCATATATAAAAAATATACAAATGCTGAGATTGTATGACATGTCTACTGATCAACTGTATAGTTGTTGTACAAAACAAAATGTTCAGACGGTGAAAGAAGCAGTTGATTTGTGTTATGTGATAGGCCTGGTCTATCAATGGATAATGGATTTAATTCCACCAGCTGCTGTTGTAAAAGAGTAGGACTGCACAACACACACACACACACACACACACACACACAAATACACAAACACACACACACAGAGATACACACACACACATACACACACACACACACACACACACACACACACACAGAGATACACACACACACACACACACACACACACACACACACACACACACACACACACACAGAGACACACAAGAGAGAGACACACAAATACACAAACACACTAAACTGCAGCTGATGTTAAGTGTATTGAACCCAAAATGAGTCTAAAACTGCACGCATTCGAGGCGAACACAAGTTATCTTAATAATCTGTGGATTTGCACTCAAGCGGGCACAAAATCAAGAGCTGTAAAGCCACCAAGCCCAGGAGGTAATCACACGCCGACCCAATTCTACGCCGAGAGCGACAGGGGATTACAGTAAACTGAGAACGTGATAAACTCAACTCCAAGACTCACTGAAGAACATTTGGAAAAAATGCGGGTTTAAACAACGTGTATAAAAAAGACACTAGATTAAATGTTTACTGAGAATATAGGTGAGCACAGCGAGAAGATGACCCATATTCTCAGTCTCGCGTAGGTGAGCCAAATGCAAATCATTCTATTCTGGGTTGGAATGTAGGTGATAGCAGTCCACGGGATTCTTTGGGGGTATTTCTACTCAGTATCACCCACTAGTGACTCTAGCAGCTCAGGGTCTACAGTGTAGATCTGATAATCAAGAATGTTTTGTGTGCACTCATTTTTTTTAGGACAACACTTTTTTTTGTTTGTTTGTTTTTCAGGTATATACTTGTTTATTTACTTATTTGCTGTAAGTGTTAATGATGTTTTCTAAACAAAGTTCGGGAGGAGCCCATACAGTAGGGTTGATTGCCATCCATGACAGCCATCCATGAGCGGATTATGAACTTTTTGGCCCCTGGACCCAGATGTATTAAAGGCCCCTCACTAATTGTCGCATATGTAGGAGGGGAGGGTTGGGGGTCCTCCCCCAGAATTTTTTTAATTTGTTTGATGTGATTTCCTGTATTCTGGTGCATTTTGGGGATTGCCAATACTAAATTCAATCAGATTCATAGCCTTCATTGATATTGAGGCAATGATTCCATGCAAAGGCTTGGGCTTCAGGGCACCCTGACCCCTGACCCCTTGGACCCCTGGGCCTGGGCCTGGGAGGCCCGTGCAGTAATCCATCCCTGCAGCCATCACTCACCCCACTTCCATTTGTAGGGAATAAAACCCTCCTTACTGCCCTTTACTGTACGTCATGCTGGAGCTGCAAAGCCTCCCACCTCCTCCCCTGTTCCTCCATTTCATTATTAAGTGTAAGCTCTAAATTACCCCTCATCCATAGGGGGTGTTAGTGGACATCACTCGCATGTGATCTCCACTATTGGCATCCCAGGATCATGGCCAGCTACAAAGCCAAACTCGCCATTCTCTGCACTCAGTCTAAGCAATCCGATGGGCAAACTAGTGAATGTAAGGTTAAGGTTGTAGACATTCTTCAGTAAGCACTCAGGTTCGGTCTGGCTCATGACTGACAATTACGCAATTTGCAGACGTATTCACCACAATATGTAAATCGGTCATAGCACATACGTTGGACAATTATTACAAGGGCCAAACTACCCAGAACAACTCCGGTGCCCTGTTCAAGGGTGCATCGTTGGCAGCTGGCTACTGCATGCTAGTCTAGCTAGCTTCTTATTCACTACGCTACTACCGCCTCAATTGTGTAACAATTAAGTTTGCATGAGTCGGCCTAGAGATGCGCGTCTCTGCTTAGACGGTTAAGGGTAAATAACCAAAATAGACACACGTGGGAAATGAAAGATGAACTGATATGAGGATTGCAAAACAATGGAGGCATTTATGTGAGAGGAGAGGACTCCTGGGCCCCCAGCATCATGGCCATGTTCTGAGCTGCAAGCTGTGGAACAGGACGCTCTGGGAAACAAAAGAGATTTTGTATCACTGTATCATCACTCGTGCTGTCTGCTGTTCTTGTGATTGTACTTGCTACGGTGCCTGTTTTAACTTGTGATTTCTGATTTAACTTCTGACCTTTCCTGTGTGTTTGTGTGTGTTTGTGTGTGTGTGTGTGTGTGTGTGTGTGTGTGTGTGTGTGTGTGTGTGTGTGTGTGTGTTTTACAGATATTTGGTCTTTAGGTGTAATTCTCTACATGCTGGTTTGTGGTGTGAGTCCATTCCAGGAGGCCAATGACAGCGAGACGCTCACCAGGATCATGGATTGCAGCTACACTGTCCCCTCACACATCTCCGCTGACTGCAGAGAGTGAGTGGCAGAAACACACACACACACACACATACAGACACACTTACAAACGTATACAGGCACACACACACACACACACACACACACAGACAGGCAGACACACACACACACACACACACACACACAGTTCCTAAATTCTGAAGATGCTTTATTTATGTCACACATTGTAAAGTATAGCGAAGTCAACTGCAAATTATGCCAGAGTTTAACCATTTTCTCTCCCCATACCACCCTCTCTCTTTCTCTATCTCTTTCTCTCTATCTCCTTTTCTCTCCCCCTCTCTCTTTATCTCTCTCTTTCCCCTCTCAGTCTGATCTCTCTCATGCTACAGAGGGATGCTTGTTGCCGGGCGACCCTTGAGGAGATTGAGGGGCACCGGTGGCTACAAGGTGTTGTTCTGCCTCCTCAAAGCGTCATGGCAACGAACCCGGCGATAGCCCCGGTGACCCCACACAGCCTCACGGCCTCAGAGCATGATGCGATCCTGCAGAGCATGAGACACGTCGCCAGCGCTGCACACATCACAGAGTGAGCCCATATATAAGCACATATATGCTTTCACAGACACAAATACACATCACATATACACTACCACAAACACACATACATACACATAGAGATGTACACATACACACTTTCACAGGCACAAATACACTACAGTACACATATACACTACCACAAACACACATGTATACACATGCACACACACTTTCACACGAACACAAATACACACACATGTATACACATGCACACACACTTTCACACGAACACAAATACACACACATATATACAAGCACACATACACACACATACATACACTCATGCATAATGTATACACAGACATAATCAGATTTTTCACAGATACACTCTGTTGAGATCTACAACGTACCTCATATATATATATATAGTAATACCATGATTTGTCATTTTTCCACAAAAATAAAATAAATAAAACCTACAACAAACATCAATAAATAAGCATCTCTCTCTTTCTCTTTCTGCCCCCCCCCCCCTCTCTTTCTCTCTCTCTTTCAGGGCATTGGATGCGGACAGGTACGACCACATCACAGCTACCTACTACCTCCTGGCCGAGCGCATTCTGAGGGAAAGACAGCAGGACACAGAGACACAGACACGGTACTACTCACAAACACACACAGATACTAAGTACAAACCCCATCAAACACATACTCTCATATTCTCATACTCTTACTCATACACAGCAGGCTATTCACATTCTAAAGGCCCATTCACACCAAGAATGATAACGATAACGATAACTATAAATAAATATCGTTGATATGAATGATGACGTTCACATATAAACTATAACGACATGAAGAACGATATTGTTGTGGATCACTTTCAGAGCGATTTTCAGAACGATAAAAAGCTAACAGCCAATCAGAACCCATCGAATTGTAACTGTCACATTCATTAACACAAGGAGAGACTTTGTTTATCGTTGTTCAGTGTGAACGCTTTTATCGTTATGGTTATAGTTATCGTTATCGTTATCATTCTTGGTGTGAATAGGCCTTAACAGATTATAACACACATACAAAACATCCACTCACACTCACCAGTGTTGTAGTTAAGTCACTATGCCTCGAGTCCGAGTCCAGGTTCGAGTCTCCAGTGTTCAAGTCCGAGTCAAGTCCAAGTCATTAAAAAAAAATCCAAGTCAAGTCCGAGTCGAGTCCACTACTCATCCGAGTCAAGTCCAAGTCACTATTAAATGCAAAACTGACAACCTTCGTGGCATTCATGTCTCCAGGCATTTGGCGCCACAAGTTAACCTCTGTTATTGTAGGAACATGGCGTGATGTGTGATGTATGACCATGTGTATGACATGAAGCAGTAACACTCCATTGCACTAATATTAATAATAAAAATAATTTAGATATTAGAATCCTATACCAAATAATATTCTACTGACAAAAAAAGTTGAGTCCTTGTCTCAATTTCCGTGTCTGCATGGTCGGAATGTACAAGTCCAAGTATGAGTCCAAGTTCAAGTCATTCAGTGCTCAAGTCCAAGTCAAGTCACGAGTCTCTAAATTTAGCTCATGACTCGGTCTCGAGTCTGAGTCCTGGACTCGAGTACTACACTGACACTCACACACATACACCAACAAGCATATAGAACACAGTGTATACATAAATTGTATGTTATCTGTGCTTATCACATGTGTAATCTATCTATGTGTTTTTGTTGTGTGTGTTTTACAGTAGCATATCCGAGCCTTTGACTGTTATCATGCCAGATGACCCTGCGACCTTGCTCACCTCCTGTAATCGGCATGGCGTATCCGAATCCGGTGACCTCTCGAACCCGAGGGTCCCGTCACTGCAACAATGTCACATCAGTGACACTAAGCTCAGCCAATATGGTGCAGGACCACCGGCAGAACACAACATTTGTCCCACCTCTCCCGACGAGCCTCAGCCAATAAAGAATGTGCATGCCCTACAGCAGATCTGTGAGGAAGAGGAAGAAGAGGAAGATGAAAATGACAGCGCCATGTATCTTACACACACACAACACGCACAAGAGCTGCCACACACCCAGGCAGCAATGGTCTCTCACTCTCCGACACCCTCCACCCACGAGAAACCCAGTGACCCAACCGTGGAGGAGAGAGGAGAGAATATAGTGAAGCCCAATCACACACACGAAACCAAAGCAAACGACACACCTGACGCAGACAGAGCACACACGCACCAAGATGATGATTCGCTCTCACCTGAGTCTGGCACAGGTGCCCAGGTGCAGCCGCAGAGAGAGGTGGAGCTTAAGCATGAGGCGGAGTCCGGCAGCGGAGCTCCAGAACTGCCGGAGAAGAACAATAACACGCCCCTTCCGTACAAGCCACTCCCCTCACCACGCCCCGCACACAAGAACCACTGTGTGGAGGAGGGCCCGGATGCCGTGGAGTCGGGCCGCACGTCCGTCAGCCCCGAGGCCGAGAGGGTGGAGGACGACGAGCTGCACACCGACCGGCGCTTGGCCAATCCGAAGCCCAGTGATTCCCGGCGGAGCAGCGGCAAGGAGGTGGGACCTGAGCTGTGGGCCAAGGGGCGTGGCGTGAGGTTGCGTGAGCGGCTGCTGCAGTTCCCGCTGTGCGAGAAGGCCTTGTCGCTCAACATCAACCCCGCCCCCAAAGAGAAGCTGCTACCCTTCGCGCAGTACAACTGCTGTCATGTACTGTGATGACACCCACGCCCATACCATAATTATCGCCTGTCCAATCCGGATGCGGATCTGATGTCAGATCGTACCCTGACCTGATGCATATCTGAGACCCTCCACAAAGATGACCTCTCCTCTTCTCACTTCAGCTGCTCTCCTCTTCTCACCTTTCCCGAAAATGAAAGCACCTCACTACTCTGAGCAGAGGTCCTACACTTCCTCAACTATATTAGCACCCAGGCTAGTCTGTATATAAGGCCTGTCACGCCACTGCTACCCATAATTAGCCTACCTGCAGTCTCCTATAAATGAGACATCTCACTCTGCGCTGCTATGTACATAGGCCTATTACAGTGGTATATCTGAAAAGAGATGACTTGTACATAGTTGCATTGTGTATGGTTTATTTAAGACAAATGTGTAACCCTGTATTTGTGGCTAGAAGCATGACAATGCCTAGCACTGGCAATTAGCTACAGAGGGAGTGTGTAAATACAAATTCGAAGCTCAGAGAGATTCATTATCAAGTAATGTGCTAATGCTAATATTTGTTGAGCGTGCGTGCTAATGCTAGCTGATAGCCTTGCATCGGTTTTGAAGTGTGCTGATAACCTATAACAATGTAAGCTCAGAGTAATGCAGTGTGTGGGGGGAGCTAAGTGAACTAATGCTAATATTAGCTCAGAGCAGTGTGTTGATTAAGGAATGTGCTAAAGCTTCTGCAGAGCAGTGGACTAACGAGAAAGTGTTGCATCCAGTGCTAATAAAGCTAAGAGCCAGCTAACCCTATAGGGGGCAGTGTGGAGCAGCAGTGGTATCACCCACACCTGCCCCCAAGTTGGTCAGGGTTCGATACCCAAAAAGTGGTAACAGAGTCCCTGTTGCTTTGGCTGAAAGGGTCTGCTTAATCCCTCTCGCTTTACTTTACTTAGATGTAGCCTAGCTGACTATTAGCAGAATCACTCTGTCCAGACAGTGATGTAAGCCGCTGATGTTAAAGTGGTGGTGCGGCTTTACCTCAGTCTTCCAGTGTCCCCATCTGCTATAGCCTACATTTATTTTTTCTTACTGAAATTCATATACTAAAACAAACGTTAGCACTCAAGAAAAGGTTACTGTAGTATAGAAGTCAAATGTAAGATGACTCCTATCTGTAAAAAAACATGCAAGATTTGTGAAATAAGTCTTACAGAAGAAAAACACTGTAATAATGTATATACTTTGTTATTACCATGTGTTACTTGTATTTTATACAGTATCATTCATCTATATACAAGACCAGTTCTACACTCAGCTGTGCTGGTTATCAGAGGTGCTGTCCCTTGGGAAAGATTGATAGGTGCTCTGTCTTAAGCTCTGAACATTCTTGGTTCTAATGGTTTTGTGGACCCAGTGTTGGGACCTACAAGGTCACCAGGATGGCGTATTTGTAATGTGGTCACTTCTCAATAGAATAGACTAGAAGGATGACCAGCAGATTTCGGCGTGTGTGACAGAGAGATCCTCTATAGGTCTGAATTGTGCTCTGTAGCACTCTCTGGTGGCTATCATGACCTCACCTACACTGAACTAAGCACCATAATCCGAGTTCATATGAACCTCCTCTCCCTGAGTCATCAGTGTGACTTAGCTGAGCTTTGTCAAGCGCCACCTTGTGGAAGAGAAGCTCAACAACAGCGAGGTTATTATCCCTTTCTCACAATACAGCCCCCACCACCACATACTGTAAACACCCTGTGTTTGTTTTCAGATTAGGATTTCATATTAACTGTCTCTCTGTGTGTAGTTTAGGGTTAGGCTAATTCGAGATCCTAGGCAGTCACTATCAGCACTGCTGCCCTTGATTGAACCCACACTACACCGGTGTATGCTTTGTGTGTGTGTGTGTGTGTGTGTGTCTGTGTGTGTGTGTGTGTTTCTATTTTTCCTGTTCACACTCACTGATGTCATGTTTGGTTTAGAGTTCTCTGTCCTGCTGCTGTTCCCATGACCCCAAAAGCACACCTCTGTCTCAGAGACCATTTATTTTTATATTTGCCTAATAAAAGATGAGGAAAGAACAACACAACCCTGTAGCAGAGTGTTTATTGTGACAATTATTTTGTGATTGTACAGTGAATGACAATGAAACGGCACACAGAAGCTTTGTGTGTGTGTGTGTGTGTGTGTGTCCTGGCTGCTATGTGTTTACTTGAACCATTTGATTTAATAGTTAATAGTAACAATTTATGTAAATAATAACTGGATCTTACTTGAATCAACTGACAAATTACACAGAGTGTGTGTGGAGTTTTCCCTTCTAAGCCAGCACTTCATTTAAAATGTGAAAGGTAAAGATCTGCATAACACACAACATTCCTCAGGTAATACCTGGGAAGTTTGGTAATGCTGACGTGTAGGTGTTCCAGTATTTGATGATTTTGAGTTTTAAGAAAAGGTGTATTTGGAAACACTTCAAGTAAGTACAGAGGAGTTCAGTACATCTGCAGTAAAAGTGAGTTTGTGTTTTAACAACACTCAAGCCTATATAACAAGTAGGATGCTTTCATCATATTTTAGCTACATGTGTCCTGTTACAGGTAAATTTTTTACATTCTTAAGAGCACCAAAAACAAAAGGCACTGGGTCATTATGTGAAATCAGCCTGATTTTGTTTGATGTCCAGGTAGATGCTCCTGGTAGAAAATGTAAAAAAAAGTCAACTGATTGGTGTTTTCACAGATAAATCCATATTTAAGCTTATGTCATTTGACCGGGAATGACATTATAAAGTATGTTGATTGTTTGCACTCCAAAAACCATGTTTGAGTCTGAAGTTGTTACTAAGATAACCTGGTCTGAAGGCCACTTCTCAGAAATTGGGGTAGGTGTCTCAGAAATACTCACAATTTGGAGGTATAACTTTGCAGACATTCGTTTTAGATGTAGAGGCACACAATATAAGTGAATAAAGGAAATGTGAGGGGGTCAAGTGGGAAGGTTTTTCAAAATTGGCTCATTTCATATGGAATGATCCCCCAACAACTTAAATTAGAGGAGATATCTGCAGCTATCTGATATCTGCTCTTACATTTTCATCCTGAGGGTCTAAGAAATGTTTCTGAAGTTAAATATTCATTAAAAAATAATTTGGAAAATAAAAAAAATAGTTTCCTATTTCACCACACACAGAACAGCCTTAAATCCAATCAAGAGCTAGCAGTTGACTTAGCCAACACTTTGAAGATTGAAGCAAACTGAGGTCAATTCACTTCGAGAGACATATACAGTGAGAGAAAGCACACGTGACAAAGTGATTACCGGTAAATAACTTAAATACTCAATGTACCTCTGGGAGACTGTGAGAGCTCCTGCAGGCTGCTTCCAGATGCTTTTGTTTGGCTGACTCACCCTAGTCTTGCAGGCTGACCCCAACCTTTGGTTGACCATGAGCGCAAACATCACTAATTATATGCATACACCATAGACTTAAACTAATTATATGCATTAGCTCCTTACAGTCAGAGCACATAAGAAGAGCATGCCTTCCTCAGTGAAATCCAATCCCAAGCTCCAACGTACATTTAATACTTAATGAGCATGGCTAAAAACGTTAAGGCAATAGGCTTCTCCTCTCTCTTGTCAGCTATTGTCTGGCTATAGTTATGTTGTTATGTATAGTTATGTTGCTTAGTAGTTTTGAAGCCTTAATGTCTGCTTTCATGGCATTAGACTCTCTCAAGTCACACACTTTGTGAGAGATTACAACTCAGTTCTCTTAAGTGGTAAACACCCAGAGGATGCTCATTTCACACGCCACACCAAGGCTGTAAGTGTGAAACCAAACTTCACTAAAGTTCACTCAAGCAAGTGTCCAGGCAGTCTGCAAACATATTATAGGCTATGGTGAGACGCAGCTATCTAGCTTCATCATGCTTTGGCAAGACAATAACAAAGCATTACAGTATACTTCAATGCAGTGATATGTTTTTGTGTGGTGTTGATTATCAGTGATTATCAGAGATGTAAAAGTCCAGCTTTAGAAAGTAAAAGTCCTGCCATGTATTGGTTCTACCTGTGTGCTTAACACAGGTGATTTCACTAATTACCTGATCTACCTGGCTTAAGAGCTGTGGTGATTAGAATCAGCTGATTAAGTGAATGGTTGGAACAAAAATGTGGCAGGACTTTTACATTTTGAAGCCAGACATTTACATCTCTGATGATTATGATGGTGGTGTGGTGTGGTGGTCCTCTGTAGGAGGAAGCATAGATACGATATCCATGTGTAAGGCTTCATCTTCCTCTCCCTCCACCACATCTCTATCTTCTCCATCGCCTTCAATCTCCATCTGTCGTTAGAATCTTTGTGACAGGTTGTGCTATGGGTGGCTGTTGCTCACCTCTTGCTGGACGAGGCTGCTGGCGATGCACCAGCTCCTGTCTCCTCTCTGTGTGGATTTCAGAGCTTCTGCAAGTCAGAGAGGAAAAACATGGGAACACAACACGTACAGATGAAGTCTGTACAGTGGAAGAAAACAGAGGAGGAACAGCTATAGGGGCACAGCACAACAGACTGGGGGTAGGTCTGCCCCCTACTGGCTATGGGAGGATAGGAGCAGCCAGAGCAACCAGAGCAACCAGAGCAGCTTCTGCTTTTGCCTATACCTCTGCCTCTGCCTATACCTATACCCAGTGGTTAAAGTGGGATTTGGCAGGTGGGGGAACCCTAAAATCCAGTGTCGGTGCAACAGGGAAAAATGACTCACCTTTGGACAACATATTGTGTATGGTGGTGTAGCAATACTTTTTGGACAAGAATTGATAGCTTCTTGGTCACCTCTGTACACACGGAAAATTAACTCACCATTTATTATGACCGCCGCTAGCGAAGCGGTCATATAGGGATTGTCAAAGTTTTTTTTTTTTTTTTTTTTCCCCGTCATCTACTTCCTGAATTTTTGGTCAACGATACCCGGGACACCGAACCACCAGGGCACATGAAATTTGGTGGGTATGTAGCCTCACTAGACTTTTACGGAAAAAATTCGTTTTGTCCCCGGGGGCCACTCCCCCCCCCCCCCGTGCTGGGCCCCCCAAACCGCAAAAAAAGCAGTTTTTCCTAAATAACTACCTGAATCGTGGCACTGAGGATGAAGAATCTTTTATGGTATGTTGGTCTCAAGGGCCCACATCAACCTGGCCCATAATCACTCATTTGTGATTTGCACCCCCCCGGTAAAAAATGAAAATGCAATATTATTCTGCTTTAATCGCCCCTCTCTTCAGTTAAGATGTTCAGAACTGCACCAAATTGTATGTGTATGATTGACCTGGCATTCTCTGGGGGTATGCCAAGTTTTGTAGAATTTCATCCATGGGGGGGTCTAAAAAAAATTAGGTTATGTGTACATTTAGTGACTGTACACTCATTGGCCTGTAGATGGCGGTGCACACATATTCACATGCACACACACACAGGCACCCACATACTATCGGTATTAGAACGGCTGATACATAATTACAAATTCAGTAGGATTAAAAGAAATCCAAAATAAATATGCATCATCATCATGGCTGCATTTCCAGTATTGGCGATAAGTAGTCGTTTATCCACTAGATGGCACATCGTTGCAGTGAGACGTAATTTTGTTGGAAGTTAAAAGTGGGTTGGAAAAACAATGGACGCTTCCTACAAGGACTGTACCGCAGAGAACGTCTAATAAGGATAGGACGATGTTCTCATGAAATGTAATTCCCATTTCTTCTTGAAGC
Organism: Alosa sapidissima; assembly: GCF_018492685.1. Lineage (NCBI taxonomy): Eukaryota > Metazoa > Chordata > Actinopteri > Clupeiformes > Clupeidae > Alosa > Alosa sapidissima. The sequence goes on from NC_055967.1 coordinate 27,940,022, forward strand.
CGAAATAAATCTGAGGATGTTTATCGGACATGCTTGGTTTTTACTGCAGGTACGTTAATCTTATAATATCAATAAGGACCTAGGTAATGTTACTGTTAGCGTTGGTTGAGTGATGGAGGCCAATTTGATTGATTGCATTTGTAGAAAACATGCGGTTATACCAAGCAAATTGATAGCAGCACTGTAATTGTATCTTTCGACTGTCATTTGTTGCACGTGCTACAAAAATCATTCTGTGCAATGGAAGATTTACCAACTTTACACCGGTCTGATACAGTTTTGCCTATACATGCGTGAGACTGAGATGCCTGTTTATTTTGTTTTAAGTGCGTGCAGGATGTGAGAGGGGAATCGATGTGGTTTGATTCCAGCTTGGTAGTTAATTGCGAAATTAAAAAGCACGTGTGTGTGAAGTATCCAAACAATGACACCTTCATTTCATTATTGCTGCTTTAGCAACACACCTTAAGCTACTGTGTAGTGGGTCCCATTTAGAAGTGGCTACTTCATTCACGCTTTCCTTGACTCATGGAGCTGCTTGAATTTTATTACAACTTTTCGCCACGATATGGCAGTTTAAGTCCGTTTGATACTGTAAGGCGTAAGCCATTGGTTTCCAAAGGAGATTTTATTTGTGTCGCCAGCATAGCCTATTAACAATTTATGTTGTAAATAGGCATACCTTATAAGCCTACCTGTAGCTTAGGGAAGCTAACAGCTTTCTATTAGGATCTAGTTTGTTAGTTACAGTTTTGTCATAACTCCCTGATGCATTTTTGCATTTAGAATAGCCAGAGCGTGGATATCTCAATCGGAAAATTAAACAATATCGGGTGCCTATGGACTAGGCTGGGTGAACCCAGCCTGATCTGCCCGCTATTTATTTTTTGATTTCTTAAAAGATTGAGCTTGGTCTGGTGAAAGCCAGCCATGGACCTCAGTTACACAATGCAAGGGAACATGAATCAGCCTATATTTGCACGAACAATAACGGACAACAGCTCTTCAACTTTGGCCCGTTAAAATGTGTATTGAACAGTCTAGCGACGCATTTCATCAAGGCCCATTTGGACATGTCCGTTATTTGCACCACTGGTTAGATGTAAAACAGCATTTCGTTTCAGACTACTGTTACTTAATTTGTGCATTGACAATAAAGTATTACATGAACTAAAGATGACTAAAATTTTATGTAGAAGAAGAAACATTCACAAAAAATCCATCCATCCAAAAATGACCTTTGTTTTTGATAGCTGTTGATGGACGGCATGGAACTGACAGAGATGTTTTTGTTTATAAATAAATAAATAAATAAATAACATTAGGCTGATACCTTTTGCTTTTCCCAAATACAATGTAGCCTACAGGTGTAAGTGACCTTTCATCAATCCAGTTGCAATGGATGAACTGTGATGAACTGCCCTACTTGTGATTGTTTAGAGATTTTAAAGGTTTTATAACAATGCTACATCTTCTTTGGCTATTCTACAATCTATTCACCTTTTCAGCACCAGTAGGCTACTTTCTGTGCAGCCGCACACACACACTCAGGCATGCCAAACAAGCATACACAAAAGTTTCAAGAGTGGGGGATGGAGTAAAATATGGAGACAAATTGAAGTGTGATTTATTTTCGCGGAACGGATGTACAGGACTGAGCGGCGGTCATATTTTGTACCGCTATGCGGCACATCTAGTTTTAACAATATCATCGCGCTATATCGTTGGTATGAAAGAATATATTTATTATTAATTTATCTGCGTTCCTCTCTGCCCCAAGACTTCCTTTTTAACATTCCATATGTTATCTTAATGCAGAGGATGTAGATTGGGGCCCAAATAGAATGTTCAAGCATTGTTTTTGTTTACCTTGTTGAAAGGGTCTATAAAGACAGATAGAGGAGTCTATACCTATACCTTCATCACTGCCTCTGCCTATTCCTCTGCCTATACTTCTGCCTCTGCCTCTAACTCTGTACCTCTATACCTCTGGACTAGCCAGAGCAGCCTCTCTGAGCAGCTCAGTGGGTGGAGGGGTGGAGGATGTTGTGAATTCGTTTTTTGTGATTGATGACGTTATGGGTCAGGGGGTCATGAGTTACGCATCGAACTTTATTAATCTATGAAGCCGCGTGTTCTTTCCCCTCACCAACATATATAGCATAGGACAGAGGACAGGTGTGTTGGAGGAGACCCTACAGGTGTGTAGGACAGAGGACAGGTGTGTTGGAGGAGACCCTACAGGTGTGTAGGACAGAAGACAGGTGTGTTGAAGGAGACCCTACAGGTGTGTAGGACAGAGGACAGGTGTGTTGGAGGAGACCCTATACAGGTGTGTAGGACAGAAGACAGGTGTGTTGGAGGAGACCCTACAGGTGTGTAGGACAGAGGACAGGTGTGTAGGAGGAGACCATGTGTAGGACAGAGGACAGGTGTGTAGGAGAAGACCCTACAGGTGTGTAGTAGGAGGTCCAGGGTTTCTGTCATCTAAAATCTTCAGTAGTCTGTACCGATCTCATACGCATCTCATCACCTGCATGTCAGGGCATCATAGTTGTTACCAGGGTAGGAATTTCACGACGGCCATGGACGTCGTAGCCCCTTGCATTGGCCGTGAGGCCCCTTTGAAAATCAGAGGTTTACAGGCCACGGTGGCCTTGGTGCCCCCTTCTTTCAATATTCTGTTTTGCGTCCTACTAATAGCGATTTTTATTTAGCCTGTGGCCTGTCAAAATAATCTTAGCATTCACAGCGCAAATTAATTTAGTCATTTACGCAGTAGAGAAAGTGGCAGCGCAAGAAAGAAAGTGCGTCCAAATTCACCCATTCTCAGTTGAACTACTCGCGAAGTAGCCTATTCATCACACAGACATCACACGTATCACATGAAAGAGCTTTTTCTCAGCTTTTAAACAATGTTAGCCGATAATTGCTGTGTTGAACGGTTGGCAAGAAAAGTAAATAATATAATTCAATTTAATCATACATTCTACTGAAGGTTTTGCGTCCCATGATCTCCATACCCATTCATCTCGGTGTAATACTTTACGAACCCTTCTTTTAACACATGACAACCCAATATCAGAATAAACAGGAGACCTTACCGAACACAAAGGTGTAAAGCAGTCCCCTGTACAGTTAGCCGTTCCAGAGTAATCCAGTTTTGAATTTGCAGTAAAGTTCGACATACATGGATGTCTCCAAATTTGGGCTTTAAGTTTTACAATGTGTTTAAATTGTTCCACATGATTTCATAATGGGCCAAATACAAAATAAATGTTACAAATATCGCCTATATATTGGTAAATCAGAGGACAGCTGACTAAGAGTTTGTAAAAGTAGCCTTAATGATCACAAAATGCTAAGCATGCATCTAGACTATTTGAGTTTCTTAAAGCTGAGCTGTGCTTAAATTGTTCAATACATAATTTCATAACAGGCCAAATATAAAATAAATGTTATATATAGCCTAGATATCTGTAAATATTAGATAGTCAGATGATTCACAGTTCTATGTAATATGTCATGTTTTCATTTCATGTTTTTGTAATGTTTCATACAGTGATGCAGGTCTACTGCAGTGAATAGGCTAAATACAACTTTGATAATTTTTATAGCCTACTACTAATAGTTAACTTTGGCCTTGGTGCCCTGACATGTGGCCTTTGTGCCCCCCACCAAATATGCCCAACTGAAGGCCAAGTGGCCTTGCCCCCAGAATGGTGAAATTCCAAGCCTGGTTGTTACCACGTTATTACCAGCGCTGTGGGGAGTGACAGTGAGGGGCTGTGATCACACAGTCCAGGCTGCTGGAGTGGGCAGTTAAGAACTTAAACAAACAGCGATATCATGCCCTTTTTAAGATCACAGTAATCGGTCCGACCTCAAAACTTTACCAGCCGACCAGGAAATCTCCCAATTCTCCCAATTACCACTCCACTACTGCAGGTGTGTAGTGGGACAGGTGTGGCTCTCTTACCTGCTCGCCCAGGGCGCGCATGGAGTGGAACTCAATCTTCTCCCTCTGGATCCTCACCCAGTCTGGCTCATCCGGAATGATGAAGGCCACGACCAATTTCACCACGATGAGAATGTGCTGTCACACACACACACACACACACACACACATATAAGTATGAAAGTATAAAAGGCATTTCACACATGGTGGAATGTACTGTAGGTCGTTGAGACTAAACTGTTTATTTCTCTTCTGTAAATACAGAGCTTTTAGTTGTCGCATACCTTTAAATAAAAAGGAAAAATATAAGAATAAGCTAATTAATTACTATTACTAAATTATTAAGTAATTTCCAGTGAATTGTACTGTATGTGTTGTGTATAAAAAACATGACTGGAACATGAAAGAAATGCATCCCCATGTACAGTATAGCGTGCATCAGTGTATTAACCTTATTGCTGAAGAAATTTTGTCAAATCAATGTATAAAGCTCAGTTAATGGACAGGGAATTACAGTAATAATGTGAAAGCAATTTTACATTTAACATTGTGAATGTGTACCTTCAGTGTTGTCAGTGTAGTATTGTGTAGTATTATGTGTGTAGTATTATATCTGTGTACAGTACTTCCAGTGTTGTTGTGTAGTATGTGTAGCATTGTGTGTTTAGCATTGTGCCTGTGTACCTCCACTAGAACAGCCACCACAAGAAGCTGTGTGCCATTCAGCCCCGCCTCCTCAGAGAATTCTTGTAACCGTGGAGACATGAGCAGCAGCCAGCAGTTTGACATGACTGACATAAAACCCAGAACCTCGAACGCCGCCTGTAACACACACACACACACACACACACACACATACGCACACACACACACACACATCACAAATTACACATGTTGCAAATGGATATACACCCAAACCACAAATGTACATAAAATACAAACAAGTATACATTCATATATATATATATACACATCTATACACACACATAATCACACATTCACACACATACACACACACTAGCTGTACCCTAGGCCCATACCTGCCAGACCCCCATGCTTGCGGTGGGTGGGTGGAAGGGCTTGCGGAAGAGCTTGCAGAGCTTGAACGCGTCAGTGCGGAGCTCCGTGAGGTTGTTGAGCAGCAGGAAGAGCGCCGTCAGCGGGTACACACACGAAAACAAACTCAGGTAGCCGAACTGCACCAGCAACTCAATGTACTCTGAGAACAGACCCTGAACGATACACGACACACACACACACACACACACACACACACACACACACACACACACACACACACTCACACACACACACACACACACACACACACACACACACACACAATGAACATTGATTGTAGTGATGACATCAGTGGTAGTGGGAGTGATAATTGTAATGATGGTGGTCGATTATGGTGTGATGGTGTGTAGTTGTGGTGATGATGATGGTGATGCTGATGATGATGATGATGATGGTGACGAAGGTGTGACTCACGGGGAAAGTCGGCAGGTTGCTCTGGGCTATTATGGCGTCGACCTCAGGGTCGTCATCCTCCTCTTTGCGCTCAGGGGCGTTAAAGATGCGGTCAATGGCGAATGGCACGGCCACTTCAGTCAACTGACTCACCAGCTGGGTCACAATCAACAGAGAGGCCAGGCGCTACACACACATACAGACACACACACACACACACACACACACACACACACACACACACACACAATGATTTCCACAAGCTGATTCACAATACTGGTGGTAGTGTGTGTGTGTGTGTGTGTGTGTGTGGGGGGGGGGGTCAAGGACACACCTTCCGAAGTAGAGGCAGGTCCTGCTTCACAAACGCGATGTGGAACAACACCGCAAAGCAGTTGAAGAAGGTGAACTGATACAGAGAGAAGAACAGAGAAAATAATATTCTACGCAACATGTGAAAATGAGAGAGTGTGTGTGTGTGTTGCACATGCAAGGGTAATGGCGGATGCCGGCCCAATGCTGGCCCACAGCAAACACTAAAAACATCTCGCCTGTCGTAACTGCCATTGAAAATGCAGAAGAAGATGTTTAATATGCAGCTAAAACGACTCTTTATGTGAATGTGTCTCTATGTAGGTGTGTGTGTGTGTGTGTGTGTGTGTGTGTGTGTGTGTGTGTGTGTGTGTTTATATGTGTATACTCACCACAATAACTTTGGTGGTGTGGTGATTCTGGAAGGCTGATTCTTCTCGGTGGTTCTCTGATGAAAACAGACGCTTAGTTAGAGCTCCCTAAAACTGCTGTCTGTTTAATGAATGTTTAACATTCGTGTGTTCTGTCATGCGAATGTGACTCTCACAGAATGGGATGCCCAGAGGGGGTTCCAGACAGCAGTGCATCTGGTATGGGGGTGTGTTTCAAATCTGTTATCAGTGTTTACTCGTGCAAATGTACCAGAGACCATGAGCAAGAGAGTGAGAGAGAAAGAAAGATACAGAGAGCGAGAGTATGTGTGTGTGTGTGTGTGTGTATCTGTGTGTGTGTGTGTGTGTATCTGTGTGTGTGTGTGTGTGTGTGTGTGTGTGTATCTGTGTGTGTGTGTGTGTGTCTGTGTGTGTGTGTGTGTGTGTATGTGCATGTGTGTGTGTGTATCTGTGTGTGTGTGTGTGTGTGTGTGTGTGTATTTGTATGTATGCGTGCGTGTGCATTGGTGCATGTGACTGTATGTGTGTGTGTGTATTTGTCTGCATGCATGTGTGTGTGTGTGTGTGTTGGTGCATGTGAGTGTGTGTGTGTGTGTGTGTGTGTGTGTGTGTGTGTGCGTGCGTCTTACCCCACTCCGTTAGCGTTAACGCCACTTTGCCGTAGGCTGTGCCCAGGATGTTGGTGTAGACGATGTGGGCCACAGACGGCACGTAGAGCATGACCCTGCTGACCAGCGATTGGCTGCTCTCGTGCCAGCCCCGTGCCAGACTCTCTGCCCAGTAGAAACCCGCCATGCCCAACACGACCAGCCCCAGGAACACAACCACCAGGGGCAGGGACACTAGGGCCAGCCGCAGCTGCCGCTGCCATGCGGGGAAGAGGGGCTCCGTGCGGTTGGTCACTGGGTTGGTCCCCAGCTCGCCACGGAAGGCGGGCCGTGGCTCGGCGAAATGCTCCGTCAGGCGATCGGTCCCCCAGTGGTACGCAAGGGTGGAGCTCCGCCGCTTCCACAGCTCCAGCAGGAGCGTGGACCACAGCATGCTCACCATCGCCATGACGACCAGCCCGCCGGGTGACGCCCACTCCGGATCGGAATCCGACTCCGTCGTCGCTGCTGGCGGCTCCTCGGTGTCGTCCGGAAGGGCAGCCTTGCCCATCTCGTGTGGCATCATTGCCAACACGGTGCCCAGAAGAGCCATGGGCATCAGAGCACGTGTGTAGAAGTCCAGGAAGCTGAAGTAGAATGCTACCGATCCACCAAAGTAGGACTGGATAGAATCTGAGGTAGAGAGAGGAAGACATGGAGGGAGAGAGACAAGAGACATACAGAAGAAAAGACAAAAGAGGAGAGGAGAGGAGAAGAAAAGAGAAGAGAAGAGAAGAAAGGGAAAGAGGAGAAGAGATGAGAGGAAAGGAGAGGAGTGGAGAGGAGAGAAGAGAAAATAAGAGAAGAGAAGAAAAGAGGAGAGGAGATGAGATGAGATAAGATGAGCAGAGTGGAGAGAAAAGAAGAGAAGAGAGGAAGAGATATTGCTGATAGTGAATGGAACGTCCCAACTTGTTATCTGTGTGTATGTATGCATGTGTGTATGTATGCATGTGTGTGTGTGTGTGTGTGTGTACCCAGTGGCTGTCCCCAGAGTCTTGTGTGTGAGTACCACTCCTTCCTCAGAGCAACAAGCTGCTTCTGGTTGTGCAACGGCAACATGTCCACTATCAAACCAGCCTTCCGCAGTCTCTGAACTACCACAGAGAACAAAGAGGGGGAAGAGGGAGAGAGAGAGAAAAAGAGAGAGAGAGATAGAGAATAGAGAGAAAGGGGGAATAGGGAGAGAGAGAGAAAGAGAGAAAGAACAAGAGAGGGGGAATAAGGAGAGGGAGAGAGAGATAAAGAAATGGAATAAGGAGAAGGAGAGATAGAAAGAGGGGTGAGAGAGAGAGGGGGGCACAGAAGAGAGACAGATAAAGAAGTTTTCAGTGTACTGTAAGTTTCTTTCTTTGGACCATCATAATCTCTCATATAAGGAGGGTTAGAGAGGAGAAGGACGAGACTTACAGACATTTTCCCAGGACTTGAGAAGCCCCAGAGATGAAGGGACTCCTGGGATTCGTAGGATCCCCAGCGTTTTGAGAGACTCCAGCTCATATTTAATAATATACTGGCGCTCTGCCAGAGTAAGAAACTCTTGCATGTTGTCTGTAATCCATGCACACGCACACACACACACACACACACACACACACACACACGCGCACACACACACACACACACACACACACACATATACTCACACACACACACACACTCACACAACTCACACACAGACACACACACACACACACACACACACACACACAGGCAAACTCAATAATTATAATAATTAATGATGCACCTCAACAATGCACTCTATATGATCATACTGCATTCTGTCTTTACTAGTTATGGACTATGGACTGTCTGATTTCTCAGAACTATGCACATTATGCACGTTAATAATGGACTAACATGATCATACTGCATTCTGTGTTTTTTTTTTTTTTAAGCACTGCTTTAAAGAAAAGCACTGTTTAATGATTGCACTATATATTGGTTAGATGTTAAACTGCATTTCGTTGTACTGGTTGTCCTTACTTGTGCAATGACAATAAAGTTTAAACTAATGTAATCTAATAAACAATTAACACATATAGCAGGATAACAAAGTGAACAGGTTGTACATCTCTAAGTATCAGTTGTGCAGATACCACATACAGTATGCTGATGTATTTGTCTGCAGTAGGTAAGATGGGCTCTGCATATGAATGTCGTTTCAACAAAGTCAGCAGAGGCATTGCAATGTCATGGCTGTATTGAATAGATATCTCAACCCTGTTCAATCCTCCCAAAAGTTTTTTATGCATTGCAATGTCATGGCTGTATTGAATAGATATCTCAACCCTGTTCAATCCTCCCAAAGGTTTTTATGCATTGGAATGTCATGGCTGTATTGAATAGATATCTCAACCCTGTTCAATCCTCCCAAAGGTTTTTATGCATTGCAACGTCATAGCTGTATTGAATAGATATCTCAACCCTGTTCAATCCTCCCAAAGGTTTTTATGCATTGCAATGTCATGGCTGTATTGAATAGATATCTCAACCCTGTTCAAACCTCCCAAAGGTTTTTATGCATTGCAATGTCATGGCTGTATTGAATAGATATCTCAGTCCTGTCCAAATCCTCCCAAAGGTTTTTACGCATTGCATTGTCATGGCTGTATTGAATAGATATCTCAGTCCTGTCCAAATCCTCCCAAAGGTTTTTACGCATTGCATTGTCATGGCTGTATTGAATAGATATCTCAGTCCTGTCTTAATCCTCCCAAAGGTTCTTATGCATTGGGAATGAATGTTCTAACTCCATAGGCAGCTCTGATTTAAAGGAAGGGCGAAGTGCAAAGTCTGTCACCAGTGTCTTGTAAATGAACTAAATTTAAGGTGTGGCACGTGGGACCATAAATGTTTGAGCTTAGCATCCTGTTCATGGCATTAAACCAATAACAGACTGGTTGTTAAATTAGTTAGACTTTAGACTTTACAGTGTGCTATCACTTAACCCTTGTGTTATCCTCAAATCTTACCGACACTCTTTATCCTTGGGGTCAATTTGACCCCAGCTAAATAAACCCTCAGAAAATGATTATAATTCATATTGTTACCCAGTTTTTTTGTGACAGGTACTTAACAAGAGTGTAATAGCCACCATCAAAAGCCCTACAAAACAATCCCACCCCCCACACCCCTTTATGAACCTTGGAACCCTGGCTGGCAATATTGCCCATCCAGTGTCAGCAGCCCAAATGCTTGCTGTTGCTTCCCCTTTTGACTTATACAGTCCTGCCAAAATGACTTATATGTAATAAGTACTTGTGTATGTAATAATGATAATAACAATATGTTCTCATACTATTCAAATAATAATATCCATAATGTGTCAAATATTCATGTATCCTATGTTTCATACAGCTGGGGTCAAACTGACCCCAAGGAACATCAATGTACAAAATATTTGTATAGGATATTGAAAACATATTATTGTACAAATTTCATGCTAACTCTGTTGTACCCTTCAATTGAGGAAAAGTCATGAAACATGAAGCAAAAAAAAAAGTGAACCATATATTTTATGATGTTAAACGTTGCTTGGGGTCAAATTGACCCCAAGGATAACAGGAGGGTTAAATTAGGACCTAGTGTCATCACAGTTAAAAGCTGTGCCCTGTCCCTGTAGCAACTAATCTGTTTTAATACACACGTACTGTATTGGGCCTGCCTGTCTACCTGCATAGGGACTGTGCCTATGTTCCCACAGCCCTATGTTCCCCCAACCTAACCCTAACTCTAACCCTAACCCTTGGAACATAGTGCTGTGGGACCAAAGGGCTGACTCCCCTGTGTAGACTGGGGGGAGACATAACATGAAATTATTTTGTATGTAGACAAAAAAATATACATATCATACATTCCTACCCATATGATGATAACTCCTGATGTTTTACATAACATTTGATTTGAGGTTTATTGGGATTCAACTCCAAACTAATCAATTCAATTTCCAAATATAGTATTCAGACTGGGTTCTTCAACACAATTGCTCAAATTTAGGAATTCAAATGCAGATTCATTTTGAAGCGACACCAGTTTTACTCCATATTTTATGGGGTGGTCACTAAGTCATCTGGGTTTCTGATGAGCTGTTTGTTGTCGTAGGAGAAGGCGGCAGGTCACCTGAGTTTTTGAAGAGCTCCTTGTTGTGCAAGGAGAATGCGGCCATGTTGCCATCCTGGTTGGGTCGGCACAGACCCAGCTCCTCAGTGGCCTGCAGCAGAGTACAGCGTGATGCGGACAGCAGCAGGAAATCATTGAAGTCGTCCTCCCCAGGGTGGACAAGCAGGCCAGCACCTACAGCAGAAAGAGAGAGGTAAAAATGTGGGTTTGATCACCAGGGAGCCCGACTGCTGCCTCTCCTCCCCTACCTGTGTTGTATATCTCTCTGAAGCAACACACTTTCAACAGATGTACACACCCCCGTGCCTCCTGAGACCAGATGCTACTAGTAGTTCATATGAGGGTTTTTCTGTAACTTTTAACCTTTCATCTCTCACCTCCCTGGGTCTGTGGCTTGGACAGAAGCCTCATTATCCAGTTCTTGGTGTTTGACTCCACCGTCTCTCCCAGCTGCAGCAGCACCAGCGGCTCCACCCTATCAGATGCACAGCAGGGGCAGTGGGTGGGACTCCAGCCAGATATCCACCAATCGGTCAGCTTGGGACCACGTCCCTTTTTGGGGTTCTTGCCCTTAGGTGTATCTGGTAGAAGAGGGGTTTCGTCCGAGCAGTCCATGATGGGACTCTACACACAGGGAGCAGATGAGATACATACTCATGAGCCCATCTCCTTTCTGTTCTTTACAGTGTCATATTGTTGTGTTGACCTTCCGCACACACACTATAGAATTCTAAATAGAATTCTAGAACATGTATTCCCACTTGCACTGCATGTAAGGCCTGACTGGCTGCAGCACTCTGGACATCAACAGACATGCCCACTCCAGTCTTGCAGGCTTCCCTAGAGTTTTGATACCTGTGACTAATATCTAGTAGACTTGCCCTATAAAAGGACTCTGTATCTGTTGCCTCGACGTGAGGTATTGTTTGTATTAAAGGGACACCAGGCAACGTTTTCGTGTTAATTAATCATCTTCGTAAGTCGGTATATGGTTAAATGACTCATTATGGGGCGAATAAAGGCTCTCTCGCCCGACCCTACTGCCTGTAGGAAGAATATCCCACTTGCAAGTTCGGTGTATCCTACCCGCCGACCGAAGCAGGATCAGTTTACAGCACAGAACGAAACGCTAGAGATTGTTGCAAACGTGTGTATAATGGCAGAGCCGGCGAATAAGCAGCAAAAAACCCTTGACTGAAGACGCAAAGAAAAGGAAAAGAGCTTCAGACCGAGCGAGGGGGAGTTTTGTAGAGAAAAAGCATCAGGCTTGCCTGGTGTCCCTTTAACTCTACTAAACCGTGTCCATTTGTGGATATACTTTTGAGATTACCTGTTTAGCCTATTTCCAGTTTTGACCTTGCCTGCCTGTTTTTTGACCACACTTGTTTGGATTACGTTTTGGATTGTTCGCCCTGTCTTTGGATTCCCTGTGTACTGACCTTGGCTTGTTGGATACTCTTTGGATTGTGGACTTGTTACCTTCACTGAGTAAACAAAACCAAACTGCACTTGAGTCTGAGATTTTAATTATCATCACACTGCAGTGCATTTACATTTTACTTTTATTCATTTGGTGGACGCGTTTATCCAAAGCAACTTACAGCAATAGGACATTAGGCATTTTAACATTTCAGCTAAAGAGCTACAGTTGTAGCATTAGAATAACATTTAAGATATTAAAATGTATGCATTTAAGCTATAGAGCTACAGTTGCAGCATTAGAACAACAATTAAGCTATCAACATTTAAGCATTTTTACATTTAAGCTACAGAACAACAGCTACAGCAATATAATAACATTTAAGGTACAGTGCAGAGGAGACTATAGCTAGGAATTACCACTGCATCTGTCAATACTAGTATTAGAGGATTGGAGTGCCTACATAGTAAGTACAAGTCAAAGTATGGTAGGAGGAGAGGTGGTAGAAGAGAATGTAGAGGAGGAAAGAGAGGGAAGTGGAGAGGAAGGAGGGAGAGAAGGGAAGAGTGTGCATATTAGGTGTGTGAGGCTGTCAGAAGCGCTAGGAGAGAAGGTATTCTTGGAAGAGTTTTTGAAACCAGAGAGGGACGCCCCTGCTCTGATGGGACTTGTCAGATCGTTCCACCGTCGGGGGACCACAGATGATGGCGGCAGTGCCAGGCGACGCTCCTCGGAGGAGCGCAGCAGCGGAGGGGCAACATAAGGCTCTATGAGAGCACCCCGTCAGCCCTATGAGAGCAGTACCTATCTCTGTAGCCCGTCAGCTATGAGAGCAGTACCTATCTCTGTAGCCTGTCAGCCCTATGAGAGCAGTACCTATCTCTGTAGCCTGTCAGCCCTATGAGAGCAGTACCTATCTCTGTAGCCTGTCAGCTATGACAGCAGTACCTATCTCTGTAGCCTGTCAGCCCTATGAGAGCAGTACCTATCTCTGTAGCCTGTCAGCTATGAGAGCAGTACCTATCTCTGTAGCCTGTCAGCCCTATGAGAGCAGTACCTATCTCTGTAGCCTGTCAGCTATGAGAGCAGTACCTGTCTCTGTAGCCTGTCAGCCCTATGAGAGCAGTACCTATCTCTTCACAGCTGCTGACACACGTTTCTTGGTGTTTTATCCCAACGTTGTCTTCAAGGCAGCACTGCCTGGAAGGCGCTATGGTTAGGCATGGGTTAAGATTAAGGGTTAGGTTTAGGTTTAGGATAAGGTGCCTTTAAGTCGACGGTGGCGACAAGAAACAGAAGCCAGCTGAAATTTAATTAATAAAGGACAGTAAATTGAATTAATATGGCACGAGTGACAGTGGCGTTGACCAAATTTGTGTATAGGCTGAACTGAGTATCTAAAATTTAGCATAAAATGTAGTACTTATCATCTAATAATTCAACAGAAAATTGTATGAATATTAGAAGCATCTGACCTAACTCTTATCCTTCATAACAGCTCACATGAGGCATAAGGAGCATGAATAAATTAAGAGTATACACAAAGCTCACTTCCCAGGTTGCCCTACAAAGATAGTAGTAAGTACAAGCCAGTACAAGCCAGTACAAGTACAAGTATGGTAGGAGGAGAGGTGGGATCGATTCTTTCAGTACACATGAATTGTGCAGTTCTGCAACACTTTTCCCCTAGCATGTTGATTGTATGCACTGTTAGTGTGAGTAAGCATGTTTGTGTGTGCATAACATATGTATAACATTTTTGGCCATTTGCAGAAGAGGTCTGTTGTATTATTCATACACACACACACACACACACACACACACACACACACACACACACACACACGTAAACACACACACACATGCACATTTGCCTGCAGTGCAATGATACTTTCAGTTGCTACCATGGAAACTGATGACAAATGGATGCATTCATCAGTAAAGTACAGATGATAAGAAAGTCACACCATAAATGCAAAAACCCAGACGTCTACTTTCCATACACTTAGACACACACACACACACACACACACACACACACACACACACACAAAGTAGAGACGTACATGGTCATGAGCATATGCAGGCAGAACACACACACACACACACAAACACACACACACTCACATGTCTGTGCATTAAAACACAAGGAATATTGAAACAAAGGGTTTGATGTCACACAGTAGTACTGGCCACAAGCACACAATGTATTCACTAAGTTAGTGTGTGTATACACACTGTATTCGCTCGAAATGTTCTTTAAAGTACAGAACTATTTCTAACACATTTACGAAGTGGCTAGGCAGAGGCACCAAATGTAATGGAAAGGGTTTTAGTATGTTGTGCTGCTCTGACAGTCCACTGTTATTGACTGTTAGTCTACTGTTTTTGAGTTTGGAGATGTACCGACTCCACAACTGTTGCACTTCCCAGCCAGTTGGTGTAATAGTTTGGTCACTATGAATCAGTGACAATAACTCAAAGACAAACCATCCAAATGGATGACTTATTTAGAAATTGAAACTAGGTAGTATTTTAATTATTTAACATCATCACTACCACACTTATGGTGAGTTTAATCACAGTTGAATCATTTTGAATATGTCTGAAACTGGTGTGTGCACAACCTCTATCAATGTAAATACAAAAAAAAGTTTTTTTAAAAAGATCAGGTTGTCACATTACCATCCAATCAGTTAAGCCAATTAGAAGACAATTATTATGACATTATCAATCGTTTCTTATTTAAAATGTGCAAAATTGGAAATGTCCTTGTTACCATAGCACTGAAATATTTCACAGGTCAGAGAACATAGACACATTTAAAGTCTAGAACAAACCTGTAAACAGAAAAAAGAAAGGAAAATAGCAAACTCAAGTGTTATAAGCGATATAAGCCTGTGAACTCAAGCCCTTGTGCTGTCCTTGTGTGAGCAAAGGAGTGTGCGTAACCTTAGCTAGTCCTGTCTCCTCAGTTGATGCCTTTCAGCACAACTAACTTCTCAAACAGTGTTATATTCAGACGCCGCCTATGGGGCCTGTTAATCAGTCCAGTAAAGGAAAATAAACGCTCTACTGGAGCACAGGGGCTTGACCATGCGAGGGTGCCACAGACAGACAGAGACAGAGATTTTGTGCTTTATAGATAGTTAGACAGATGTCATCACAGTGTTTCACAGAAAGTATTTTACAGTATTTTGAAAATACAAAAATACACAACACTGAAGTATTTTGATACAAAATACGAAGGCATTTTCATCATCTCAATAAAATACAAATTACGAAATATTTGAAATACGTATTTTAAATACATGTATCAGAAATACTGCCCATCCCTGTGTGTGTGTGTGTGTGTGTGTGTGTGTGTGTGGCTGTTCCCTGAAAGCTCTCCCTCCTCTGTCTCTTTTCTGCCTCTCATGGAGGACTTGTTGTCAAAACATTCAGACATCTCGTGGAGGACCACTGTCTTACTCAGCAGACTGCTTCCTCTACTACGCCCCACACCGGAAGTAAACAATCAGAAGAGAAAGTAAGAGAGGGGGACATGAGGCAAACAGAAGAAGGGAGAGAGACAGAGAGACTGTGTGAAAGATAAACGGATGTCAGCGACAGATGTGTGACGACGGTGTTGTGTTACCTGTAGCAGATCTGGGGTCCTCTCGCTGAGGTCCTGCCACACCCTCCCCCTCTCCTCTGAGAAGTGTTTCTACAGTACACGGGGGCCGAGAGTCGCACACACACAAACCAACATGCACACAAACACACACACACACAGACTCTGTCGCACAGACACAAACACAAACACTCAGGCCTTACGCAGGACCACCGGCCCCACCCACATCATCTCTCTCTCTCTCTCTCTCTCTGTGTCCCTCTCTCTTACACTCCCAGGCAGAGTGTTTAATACGCCTCTGGGCGGGTGGAGCTGCAGAGCGGAATGCAGTGAAACTCCTCTGGTCAGGCCTGCCTCATACATCACAACTGCCCTGGGTCCTAAAGCCTTCCAGATCACAGCCCCATTCACAGGCCTGTAAACATCTCTCCCAGATGACTGGAAAGTGAGTCAGTGAACCCAAATAGTGGCCGCTTGTTAGAGAGATTTATTTGTTCATTCTGGGATTCAGCTAATAGCGCACAGCTGTTCTGTTAGCAGACATCTTGTAACATTTCCATCCATGTGTTATTTGGAAATGCAAGACAAAGTTAAGGTAACAGGTTCAAAAACAGTGGTAGCTGAAGAAAGGAAGACATAGAAGTCAAAGTACAAGGCAAATATTACATTTAGAGCTAAATTACAAAATTAGAAAAATAAAATGTATAGGAGAGAATGTGAAGCATCAAACACACACACACACACAAACACACACACACAGAGACTGAAACTCAAACAAGTACCAGCAGCAGCACACGCTGATAAAGGTCTATAAAACAAGAGCAATTAAAGCTGAGCAATTGGGTACCTAGCAACTATCTCCATGCCATTGAGTAAACAAAGACCTCCGAAAGAAAGTGGCAGTCAAGAGAGTGGCAGGCATAAGAGTAGACTGGCAATAGCATGCAATGAAAAGAGCAAACAACATCAATCCAAAAAACAGTGACAGAATGGGGGCAGTGTGTGTGCACAACCAGTATGTAATATCCCAATCCCATAGAGTGTTTAAAAAGGTAAAAGATTGAGCTCAGTTTAGGAGTTTAAGTACAGCTTGTTGTTTATGTTTGCCTGTGTGTACAGAAGCCAAGAGAGAGAGAGAGAGAGAGAGAGAGAGAGAGAGAGAGAGAGAGAGAGAGAGAGAGAGAGAGAGAGAGAGAGACACCTACCCACTATTCATTCTTTATTCTTTATAAGGATCCCCATTAGCTTCCCCAAAAAGGGCCGCTAGTCTCCCTGGGGTCCTGTAGTAAAAAACATTGAATCATCAACATTACAAGTGCTAATGAAAATTGAGAATAAAAGAGGTCACTCACTCACACATACACAAGTGCACATACACACACAAGCCTGATCTATTACCTTCACTAGTAACACACAAAGGTACCATCACGCAAGTACACACTCACAAAATCCTTGGCCGACATTTGATCATATGTATTCATTGTGTCACATTTAAGGCATGTATTCTGTAATCTGCAGTGGAATACATTTGAAAAGTATCACTGTAGAGGACACATGTCAGTAGCTCAACATTGTCAACACTGTAGAGGACACGTCAGTAGCTCAACACTGTCAACATTGTAGAGAACAGTATGTCAGTAGCTCAACACTGTCAACAACACTGTAGAGGACACATGTCAGTAGCTCAACACTGTAGAGGACACATGTCAGTAGCTCAACACTGTAGAGGACACATGTCAGTAGCTCAACATTGTAGAGAACAGTATGTCAGTAGTTCAACACTGTCAACATTGTAGAGAACAGTATGTCAGTAGCTTAACACTCTCAACATTGTAGAGGACAGTATGTCAGTAGCTCAACACTGTCAACAACACTGAACACATGTCAGTAGCTCACAACGTAAAGGCACATCGTTCCCCAGAGAGGATCAGATGGGAGTGATGTAGAGGACCAATAAGAAGCCTGGATAGTAGATGAGGTCAGGAGCATTACAGGCTCACTCACATACAGGTGGTGGTGCTGTGCTCATTGAAGCTAGGTGGGCACATGGCCATCCAGATGTTTATGGCATTTCTGTTTATGTTGATGTTATTTAACAAATGTTTTTGACCAAATCGACATTTTTATGTATCAGGATCTATTATCTTAAAATAATCCTTCCAAAGTCTTTCACTAGTTCTACTTTAAGATAACATTTAAGATGACATAATTTTTTGTTGTGGGGAAGGACATCATGCCTCCACTCTAATTGTGCCCAGCCCACCCAACGCCCCTGCGCACATGGCTTTCTGAGTGCTATGCAAAGCAGCAGTGATGCGCTACACTGATCAATGTTACAGTTTCACTTTCACTGCTTCTATCCAGATGTTTGAAGAAGCACTCCCTTGTGTGAATCATAGTTTAAACAAGTGGTAAAAGTACAATACTAGCTAATACATTCATAATTCTGACCCCTAAATTTGCATCAGACCGTTATAAATGACTTGAAAGAGGGGCACTTGGATTGTGCAGACCTTTGCCAAGGCCAAATGTCACATCTCAAAAAGGTTCCCAAAAGTAGAGTAAACTCATCGATCCAGCATGGCACTCAGATCTGGTCCAAAACTGAACAGGATTGTCTGTGGGACATACTATAGGGTACACTATTGCGCCAATTTTCACGAAAATTGGGCCAGTGGTATGTGAGCAACCCTGTTTACAGAAAAATTGACAGACAAACAAAATACACTGAAAACATAAGCTCCTTGGCAGAGCTCTTGATAGCTGACTGAATACTGGCCTATAGATGTTAAAAACTGAAATATTTCTGCATATGAAATAGGACTCAATTGTGATTCTGGAATATCAGTTTTGTTTTCAATTCATTTGCACAAAGGTGTACAAATCATTAGTTAGGGTCTGTTTTTAACTGGTAGGCTTACTGTTTCTCTATCAACAAATTTGTGTTGAGTGTCAATCAGTGAACACTTCTTTGGATAATGTACCCAGATAATGTACCCTTAAGCACAAACATTAGAGGTGTGACTAAAAACAAAAGCGAAAAGAACACACACACAAAAATTAAGCACATATACACATATTTTATTTACACATACATTTGCATAGATATTTTATAAATCTAAACGTTAAAAATATAAGTAAACAGATTTAAGTTAATAATAAGCCTTTTATGTAGACAATTTCTTGTTGATGAATTAAAGCTTTTAAACATTTTTATAAATACACAAACAAACAACATGTGGCCACCTCCACTGCTTGCCCTGAAACAGGTGGAGTTTCCACTGGACATCAGGAGACTTTCATTAAAAGTTTAATTATACAAAAACATAACCCTCTCATACACCTTTCTAACACACCACTGTCTTAACACACTGGCATTCATACACACACACACACAAATACACCGCACATACACACACACTCATGCTCATACACACACATTTAAATTCTTTATTTAGTCAGGAGGAAATGTAGTTGAACCCCTTAAAAAAAATAGTATTTGAGGTTTTTGCATTTTTGGCATCCTTAGGGCATGTAGTCAACATTTCTTGATGATAACATCAAATTTAGGCGGTGGCAAATTTTTTATTGGCATATTTCCAAAATGGCCGCCGCTGGAGCTGCTGAAAACCCAAAAAATCATATTTCAGGGTCTAATAGATCAATTTTGATGGTTTTGATATCAAACTATAGGTTTTCTGGGGTGGTTAGTTCATTTATGAGGTAACTGAAAAGGTCAGAGGTCAAATAAAGGTCATTTCAAGGTCAGAGTTACATTCTCAAGGTCAGCGGCAAGGTCATTTTGAGTAAAATTCCGATAAATTACCATATGTTAGATAATTACCATTTTATTTTAGATGACTGAGGACTAAATCTCAACTTAAAAGATTCTTGACTCACTATCACTGGGATGGAGGCAAATTATTGATGGGTAATGGGCTCCTGTTCTGTCAAAACTTCCACCAGCACCAGAGGCTGTTGTGGAGCTTGTGATGCAGTAGAAGGTGTTCTTGCAAGAGTAACAACTTACCATTCACACAACTTTGCAGGTGTGAAGGCTCTGAGGAGATGTGCACCAATATTAAAAAGACAGTGACAGTGAGCATAAATACTTGAGTGACAATGACAATGCTTTGTTGAACTGAATTTTGGCACTAAGAAAAAAATTGGAAACAGGTTGTTTTGTATTCAATGGGCAAGTAAAAAATCACCAGTTGCAAAAATCTATATGAACCGTTCCTAAAATTACACGATTCCCTTCACTAGTAGCACCTGTGACAGTAATACGCTTTTTTAGACAGGCAACATGGATCTGTACATACAGTACATACAGTAGGCCTGTACCATTGCCTCAATAAAGGTAAAAAGTTTTTTTTATCAAACTCATGGTCTCGTTTTTCAGCTTTTCTGTATGAAATGTTGTTTGTTGTAGACGTTGTTATTGTAAGTTAGCTTACAAGTGATTCTTTGGTCGGGACTTTCGTCCAGCTGTCTTCTGAAGCAAGTTAGTCAGGGATATGTCTTCTTTCGTCTGGTAGCAGATATTGGTTTCAGATAAGATGTTGAGATGTCATCCGGAGTGTAATGTTTTTAATCCTCAATGTCGGTAAAGTGCAGCTTTAATTCTGGTTTGATATTTTTAATTTTGTTTTGTGCTGTATTGAATGGAAAATTAATTGTATACAAACAAGGGATGCATAAGTTGGGTCAAAAATGATCCCAGCGGTTGTTTTTTTGCAATATCTTGGTCAGTTTAAATTGTTATCGTTTAATCTTCCATATATTCCTCAAATAGGTTGTCTTTGACATGAGGCCATTTGGATTTGTATCTAATTGGTATATTTTTAAGTAATTGCATTTTTTGTATCAGTACCACACGTTCCATACGTGGGGTGAATAATTTTCTATGGAATATTCAATTATATATTAATTTACCGGATTATTATCAACAACTTTCATAGGAAATGACAAAAAATCGCATGTTGCCCTGAGGCAACATTGAACCATAACGGACTTGCATATGGCCATACCAAATATTCTAAGTAGGGAAGCACCTGTAAATGTGAAGTGCATGAGTGTGCTTCATGAAGTTTTATAGAATGCCATCACTATGGTTGAGTATGTGCCCTGACTATCATACCAACATCCATGGCTTTTTGATGTTGCGGTGAAGCTGCAGACTTGCTTGCTTCTTGAATTTCCCCTGGGGATCAATAAAGTATCTATCTATCTATCTTGCTACCCTGTACCCTGTAGCCCCAAGTTTGAGGCCTGACTGATCCCTCTATTTGCTATAGGCCTACCTACCCCCTGTGTTTCTCTTTTGAGACAAATTGCTTACTAAACTTTCAGAAAGTCAGGTGCAGGTAACTTGCATGAGTGTGCATCAGTGCGCATACATGAGTATGCATGGGTGTAAGTGTGCAAACTCATGGATATGTGTGTGTGGTTGTGTGTGTGTATACCGTACCGGAGAATGTTTTGGAGTTTTTAACTGGTACATAACAGTGATTTTGATGATTTCCTATGATAATTTGTATTATTATAACTTCATATCTGTAAAATATTGATTTTCATTCCGCAATGGTACAATGTTTCCTGGGGGCAAAAGTTTATATCCAACCTTGCTATTATCATTGGAACGTTAAAGTGAAAAATACAAAACAACAGGTTTATTCCCTTTGTTGCAAGGTAAAACTTTCACAACGGAGTCTAGGTATGGGGATGGTGATGACCTCATTCAGTGATTTTTACAACTATAGCCTCCCTTGCATTTGCAGTACTTGCAACAACGGATACCAGCTACCCGACAGGGACACCCATTCTTGTGTGCACACTTGCCACACAAGCAGGGATCTGGTAAACCTTCAGGTTTTGAGATTACAATCTCAGGGACTAATAAACTCCCCTTTCTCTACAAAACCATAAGCATCTGCATTTAAGATCAAGGTGGTGTCTGTAAATGGTGTTTGGACCCAAAGATTCTGTTGAATTGGCTCTTTGTATATGTTTTCTTGCATTAGTTGAGGTGCAGGCAGCCCTCTCAAAGTCCATCTTAAGGGCATTACTATCGAACACAGCAATGCGCAGGTCGTCAAATGTCTCCATGTCCATTGATGGTTTGAGACATTTGACCAAGAATGTTTCTGCCATTTGTGTTGCACTCTGTTAGCTGTGGACAGTTGACATTGAGAACCAGAAAAGAGTTGTCTGGTTTGTGGACAGTGTTCAGAGCTGCAAATTTGGTTGATATTTTGCTGGTTGTATCGCACCCAGTCAGCACATGTAGTGCTGGGAGACACTGTGTGAGCTCGTCTCCCAGCGCTATGCAGATATCATGAAGTGGTAACATTGATCTTTTCAACCCATGAGTTGCGGATGAGCCAGAACAATTGTTATGTAGTATAATAGGCACACAAAGACATCTGTGTCACCTGGTGACAGTGTCAGTGATGTAGATCCATAAGTTGTTAGTAAGTAAGTAAGTACTGTAAGTAAGTAAGTAAATATACTATTTTGATCCCGTGAGGGAAATTTGGTATTTATCCCAATCCGTGAATTAGTGAAACACACTCAGCACACAGTGAACACACAGTGAGGTGAAGCACACACTAATCCCGGCGCAGTGAGCTGCCTGCAACAACAGCGGCGCTCGGGGAGCAGTGAGGGGTTAGGTGCCTTGCTCAAGGGCACTTCAACCACGCCTACTGGTCGGGGTTCGAACCGGCAACCCTCCAGTTACAAGTCCGAAGCGCTAACCAGCAGGTCACGGCTGCCCCAAGTTGTTCTCTCACTTTCTCCAGATCTTTTGGAATTTTGTAAAATAAGGTTTCAAATATGAGTAATTGGTATGTACCAACTTATCTGTTCTTTGTGAGGAATAACTTCATGACATCATTCATGATTCAACACTAGCAGCTAGCTAGCTAGATACAACACACACCAAATTAAATATAAAACGGATACAAATTCATTATAATTATTTAAATACACAAAACTACAACTCATGATAATGGTACATAAGAAGACACATGCCAACACAAAGAATAAAGAGTAGATTTCCTTACTTCTCACAAGTCATCTTGCTTTGCAGCCATGTGCTCTACTATGACCTTAGGTCACTATGGCTGCCAAGCAAACTTTTGTTGGAGGAAAAAAAGTTGGAGGTGCTGGCGTGATGACAGCAATATTTAGAACAGGTAGGAAATGTAAGCTTTTAAAGTTTAGGTTAATAAATAACTGGCAATTAATGTATGTCACTAGTTGTATGTAATAGGTTGACTGATTTTTAGCCATTTTCTTTTTTTCAAATCAGAATGCTTACACTCTTCTAAGACCTTATAATTATGGTCACTGTGAACATTGTGATCACCTCAGAAAATCTGTACTGTAGCTTCAAGGGTTTATGTATGCATATTTAATGAGATATTGCCTCATTTGCATATTTTATTTTATTTTTTAGGCAGAGTGTAATGCATAAAGTATTTCTCTTAATATGAAGATTAAAAGAAATGTATGGGGATATCTATAAAGGGGGAAAAAAGTCAATTTTCGTCCCGGGTAATAATAATAATAATAATAATAATAAGTTTATTTTATATAGCGCCTTTCTCAAACCCAAGGTCGCTTTACATAGTAGGAAGGCAGGGAAACTCAATAACAAACAAACAAACAATACAACAGAGACAAAGGCAGGGAAATACAATAACAAACAAACAAAACAATACAACAAAGACAAGTTATCTGTAGGAACTATGTGTTGGGTGTGGAGGAGAAGTGATCATTAAACAGAAAGGTCTTGAGATGTGCTTTGAAGAAAGGAAGAGTAGGACAGGCACGAAGGGGTTGGGGGAGGGAGTTCCAGAGTTTGGGGGCCAAGACACTGAAGGACCTGCCACCCAGGGTGGAGAGTCTGGAGCGGGGGATAGCCAAGAGGTTTTGGTCAGAGGATCTGAGTGAGCGGGAAGGAGTGTAAGGGGTCAGGAGGTCGCAGATGTAGGGGGGAGCAAGGTTGTGGAGGGCTGGTAGCCAATGGAGTTGATGGAGAATGGGGGTGATGTGTGCCTGGTATGGGTGAGGAGCCTAGCTGCAGAGTTTTGCAGAGTTTTGAATATATTGTAGTCTTTGAAGGGTTTTAGTGGGGAGACCAAGGAAAAGTGAGTTGCAGTAATCTAAACGGGACATAATGAAAGAGTGAACCAAAGTCTGTGCATTACTAGCAGAGAGGAAGGGTCGGAGGCGTGCAATGTTACGGAGGTGAAAAAAAGCAATCTTAGTGAGTGATTTGATATGAGGATCAAAGCTAAGGGTGGAGTCAAGCTGAATGCCAAGGTTTTTAACAACAGGGGTGGAGTGGACAGATGAGCCATCAATGTGGAGAGTGAGATGGGGAGATTTGGTGAGGATGCTTTTAGGGCCAATCAGCAGAATTTCGGTTTTGTCTGTGTTGAGCTTGAGAAAATTGTTTTGCATCCATAATTGGTCAGAGAAGTCAGAGAGGCATTCAGTGAGGGAGTGTGGTAGGGGGTCAGAGGGAGAGGGAGTGGTAAGATAGAGTTGGGTAGAGATTTTGGCACACATCCCATGTTGTTCAGTGGGGTCATATTAGTCTATAACAGTTGAGATATTCTCCGCTAAATGAAGTGCATACAAATCTTACCCAGGACCTCTACTATAATGGCTTTTTATTGGATTTTGGGCCCAAATTGACCATCACCCTGACAATTAAAATATGAACCTTACCTCTGACCTTTTCAGTTACCTCATAAATGAACTATCCACCCCATTTTGGAAATATGCCAATAAAAAATGTGCCATCACCTACATTTGATATTATCATCAAGAAATGTTGACTACATGCCCTAAGGATGCCAAAAATGCAAAAACCTCAAATACTATTTTTTTTAAGGGGTTCAACTAGTTTTTGCAAGTTTTCCCCCTGACTAATTTGGATTAGAAGATAAGCATATATCATGGAATAATCCAAATTAAACTTCATACACACACACACACACACACAGGCTTTTACATAGCCCTATGCTCCTGAGTGTCGTTTGTGTGTCAAGGAGAGTGAGCGCACTGGGAACATTACCATGACCACACACATGCCTCTTCAAAATCAGCTCTTCACAGGGGGAAGAGCCAAGTATTTTTGAATATCGTTTGACACAGGATGTTCTCTCTTGTCACTGTTCCCATCACAGTGAAGTTTCATCAAAGCCACAGATAACATTCTGCTAGTCATGGCGCACACACAACAGCACTGGGGCTACCTGCACTCGGATGTGTGTTTACTGTTCCGTGAGCTATAACAGCCATGGTAGAGTCATGTGCTAGCATGAAGGGTGTACTTCAACAGCCATTACCATGGCTGACTGAGTTAGCACTCCCCAGGACATGAATGCTTTATTCACAACAGATGGAATTCAACAGGCTTGGGAGGGACATGAGTAAAAAAGAGCACATGTATATGTGTATGTGTGTGTGTGTGTGTGTGTGTGTCGTCAGACTAAGGGCTAAAGACTGAATGAGGAATCAGCCGGGCTTGCAAACAACCTCTCCTGTAGCCCCGTCAGATGCATCTTCATTAAGCATCGTCATCCAGAGGCTGCACAGGACACAGTCCCACATGCACACACACACTAACACTTGTCCATCTAGCTTAAGAGATGTTTGTCTACCTTCATGCTGATAAAAAAAGCAAGCAGAGGCAGTTACTAAAGGAGAGGCCCAAGCCCTTGCATCATATCCTCAGTGCCAGAGGCCCTGACAACACACACACACACACACACACACACACACACACACACACACACACACATACACACACACGCACACACACACACACACAAATGTACATTGTACATTTAAACATCTTCACTCACAATCATGGTAATAATCTAATTGTGCCTAACTGTGTGAGTAGGTGAATGTTTTGTATGTATGTGTGCGAGTGTGTTTGTGTGTGCGTAAATCTTACATAAATCTGATAATGTGCCCTCTCACCTATAACATTGTTCATTTTCACACATCTAAAGCAATGTCTTGAAAATAGAAAAAAAAACTGCAGCTCAGTGCCGAGCCTGATTAGGGGAGAAAGTCAATGCAACAGCAGCAGCAGCACATGACACAGCCTCAGGGTGCACTGTTTAAACAGGCCTACAGGGGGCAGCACACTCTCAGAGGAAAGGTGAGGGAGGTTCTGGAGTGAGCCTAGCTGCTCTCAGAATACCAAAGACAGACACAGGAAGTAAGCATCTCACACTGAATAGATTTTAAAATATAACCACCGCCTGGGGACATTTCTGAATACATTTCTGTTCCTGACAGGGTTGGTTTCTGAGACACTTAATGGACCATTACCTCAAAGCTGACCGGGAAACTACTAAATTACAGCACTGCTTCAATACCTCAAGGCCCAACCTAGCATAAAGAGATATGTGTTCAGACACAAGGCACAGCCCAGCAAAAATTAATGACAGTATTTATATTTTCAAAACCTATTTTCAGACAGAGTGCCAATTCCAAAGAGGTCCCACCAGCATCACCATTGAAAGGAGAAATTGAGGAGAAGTTTCTATAAATATCTCCTGAACAGCTGTATCGATTTCCCTCTCTCCATTCCCCGAAAAGGGTTCTGAAGAGGAGCCACTTTGCATCCATTTAATTACAAAGGTTAGTAAATTTGTTTTTATTACATTTCTTCTTTCTTTCTTTTCTGGATCATTTTCAAACAGGAAATACAGAACTACAGGCCTCTCCACAGACCAGCTTCAGAACCCAACTCTCCTCCTGTTTCTATGACGACAGGACCTCTCCCTCATTCCACTTTCACACTCCCTCTCACACTTCCAAATACCTGCTTCTGTCTTTAACACACACACACACACACACACACACACACACACACACACACACACACACACACGCACACACACATACACACTGTGTAAACACTCGTAAAATCACATTCACAGTCACATCCATATTCAAGCATATATCCACATTTATCTGATATACACTGACTAAAACTCTCTCTCACACATACATAGATAAAACACACACCCATACACACACACACACACACACACACACACACACACACACACACACACACACACACACACACACACACACACAACATCTCAATCCATAGGCAAATGGATGAAGATAAGATGGGTCCATTTGGTGGTGCTAAAAATATTCTCATACAAACAACATTCATATGTTTAAAAAAATATTTGTCCATTACAGTATCCAAAATCAGTTAAATACAAACATGAAACGACCCTCTCCAAGCCACTGCCCCACTTATGTGACTGGCCGGCTGACATCTCCCTCATTTTTATAGAGTATTAAGAATGTAGCCACAGCAAAGCGTGAAGGGAAGCAGGGTGCGTAGAGTAAGTGTGTGTGTGTGTGTGTGTGTGTGTGTGTGTTTGCGTTGTCTCTGTAGCTCTCCTTAGAAGGCCTCTTCAGATGGGATGACTGTGTTAAACGGGTGGTCCCAAAATTTGGTGGTGATTCCAAACCCTACCGACACACATATACAGAGTCATATCATAGAACCAGAAAAATTGTCACATATATCCTGTTTCACACACATACACGCTGAATATACATCACTTAACATCACATTAGTTCTAATTGTAAAACCCACCAAACCTCATCAAATATATCCCGCTCCAAACACACACACACATGCTGAAAATGCATCGCTAAACATCACATTCTATAGAAATACACACAACAAGAACAAGAACATGGCATTAAATATCTCTCTCTCATACTCATACAAACATATGCAGACAGAAACATGTGTGAGCAACGTCAATGGTGACACACACACATCCACATGCACACGCACACACAAACACACACACACTACCACAGTGTATTTAGTGTAAACAAACTCAGGCAGTCATGTGCATGACAGATGGGTAAGTCCTTACCTGCTGTTTGGTGTTCAAAGTGGTGCTTGACATGGTATGCCTTGAGATTGTACAAGTAGGAGTCCTTGCTTGGGGATCCGTAGTGCAGGTAGTAGTGGATCATGTCATAGACCACGTACCCAAACAGGCCCCCCACAAACAGAGACACGGCGAGCCCCTCACAGAACAAGGCCCGCAGGGTCAGGTAGAACGTCCCCACCACAAACGAGGCCAGACCAGGAGGGAACACCAGACGTGATCCATCAAACGGAGACTGGATGGAGAGAGACAGAGAGAGACATAGATAGAGAGAAAGAGAGAGAAAGAGAGACAGACAGACAGAGAGAGAGACAGAGAGAGAGACATAGAGAGAGACAGAGGGAGAGGGGGAGAGAGAGGGAGAGAGAGAGGGAGAGACTTAATTTAAAAAATGTCTTTCTTCTGTTTAATTTTTTAAAACTAGGATTCTATCTGTTGTACATTTAGCCAATATACTGCACACACACACACACACACACACGTGTGTGTGTGTGTGTGATTGTGTGTCTGTGTGTGTGTGTCTGTGTGTGTATATGTGTGTGTTTAATGTGGTGTGTACCTTGTGGTGTTGTCCGTGCAGCAGGAAGTGGATCATGATGAGATAGTAGTTGTGTGCAGGCGGCCGCATGTGGAACACGAAGCGATGGATACAGTACTCCATGAGGGACCACAGGAACATCCCCAGCAGGAAGATGGCGGGGAAACTGTACTTGTGCAGCAGGATGGAGAAATCTGGGGGCAGGAGAAACAAAGACAGATTCAAAAATGATATAGAATTATATTAAATGCTTAAGTATATGAATGCCATACTTAAGCAGACATTCACAAAGCAATACGCCACAAAAAGACCATAATACTATCTAGCATACTATAACATTTTGACCAATATTATAGATAGATAGATAGATAGATAGATAGATAGATAGATAGATATACTTTATTGATCCCCAAGTGGAAATTCAAGATGTACTATGTAGTATAATGTATAATGTATGTATTTGCTTGTGATTGTTGTGTTGTAATGTAATGTATTGTACTACAGATGTGTAAGTTGTATGTGAATCTGCAGGCGTGAGTATGTCTGTGTATGTGCATGTATTGACCTTGAGTCTGTATTGATGTTGAGTGTTAGAAAATATATCTGCATACACATGTATGCATACAGTACTTTTGTGTGCTACCGTTTTATGGTAGTGCATGTGTATGTGTAAAGGTGTGAGGTGTATGTGTAAAGGTTAAAGGTGTGAGGTGCATGTGTATGTGTAAAGGTGTGAGGTGTATGTGTAAAGGTGTGAGGTGCATGTGTATGTATAAAGGTGTGAGGTGTATGTGTAAAGGTTAAAGGTGTGTGAGGCACCTCGCATGTGTTCATGTGTATGTGTAAAGGTGTGAGGTGCATGTGTATGTGTAAAGGTGTGAGGTGTATGTGTAAAGGTTAAAGGTGTGAGGTGTATGTGTAAAGGCTAAAGGTGCGAGGTGCATGTGTATGTGTAAAGGTTAAAAATGTGTATGTATAAAAGTGTGTTCTTACTTGAAGTGATGTGCAGTTTGGTTTTCTCCTGGCCCAGAAGACTCCAACTGTACCACGTCATGTAGATGACCAGTGGGATCCAGACCAATGGGACCATATACCTACAAAAACACACACACACATACACTTAGATACACTGGGACCATATACCTACAAACACACACACACACATACACACTTTGACTGCGTTCATTTTGAAATTATTGGTCTAGCCTAACCAATCACATTGATCAGGGATTCCTAACATTACTTCCTACTTTGCCTAACCTCTAGAAACTGATAATGAACCACAACGGTAGTCAATTTACCTGTATAAATGTACCGGTACAAATTCTTCTGACTCAGCTTTTATGTTTGCAGGCGTTGCTACTACTGTTTACCACAGCCACTTTCTATTTCAAAACAAATGTCACCCCCTCTCCTCGCTGATTGGCCCTCCACCCTGGTGGCTGAGGAGAGCGTTAGTGTATTGTCAGATACCAGACTGGTATCCCAGAGAAATGAAAATTAATGGAGATACTAGGCAGGCAGGGTCAGACTGTGTGACCATCCCACAAATTGAACACGTTTTGCACATCACACATGCACAGAGGTGCCGCACTGTGCGCCGTTACCATGACAAATGTGTGGCATAATACACATGAGTCGCATGACCTCTAAGATTTAGCAATAGCCATTTGCTATCTCTCTGGCTCGGTGACGCCGAGAAACAGAGATCTATGTGAAAAATGGCCAGAGTTTTCCTTTAACTGGCATACAGGTACTTCTAAGCATTACATGAGCACCTTGCCGAGTCTCTGTCATTATGATTACAGCTCTCTGGATTTAGATAATCACTGACGTTTTGCCAGCAAGTGACTACGTAGACGAAAAGTGTTTTTTCTGTTTCTTGTAATACAGTAATAATCCAACTATAGGTTTTGTGTGTGTTCACACACCTAATATCTCTGGCCTGTGATGGAAATGCATTAATGTACAGTACAGTTAAAGTACAGTTTAGCTCCAAAACTACAGAAATGGTTGCAAAGAACCCTGTATAAGTATATAAAGAGCATTGTGTAGTATGTGTAGTATACATGTAGGTACCCTAATGAGGATTTATATTTTGTGTGTGTGACTGAGTTTGCACGGTGTGTCTGTTTGTGGGTACCATGAGGTCTTGGTTCTGGACTCGAAGAACTCTGACTCAAACAGGCGAATGGGCCTGTCAACAGGCTGATGCACCCACGCGTCATACTTTTCCCCAAGATGACCCACCTGCCATGCCAGGGGTTTATTCCAGTCCACCAGATCCTACAGAAACATACACACACACACATTACAAAACATATTACATAGATACACACCCACACCCACAGATACATATTGTACACACACACAACCTGAGTTGGGGTTGACCTGGTTTTAATCAGATCATCCGTTCCTATATTCAAATACATTACATTTACACTACCTTAAAATTTCACATTATTTCTTTGAGCAGTCACATACTGATTTCAGTAGTGTTTATGTATTTTGGCAACATGTGAGCTCTATTGGCAGTGAGTGAGGACATTGGGTGTTGTAAGGACTAATCTGCTACATGATCAGCTAATGGCATCCCACCATCAAACCAGGAATGTTCCACCGAGGCCTGAACTTGGATCGCTGGACCGAAGTCCAGAGGGCTATATCCAGTACACTTGTATATGCGTATATGTGTATATATAAAATGCACTGGCTGGCGTTAGATAACCGGACTTCCTGGCTGCATTACCACATGACTGCCAGCAGGAGGCAGCAGGGGACAGCTCACTCAAGGGAAAGTAAAGGGGGCGGGACTGAGGACTTACACAAATGAACCTGGAAGCCAGAGTTTGGTAACATCCTGTCAGAGCAATAACCATGACCTCTTGTCAGAGAGATAGTTTGTGTGTGTGTGTGTGTGTGTGTGTGTGAGGAGATATCAATGAATCTCAGAGCAAGCTTTGTCTCTTTCCACAGCACTACAGGTTGCAAACACACACACACGTTTCTTGGTGTTTTATGCCTCCAACATTGTCTTCAAGGCAGCGCTGCCTGAAAGGCACTAAGGTTAGGCATGGGTTAAGATTAGGGTTAGGGTTGGGATTAGGTTTAGGTGCCTTTAAGTCAGCGGTGGCAGCGCTGCTTGGAAGACAATGTTGGGGGCATAAAACACCATCGAGCCACACACACACACACACACACACGTACATGTACAGTTACAACCTTTCACACGCCCAACACTTATAATACACATTGTGCCCACAACTTACACAAACTCCACACCCCTTCCATTGTATGATATGAATCAGTTCTCGTGAAAGAATTTGTGTGTCATAATTCATATCCACGTCTGTAAGACATGCAGTTTTTCTCAGTCGCTTTGGTGCTTTTCTCAGATCAGAATTCAAATTCTCATAACTATTAGTTCAACCTCCACAACATTTAGTCATTTGTGCCCATCATAGTAGCTATTTCTCCTTCCTCTGAACAAATTGCAAATGCTTTTGAACATGTATCAGTTGCTTTGTCATGTCAGTCAAAATGAACTATACTTATGGATGCTGAATAGTTGTTCCCAATAAAACTAATAGTCTTCATTTCATTGCTTCAGTCATTACATACACAATTGGTGAACTAGTTATCAAATTCTGTCACAATGCTGTAGAATTGCAAAGAGCATATAGAGTAAAACTGTAAAACGTACATATTCAGTGTCTTGTACTCACTTACTCCCCTAACTACAGCAATTTGTAACTTTACTGTAGTTTTTAAATGGCTGTACAAGTACTGTTTGCATTTCCAGGTAGTGTCACCGAGTTCTGACCTTTTTTGCATGGGAAAACACTGAGAGCATAAATTGTTGTAATGAAAACATGACAAAGCCATTTGACTATCTTGGTCATAAACTATGGTGTCAAGACTTCTCATTTTGATGACACTGGCAGTTTCATTGACATAAATACCTGCTTTTGAGGAATGGACTATCCATTTTGAGCAAGTGACGTGCTTTTGAAGGTTATCCACTAGGTTTTGCAGTTTGCACTAATTGTTTTGAGAAATGCACTAACTGCTGTGCAAATGTTAATAGTGATGTGAGAAAAGCACCAAAGCGACTGAGAAAAACTGTAACTGGGTAAGAGAATGAGCAAGCTGAGAGAAGTGATTTATTTGAGAGAGAGAGAGAGAGAGAGAGGGAAAGAGAGAGAAAAGAGAGAGAGGGAGAGATGCATGGCATACCACAGTGTTATTATGGCTGCTGACAGCTTCATGAAAGGCATTCATTGCTTGATTTAATAGGAGAATAGGAGTTCTCTGAATCATCACTCAACAATCAACACATGCACATGCACACACACACACACGCACACGCACACACGCACACGCACACACACAGAGAATCTTTCTTAGGAGTGTGGCAAGGAGGGCGAGTTTCAGCAGAAATGTCCGGAGGTGGGACAGGAAAAGTGCTGGTGTTAGCCGCAGCACGATGGCCAAGCCCTAGTGACCTTTGACCCCTTCACCTTTATCCCTCCCGCACAAGAAATGCAAGGAAACAGTTCTTCAGCTCCACTCCAGAGTGGAACCATTAATGGGTGTTAATGACAGCAATCAGACTTGTTTTTGTTCTCTGTTCTGAAAAGAACACTTTTGACTACTCCACACCACACAGAGACTAGAGTTTCTAGAAAGTTCCTGTGAGGAACTTGGTTCTAGCTCATGTGTGCTTCCAGAGAATGAGCACACACATGTGCCAGTGTGTCTCTGCGATCCCCTGGGAACTTCGAAATGACACAGAGATTGTTTATAACACAGAGGTGACTGGACACCAGGGCAATCACCCCTCTCATGGGACCCAACCTCCTCTCCAAACTCTCACTCTTCCTGTCCTCCTTCCACCCCTCCTCGTTCTCTCTCTCTCTATATATTCCTCTGTCTCTCTCTCTCTCTCTTAGTACAGCGGCTAAGGCCAGATTTTTACCTGAATCGTTCAGTTTTTGCAGAAAGCACGAAACTTGGTACAGTTATAGTACTACCCCTAGTGATCAAAAATTTAAATGGATCCCGACACATAGTGGCCCCTATCTTGACTTCAAATATGGCCACCAAAATATGCCCTTTTTTTCTACATTTATAATGCTATGCTGCTTTTAACACATAATATGACGTCTATAGCCATCTTTCAGCATTATGAAATATATAATGAGACAATCATGCATAATTAAAATGGCAGACATGTTGGATTTTAAAGAAGTAGCCATACATTCTGACACTGAGTCAAAAACTGGGGTGTGTTTAGGCTATGTGTGAAGTTTCGACTGTGTGACTAAACCCTGCACTTGCCTGGGCTCAATCCTTCTAATTTGCCCCCTAGAGGCTGACATGCTAGCAAGGAGGCTAAAACCCATGGATGCTAGCGTCTGTCAAGTCTCTTAAAGAAACATATGCACCCAGTCATAGTTAGATAAATTAGTATATAACCCAGTCCAACACATCCTACTGTTAGCCTAATTCAATTGAGGTGGGTGGGGACAATTAGCATATGCCAATTTAAGGCTTATAGTGATTGTTTGAAAAGGTCAATTTTGTTTTATTGTAGTTTAACATTTTGCATCCCATAAAATGATTATGCCTGTCAATGAAGCTAATTTAAATACGTAATACCTTATGAGTTTAGCTCCCTCCTGACACATTAGGGCTCATGCTAGTCAGTGAACCAGCACTTTTAGGACACTTGCTAGTGCGTTCAGCGCCCAGTCCTTGGGTGTGCTTTGTGGTGGAAACACCAAAAGCTCAATACAAGTTGAGGTTGTTCTGATATAGTCCAAGTCCAAGACTTGAGGACCACTTTCTCCAAAACAAGAAAGGAAGAAGGGAAATAGGTCTGTAAAAACAGGAATGGTTTTAGAGGTGGTGGCAAATGATAACTTTTTCCATCTTTATCCTCCTTGCAGGCACGCGGGAACATATTTTTAACCAGGGGTGCTGAATAACAAAATAATGGATGTCCGACGATTTCTCCCCTAGCATGATATGATTCGAATTTAGACAGCTAAATACGCCATTTCAGCGTCGTGTATGAGTAGATCCTCTGGTAGACCTAAGAGCGAGAACAGCCACATTCCACTGCAACTATGCGCAGCACTTGCCACTCCGACTCATCAATAAAAACTGCGCGCGCACACACCAAACCCATAGAAGCGCACTTGACTTTACATCATTAAACTATTTCAGTATATTGCTTTTCTGATTGTCAAAACCACACCAGATATGTTTGGCTTGAAAATATAATTAGACTGCAATGACCTACAATGGCAAACAATTTCTGAGTAGCCTAACTTTGCGTCTCCATTCCACAGCAAAAGTGTCCTAACCACCAATTAGGCCTACAGCGGTTTCTATCTGAGCGATTCCAATAGTGAAAGGATTTCAGTGTCATATTTCGGTGGCACTAGCTAAGCTGTCGTGGAACTCGAGATGACATGTCTACTGATAGGCAACAGGTCTCACCAACACGAAATTTGTGGATTTGGGCTAGATCAGCCACATTGCCTGACACTAACAGAAACTGAGCCGTACGTGAGGTCGTGGGCTTGCCAAAGACTAATTGCAAAAGATGCATCCTACCTCATTTGTTGTCGTTTGGTATTCGAAATTGGGCATTTCACAATCCAACGATATATCCAAAGTGCGAACTAGTTGGTGATGGTATATGGAAACTGGCAGTAGGCTATGCATGCTACACGGAGTTCTAACAGGTGCATGGCCTAATAAGCAAGCAAGATATAACCCACGATCGCCATGGTTTCGTTATCAATTCGTGTTTGTGGTAATGACAGCAACAATAAAACCATCTTGATCTTCATCATTTTTGACAGATCAGCAGCCTCTGGATGTTCATATGCATAGTTAGCCTACCTTTAGTTTGCATTTACATTTTAAACACTGAATCTACTGTCTTTACTGCCTGGAGAGAAAAAAATCCTGTATTCTTTTCTGTAGCATAATATTCTTTTCTCGAAGTCAACTAGCCTGCTTGCAACGTCTCTCCTCAGCGAGTCACGTCACTTTCACTTCTATAGCTAGACTATAACGTTTAATCTTGACTATGGATAGCTATATTCAAAGCTATCCAAAACCTTTTTTGCTATTTGCCTATTTGACAACAAATATAATGACAAACTGCGAATTTGTAGGCCTATTGACAAAAAGCAAGGGGTGCTGCAGCACCCTCAGCACCCACCTTCCCGCGCCCTTGCCTCCTTCACTGATTTTTCACTAGTTTCACATTTGGCTACGGTCAGTGTCACTACTGGTAGCATAAGCCAGTACCTGGAGCCTACAAATGTTGCACAGGTAGTCCAACTCCTCCAGAATGGCACACCAAACGTTCCATTGCTAGAAGGATTGCTGTGTCTCCCAGCGCAGTCTCAAGAGCATGTTGGAGATTCCAAGAGACAGTTGCTCTAGAAGAGCTGGGCAGGATGGTAGAGGGTCCTTAACCCAGTAGCAGGACCAGTATCTGCTCCTTTGTGCAACAACAAACAGTAGGAGCCCTGCCAGAGCCCTACAAAATGACCCTTCTCCTGGCCGCTGGTGTGAATGTCTCTGACCTGTCAGACTTCATGAAGGTGGCCTGAGGGCCCGATGGCCTCTGGAAGGACCTATGCTCACTGCCCAGCACCGTGCAGCTCAATTGGCATTTGCCATAGAATACAAAATTGGCAGTTTCGCCATTGACGCCCTGTGCTTTTCTCTAATGATACCAGGTTCACCCTGAGCACATGTGAGGTCTAAAGATGTCTTGGAGAATGTAATGTTGCCTGCAACATCATTCAGCATGACTGGTTTGGTGGTGGGCCAGTGATGGTCTGAGGAGGGATATCCTTGGAAGGACGCACACACCTCTACGGGCAAGACAACTGCACCCTCACTGCTCTTAGGCATCAGGATGAAAACTTCAGACCCATTGTCTGACCCTGTATTGGGGCAGTGGGCCCTGGGTTCCTCCTGGTGGACAACAATGGCTGGACACATGTAGCGAGAATGTGCAGGCAGTTCCTGGAGGATGAAGGCATTAATACCATTGACTGTCCCCCCACACTCCCCTGACTTAAATCCGATTGAACACCTCTGGGACATTATATTTTGGTCCATCCAACACCGCCAGGTTGCAACACTGACTGTCAAGGAGCTCAGTAATGGCCATGTCCACATCTGGGATAAGATACCCCAGGACACCATCTGCTGTTTCATTAAAGGAGAATTCCGGTGTGATATTGACCTAAAGTGTATCGAAACATGATACCGAGTGTGAACGTATGTCTCATAGCCCATCTCGGCTTGTCCCCTGCACTCCAAAATCTGGCGCTAGTTAGCCGATGCTACCAACATCTTTTTCAATAGTGGTGCTTCGGCATCGGGCTAGCCATGCAAATAAATCACTGTTTTACACCCATTTACGAGGCTCAATGTATCTCCACACTTCATTGGTAGACTTCCGAGGGCCCTGACATTTAAAACGAGACATTGAGAACTTTGAAAAAGCACTGGTAGTTTACTTACAAGACGATTTATACAGACAGTATCTTCACGAAGTTT
The DNA here is from genome assembly GCF_018492685.1 of Alosa sapidissima. Classification (NCBI taxonomy): domain Eukaryota; kingdom Metazoa; phylum Chordata; class Actinopteri; order Clupeiformes; family Clupeidae; genus Alosa; species Alosa sapidissima. Next base: position 27,977,064 of record NC_055967.1, read on the forward strand.
AGCGTTTGCAGCCATCTTGAATTTAGTCACGATAAGTCGAGCAACGAGTAAGAATGAACAGCTATGATAAGGGATCAGATTCCAAAAATAATTCAGTGGAAATGCATGGATTCCAGTTGCTGCTACTGTCCATGCATTTCCACTGAATTATTTACTATATACTATAATATTATTATCAGTTTGTAAAGGTTAGGCAAAGTAAGAAGTAACCATATGAATCCCTGATCAATGTGATTGGTTAGGCTGGATTCCCTGATCAATGTGATTGGTTAGGCTGGACCAACGATTTCAAAATGAACACAAAGTCTGTGTCCGTTATGATATACAGTAGGGTTGGAAACGTTTCCCAATTATGAGAGGCCAGACTCTCTTCACATAGTGAAACAAAGTAGCGAGTCTGGTTAAACAAGGCTACATCCCTCAGTGATCACTAGTCAATGATAAATGACAACTGGAATTTCCCCTTGGGGATCAATAAAGTAAGTAAGTAAGTAAGTAAGTAAGTAAGTAAGTACGGTAAGTATCGATCTATCGATCTATCTATCTATCTATCTATCTATCTATCTATCTAATACTGTACTATGATAGCTGAACTTGCCAAATTTGCTTATAAGCAGGACTGTGGAACAGAGGATGCTGTCATGATTATGTTATTTCTAAACATTTAGAGACACCCAAAATATATGCAAGAGCTCTCTTTCTAGACTTTTTGTCCGTTGTATTGTTTTAATACAATACAAACTAATCTTCTGGTGTCCAGTAGTCCAGTGCCAACTGATCCCTCTCTGATTTACACTATTACAGTAGTATACTTCCTTTTCCACTGACAAAGTTTAGTTTATAAAAGTGAACAAAACTCTCTCATCTGCTGTCATGACCGATGTGGGAGTCTCCTTTCTCTGCCCTCTTAAATCTTTTGGGGCGAACAGACAAATAGTTTTTTAACTCTTTAATTATGAACATTTTACAGTATTGCAACATCATATGGTCAGTCTGTCCACTATTTGAAAAGACAAACTGTCCCATCAAATAAAAATCTGCTCAAAGATTGTAGGTCTGTTCAGAACCCCTATGAATCAGCCAACAAATCAAGACTGGCTACGACATTGTCTCCAATCCAAATCATGCTTTAAATAGTGACTTTAAATTGATACCATCAAACTGCAGATGCAGAAGTCTCACCATATAATGTTTATCTCCCTCTCTCATAGGGTGAATTCACAGAATGCATACCGCATAGATCTTAGCTTTAGAATGCACAGGGTGAATTCACTTACTAATATTAATTTCTATACAAACCAAGATTCCTAAAGAAACGTGAGAAAGGTTGGAAATAGGCACCCACCAGCCCAGCACTAAACTCCGAGCGTGGTAAACAAAAACGGATATTTCAGGCAGTAAAAGCCCCGGTAAGAACCAAACTAGATTTTGTTCAAATCTACACACCTATGGCTACTGAAAAATGTAACATTCATTTATTAAATGTTATTTTGAAGTATTAAAAAACATTGTTGTTTTAGAATTTTCGAAAAGAAAGGGTTGGTAATTGGTGGTTTTATGATATGTCAATTCTTTCAAGGGGCCAGGTTCCCCAGAGCAACTCAGGGTTAAGTGCCTTGCTCAAGGGCACAACTATACTACGACAACCCGCCTGCTACCACCACCTTTCTCTCTCTCTCTCTCTCTCTCTCTCTCTCTATCTCACTCTCTCTTTCACTCTATCTCTCTCTCTCTTTCTTGCTCTCTCTCAATCTCGCTCTCTCTTTCTCTATCTCTCTCTCATTCTCAATTCAATTCAAATTAGCTTTATTGGCATGACAAAAAACATTGTGTTGCCAAAGCTTACACATGTGGTATAATTGTACAATTGTTCTCTCTCTCTCTCCCTCTCTCTCTCTCTCTCTCTCTCTCTCTCTCTCTCTCTCTCTCTATCTGTCTGCTTCTCTCTCTCTCTCTGGATCAACAGAAGCCCTATCCACCAAAGCATTCCCTCAGGGGGATGGAGCTATACATCCGATTGACATGGTATTTCAAAACATTTTGTCATTCACCTTAACTTCAGAGTAATATTGTAGTAAAATCAGAGTTTCTGCTTTGAGAAGCTTTTTATTTGGACCATAAATTCTCCAGTCTTAACCGAAGTAAACCTTCTCAGTGGGACAAAGGTAAGTGTCCACGTGGGGTTTGTACACATGATTACAGTGGGAAGCTATTTCCCAAGACAATAAAAGATTTATGATCTGATCATATTTGATCCTTTGTAATCAACAAAACGTGCACACCTGTACTGAACGTGAATGTACAACCTGGCCTCTCAATTGAAACTAGAAAAGCATTTCCTGAAGGAAATACAGTGCATGAAAATGCAAAAAATATGATATTGATATCATACAGAGTACGATATCATACAGAGTAAAAACAAACTATATTGGTTGCTTGGTAGATGAGGTTTAATATAGTTGGAATGACTATGAATGAATGAAACAGTTAAATAGGTAGATAGTTTAAGGTTAAATTATTTAGGTAGATAGTTGACGATAACTGACAGTTGGAATGGCTCTAATGTTTTCTAGCAGTTATGCTAACTATGTTAACAAGGATAATAATGCTAACCAAGTTACTTAACTTAGTTAATTTAGCTAATGTTTTCTAGCAGTTTTTTAAATGCTAATGCTGTTAACTATGTTAACAATGCTAACTATGTGACTTAGCTAATAATTTATAACAGTTATGCTAAAATATTAAGAATGCATGTGACTTAGCAATTCATTTTTAGCAGTTATACTAACAATGCTAACTATGCTAACCATGTGACTTAGCTATTCATTTTTAGCAGTTATACTAACAATGTTAACTATGCTAACCATATTACTTAGTTAACTTAGCTAATGTTTTCTAATAGTTTAGTCAAAAATGATAACTATGCTAACAATGCTAACTAGCATGCTAACAATGTTAACTATGCTAACCATGTGACTTAGCTAACTTAGCTTATCATTTTTAGTAGTTATGCTAACGATGCTAACTAGCATGCTAACAATGTTAAATGCTAACCATGTGACTTAGCTAACCTAACTAATCATTTTTAGCAGTTATGCTAACTATGCTAACTAACATGCTAACCATAGCTAATAATTTTTAGCATAATAATTGCTTAACGGCCGTATTATGATGTCACAATCGGCAATGTTAAGTCTATGGGGATTTTTAAAAAGTTTTTCTTTAATAGTTTAAAAAGTATAAAAGTTTCAAAGTTGAAAAGACATAGCAGCTTGGTCCGTTTGAAGACCTACGTTACAAAGTTTGAATGAAGTTTCTAAGTTAAACTGTTCAAGAGAAATTGCGTACGGAAAAAGTGGTAAGCGGAAGAAGAAGTTGTTGAAGTTTCAACACTCTCTCAATTCAATTCAATTCAATTCAATTCAAATGGTGCTTTATTGGCATGACAAATATGACACTTGTATTGCCAAAGCAATTGTTACATAAAAGTACAGTATCAGGATCTAAGCAATTATACAGGTATAGACAAGGGATAGGGGTACATGGACAAAGTGTAAAGAACAATTTTTTTTTTGTCTGTGTCTGAGTACAACATATCAAGTTCAAGTTCTGAGTGACTCAACATAGGCAACAAACTTACAGACATACAATACATTAGGGCACAAATCTAAAGTGGACTGCGTAGAAACTTCAAGTATGGTATAGTATATACAACATGGGGGGACTGTGTTGAGTTAGTGTATGTGGCTGTGGCTGTGAGAGAGGGGTGCATGTGTGTGTGTGTGTGTGTGTGTGTGTCTGTGTGTGTCACATGTACATGCATACAAAAATCACTCAGTGTCTCTCAGCTGGTGACAGGCAAGGACATATTGGGCAGCAGTAATACAGCTGTCTGTGTCTTCTCCCAATAGGTATAGTATTTTATTCGGGTTTGGTAGGTCATAGAAATCAGGGATTTTTTCTTTCATTTTTGGGAAGTATTTATTGCGAATTGATTCAAATTTTGGGCATTCAGTTAAAAAGTGTAATTCGGTTTCAACAACATCATCTCTGCACTGCTGGAATAGACGCTCGTCTTTTGGAAGCCATGTCTTTTTGTGTCTTCCTGTTTCTATGGCTAAACGGTGTTCACTGAGTCTGTATTTCGTTAGTATGCATCTCAAATTTGTCTCTTTTATTTTTGTTAGGTAATGTGCAAGTGTATATTTCCTGTTTAGGGTCAGATAGCATTGCATTTTGCTTTGGGATTGTGTTTTAGATTGCCAATATTCGTCATAAATGTCTTTTAGGTTTTGGGGGGTTTGGTTAATCCAAACATTTTGTGTGGATGTGGCCTGGTATTTGGCCTTTAAAGTGTTGGATGTCTCTGGAGGAGGGTGACTGAAGACTAGGTTGGTAGGGGAGTTATCTTTGCTCAACTCTTGGTGTTTCAACACTCTCTCTCTCTCTTTCTCTCTCCATCCTTAACACACTTTCTTTCTCTCCATCCTCAACGCACTCTCTCCATCCTCAACACACACTCTCTCTCTCCATCCTCAACACACTCTCTCTCTCTCCCTCAATCCTCAACACACACTCTCAACACACTCTCTCTCTCCATCCTCAACACACTTTCTTTCTCTCCATCCTCAACACACTCTCTCTCTCTCCATCCTCAACACACTCTCTCTCTCTCTCTCCATCCTCAACACACTCTCTCTCTCCATCTTCAACACACTCTCTCTCTCTCTCTCCATCCTCAACACTCTCTCTCTCTCCATCCTCAACACACTCTCTCCATCCTCAACACACTCTCTCTCTCCATCCTCAACACACTCTCTCCATCCTCAACACTCTCTCTCTCCATCCTCAACACACTCTCTCTCTCCATCCTCAACACACTCTCTCCATCCTCAACACACTCTCTCTCTCCATCCTCAACACACTCTCTCTCTCCATCCTCAACACACTCTCTCTCTCCATCCTCAACGCACTCTCTCTCCATCCTCAACACACACTCTCTCTCCATCCTCAACACACACTCTCTCCATCCTCAACACACACTCTCTCTCTCCATCATGCATGTTTCTGTTGCCGCTTCTCCTTCCACTACTATTCATTGCCAACATTCACTCTTAACACTCTCTCTCTCTCACACACACACACACACACACACGCACGCACGCACGCACGCACGCACGCACGCACGCACACACACAGGGGCAGCCGTAGCCTACTGGTTAGCGCTTCGGACTTGTAACCGGAGGGTTGCTGGTTCAAACCCCGAAGAAGGCATGGCTGAAGCAAGGCACCTAGGCACTTTGAGCTAGGCACCTAACCCCTCACTGCTCCCCGAGCGCCACTGTTGTGTTTCACTAATTCAAGGATTGGGATAAATGCAGAGACCAAATTTCCCTCACGATCAAAAGAGTATATATACACGAACACACGCACACACACACACACACACACACACACACTCACCGTCTCCAGGTCCACTTTGCTGCATTTGCTGATTCCTGTTGGCTCCTCCTCCACTGGGGGCTCTTTGACTTTCCTCCTTTGCCTGGGAGCCTGTGAACACACACACATGCATAAGCACAGGTAAGCTACACACACACACACAGTATGCAAACTCAGAAAAGCAAAACTCACAGCCACCACTGTACCATCAAAACAACAACCCTTGGCATGTGGTTTGTTTCTCTGAGAAAACACTCATCTCACTTCAAAACCACACAAAGTCTGATGCTTGAAGCACTGCAAATAGGAGAGATTTGGAGCTGTTACGGTTCCTCTTTGCGCTAAAAAGTTTTATGTAAACATACTACAGAGCTGGACTAGAGCAGGGTTGGCTCTTTCTCTGAAAAAGGTCTTTACTTTATGTAGTGGAAAATTATGCATTTACCACAGACACACACACAGTTTGACACACACCTATAGGTGAGGTATGAAGTGAAATATTAATCAGGCCTCTTGCCACATCGCCCCTCCTTCAAACTGAACAGCTCATCAGATTGCCTTCAGGAATCCGATACATCTCAGTAAAACACACACCTCCCACCTACCTCAAAATCAGTCTGGTAGGACCCTAATAATTCAAAAGACAAATGTGTGTAAACTGTGTGTGTGTGTGTGTGTGTGTGTGTGAGTATGTGTGTGTGGGTGGGTAGTTTTATAACAAACAACAGTGTGCCCCTGAAGAAAATTAAGACTGGAAAAGTGTCCTTTCTTTTTCAGTTCTCTATTTTTCTATGTATGAAGTTACTGTAACTGTGAATAGCACTATTGTTAAGCAGAAGAGCCTGATCAGCTGGAGACTTTGCTCACTGCCTTGCACAGACTGACTGAGGAAGTAATTTGTCCCCAGCGCCATTGAACTGTTCAATGCTTCACTTAAGGGAAGAGGAGAGATAGACTTCTCTGCATAGTCTGTCTGCCTCTTCACCCCCTCCATGTTTGGATACTGTCTGTCCACTAGCCACTTTTTACCACTGTCTTTCTGCCTCACTGTTTGCGTGCTATATTAGCACATTAGCACATATGCATAACACCTCCCTCCATGCCACAGCCGAACTGTGGCCACACTTATACCTTTTCTTAAAATAGTTATATATATATATAGACATATAGATATATAGACTTTATTCTTGCACTGTTGCACTTACTCATTTGCACTATCACCATGACCACTATCACCATTGCACTATCACCGTGACACTCACTCACACAGAGCACCTTACCTTACCTTACTATGCACAGAGAATCACAGGCTCAGTCATTGCAAGCGCCTCTTGATTGATTAATCACCATTATGTGGATACTGTTTTTAGAATTGATTTAGATTAAGTGTTAGTTAGTATAATTTGTATTTTAGTATATTTAGTATATTCTTTATCTTCTACTGTCCTTATTGCTTAGCTGTGTTTTTATATTATATACTTTTAATTACTCTTTCTGCTTTTAGTAAATGTGTGTGTGTTGTCTGTATGCTACTGAGACCTTGAATTTCCCCTGGGGAAAGTATCTATCTATCTATCTATCTATCTATCTATCTAATAACGTTAATGAAGGAAGTGGCTGAACTTCTCATTCACTCTCAGTTTTACACATTTATGGTGAAAATGCTATTTCAGAGGTCAACCTCCAATGCTTAGATTGTTTTGAATGGGTGGGGAGAGAGCACCACCTCTTCTCAATGTCTTGCGCATTGTTTTTTATAACTTACAAATGACAAACACTTGTGTCATGCTCTTAGCGCAGAGATTCTGTGGTGGCCTAGTTCTTTTGACGTTTTAGTTGTGGTCATGTCATTTGATCTGCTTTGTTAAACGGACAATGATATGTAAATAGATTTGGGCTGGGGTACAGTGATGAAATCTGCAGATCTAATCACAAGGTCAGCAATGAGACATTCAGGTAGACAGACAACCAGCATGTGTGTGCTGGCCCCAAATTATTCATGCTGCTAGTGTGTTGTGATTTTGAACATGCCATCTTGTGTCAGGGATCATTATCAGTCTCCGCAGTCATATTGTCAAATGTGATGAAACGGCTGTGGCTTTTGAAGTTGATAACTTTTACTATCTGATCTGACATCTCCTTTCAGTCTGCCATTTACTGCTTTGATTGTGGCGGGCCTACAGACGTCGCCCAACACCTTTGGGTGAACAAATCCGTTGCAGAATTGGCATGGATGCAGAAACAATCTTTGCTTTTGACACTCTGTGGTTCCGGAGGGTGATTTGTACTGAGAGAGACAATCTCGGCCACAGCTGACCCAATAGGGTGGTCAATTCTTTGAAACAAGCTTACGTCACTCACCACTCAAAACTCTGCACCATGTTGTTGGAGGTGCAACATATGCACTGTTTTAACGCTAGGGCTCTATATCTCATTACACTGTTACTTCCAGACAAGTTCTTTAGCAGGCTATACAATTGAAGCTTTGTGGACTGAAAGATAACTTACAGATTGACTGATGAGGTTGATTTGACCATCAGTTAAGTTTGAAACAGGCACCTTACTTTGGATAAATAATTGCAATATTTCATAGGAGTGATTAACGTTAAATAATCTAGGCTGGAGTAACTCAGCAACAGGCACCTCCGATGTATTTGCCGTTATAAAGATGTTAAAAAGCTATAGTTAAAAAAGTTACAGTTACCATTAAGGTAGCCAAGGTGCCAGAACAGAACACACCTGGATAATTATAAAAACTGTTCTTTCTTCTAATAAAACATGACAAAATACTTTTGTAACCCTTGAGCCAGCTCCTATCTACATGATCTCAATGGCGACCTTTTGCACCTTTTGTTTGCACCTCCAACAGCATGGCGTACCTGTTGCCCCCCACAAATGCCCAGATGTTTGTGTCAAAGTTTGTGGGCACAGCTGACGCCTCAGCGTAAACCCGCCGTAGCAAGTAATTCATGGTAACTCCACCGCACGTCTGACAACAAACGGGTGGTTCACACGAGAGGAGCAGTGGTGGAGCAGGGAAAAGAAAGACCACGGGAGCACACAGATGTTTGGGTTGCTTCACGTCATGTGAAAAGGGTGCGGAAACGACTAACGTTTTCGTAACGTTTGTAGGATTACATCTTCACCAGAGTCCATAAACTCTCACAGCTCAGAGACCTGTAGGACGGGCATCGTCACTAACCCTGAGTCAGGCATCAGTGGCGGCGTCTCCATGACAGACTCTGCTGTGCCCCCTTGTGTACCCAGCATGTGTGAAAACGTCTCCCACAGCACACAACGCCATGAGCTCGCAGGAATGGTTTAGATCTAAGTTCACCGGTGTCCACATATGCAGCTCATACTGCATTATTCTACTTTACTCGCACAAACAACTCTTATAAGTATATACAGTTGTGCTCATAAGTTTATGAAGCCATGCTAAAGTTGACTAAAAAGAGGAATAATAAAATCATCTTTTGTAAATTGATCTTAATGCCTTAATTAAAAAAAATGAGGAAAAATCCAACCTTTAAGGACACCAATTTTCTTTGTAAAACCAATAATGTATCGTAAATAAATAGATGAATGTTCTTCCTTAAAATACATGGGGCATAAGTATACACACCCCTATGTTAAATTCCCATAGAGGCAGGCAGATTTTTTTTTTTAAAGGCCAGTTATTTCATGGATCCAGGGTACTATGCATCCTGATAAAGTTCCCTTGGTCTTTGCCTCACATCATCACATACCCTTCACCATACCTAAAGATTGGCGTGGGATACTTTCCATAAGATCATCTCTCAATGCAAATCAAACCAGCTATTAGGCTAACTAAAATAAAACCATGCCAATCAAATTTATGAGAACAACTATATGCTAATAAACATATGAGCACAACTATATTCCTAGAAGGATTAGGAACCAGTAGGAACCGGTATAACCCCCTGAAGACACCTCTAACCACACTAACAATGCCACACGCCGCTTCTGAAGTAAGAGAAGAGGGGAAATCTACTTACGTAGCCTTGGCAGGGTCAAACAATGGAAACCTGCCAGCAGCAACACACAACACAACATATTTGATTTTTAAAACTAAACACATTCCGCTCTCTTTGTGGAAGAACAAATGAGGGAGGGGGGTGTGAACGCAACCAGGACGAGACGGACCTGATGGGCCAGATATTTAGGATGATCCGCCACTCACACACACACACACACATTTTAATTCTTTATTTAAATCCACAAATCATATTACAACAGACAGGATTCAAATATTTCAAGAGATAAGATAGGGCTTTGTCACTTAGTGGTATTCAGGGGTACAAAAAACATCTCCTGCGCCATACTGCAAGGCTGCCTATAACTGCAGATATGGAGCAAAACTTTGCTAGCTGTTTTGTTTTTCTGCTGAAGAGCACTGCCAGCCTTAACCCACTGAAAACAAGGTTGAGGGCATGCCCCAAGCTGCCAAAGATCAACACCACTAGCTTGCATTGATAGCCTAGGTCACATAGTTTTGTCCGTATGTATACCATTCTGGCATAATACGCGAATGTTTGTACATGGTCCCATTATCTGGAAGTACATCCTTAACAGTGCTAGCAATAAGGTCAACAATTCGGTCGTGGCGTGCAGTATAAAGTCCTTTGTACATAGTACAGCCATTAACAATATGGGCTACTGATTCGAGGTGATGGTCAGAGTCTGAGTGCATTATACAGTGTGGAGGGTGGATTGCAGGGTACCATAGTGCAAGGTTGTATTTGGTGGGTAACACCTGCAGTCTGGCTTTGGCAGTGAAACAGAGGATGTCCTCCCCAACAGCGGCATTTGTAAACATGGAGTGTGAGACAGAGTGGTCGACAAAGTGTAGGCATGCCAACTTTCCCTGCATTCTGAGTTCAGTCCAGTGTTGTTTGGTGTCTGTTTGTTTTATGTTAAGAAGAAATCTCCTTGCTGTTGTATTCTGTAATGTGTGTTGTGCCTCGTTGTGATATACATTAGCCTCTGCTGTTGCAGATGGGTCTGTACCGCACGGGCGGTGGTAGTGTAGTGGTTAAGGAGCTGGGCTAGCGTGCAGTAGCCTGAAAGTTGTTGGTTCAATTCCCGGCTTCCACCGTTGTGCCCTTGAGCAAGGCACTTAACCCCAAGTTGCTCCGGGGACAATGTGATCCCTTGTAATATAGCTGACATATGTAAGTCACTTTGGTCAAGATGTGTCTGCTAAATGTAATGTAACTGCATCAGATGCCTGTGGTGCTGTGTGTGAGTTGTGTTGTGTCCATTCCAGTTTGACTGACATTCTGTTGCACAGATCATTTAGGTCCGGCCAGTCTGATCGGACTCCAAAGCCTGCAGCTTGTGTGTCCAGTTTCCCGCTGCTTTTCCTCTTAAAGCCTAGGAAGCTGTCCTGGCCTGGTTTGGCCAGAGGGACCTTCCTCTTCCTGAGGTCCAGCAGGAGGGAAGCTCTGGCTAGCTCTCTGACAGTGGCATCGTCATTGTTGAGCATGCAGATGAGGTGTGTCAGCCTGGAGGCAGTGTATACCCATTCCACGTTTGGGACACCAACCCCCCCCCACCCACACACACACATGCATCACACAATGAGTCTGACATTGACTACATGTATTACATACATTCTGTATGACAATATTTATGGCAGTGTGATTTGGCATGTTGAGCTGAGAGAGTGAATGCTCTCTCTCTCTCTATCTGTAAGTGTGTGTGTGTGTGTGTGTGTGTGTGTGTGTGTGTGTGTGTGTGTGTGTGTGTGTGTGTCTGTGTGTGTGTGTGTGTGTGTGTGTACACCTGCATGTTTATGGCTCTTATGTTACTGTGCTGTTTAGTTGTGACCCTGAGTGCGTGTGTTTTAGTAGCAGACATGTGGACTCGAGTCACTTCATACTCAACTTGATAAAATCTGGCATGACTTGCGACTCGACTTGGACTTGATATTCACTCGAGACTTGACTTTGCCTCTTTCACTTGTAATGACTTGACATGTCTCGAGTCAATAACTAAATTTCCTGACCGTGGACCAGTCACCCCAGAGACGAAAAAAAAAAAACAAATAGCGGAGACAAGAAGGCAGAGCCTGGCTCGGTGATACAGAGACATAGAAACATGCAATTTGGCCATGGAAGCCTAGTCGAGAGCTGTCCGTCCGGGCTGCATGAGAAACTAAATAAATCACACACCATCACAGCCAAGATTGTCCTATTTTGCCACCCGACTAAGTGAATTGCGTTAATCACGCGATTAATTTTGAAATACGTAGCCCGTTACAAAATGTCAGCGTAATTAACGCATTGGGTTTCCCTATTAGGGGACTGCACGGACGTCACGTTCTGGGCGGTAACCCAACTGCATGGCCATGTTGGAGGCACTCGGCATAAAGAACTGAATGAAGTACAATGGAGTATTATGCACTTTGGATACCTTAAGTGATTATAACCATGTCTAAACAACAGAAAAGCTCATCAAAACGCATCCAAGATGCAAAGGCATATAGGGCAGGACTTGGACCACAAGAAAAGGCGCAATATTTCAAGAAATTGATGGTTTATTGGCAGTGCAGATCCATATGAGTTGGGTGAGGGAGAGGCAGTACCAAGTCCAGCCACAAGCGCCCCCCTTCCTCAGATGACTTCTGGCATTATTCTCCTTTCTCCCTAGCTTTTTTAATAACTTTTGGAAGTCAGTACCTACTCCAGATGTTTTTCTCGGTCTGACCTATTGGTACAACCTAAAACACGGCAATAATTAACCATTTGCTTACAAGCCTGAGAGTTTATTTTACTGTCTATGGAGTTAGCTGAAGATGGAGAGGAATCGTGAGGAGCTTGTAGGCGAAAAGTTTCAGTTTAAAAAGTTGCCTGATAAAAAGCACAGTGATCACACACTGTGTAGGGCACCAAGAGACAGAGGAGGGACCAACATTTTGCCAATAAATAGTAGCTTTACTGCAAACTGTTTTTCACTCTTGTTAGAGAATGTTTACAATGTCAAAATGCACCAAAAGATGCATTACATAAAGTTACATAAAGACTGTATTCCTATAAAAGGAATAGGAACCGGTAGGAACCGGTAGGAACCGGTTTAACCCCTGAAGGAACTCTAACCACACAAGGTTTAGTCTATTAATGGCAATATTAAGTGAAGAGTACCTGATGACTTGTTCAGGACTTTGGGACTTGGACTTGGACTCGACTTGGCTTTAATGTGACTTGGACTTGGACTCGACTTGGCTTTAATGTGACTTGGACTTGGACTCGATTTGGCTTTAATGTGACTTGGACTTGGACTCGACTTCCCCTTCTCTGTCTTTACTTGGGACTTGACTTGGACTTGACTGCTAAGACTTGGGACTTACTTGTGACTTGCAAAACAGTGACTTGGTCCCACCTCTGTTTAGTAGTGTGCATATTTATGACACTAAAGCCCTTTGTGCATGTGTGTGCGTGTGTGTGTGCGTGTGTGTGTGTGTGTGTGCGTGCGCTTCAGCTGAGTATAGCACTTTATGACCTAAATGGAAACACCCATCAGCCTACGTGCATCTGACCACCTCACACTATTTGCTCTGGACACACCTACACATCTACCCCTGAACACATACACACACACACACACAAACACACACATACACACACACACACACAAACACACACACACACACACACACACACACACACACACACACACACACACACAAATGTATGCATACATACAAAGACAGAAATATAAAGACTCTATGTTGTCAAGTCTGCGCAAAATATGCACCACACACACACACACACACACACACACACACAGATTTCAAACAACTGTTCAAAACAACTAACCAGTAAAATGACACTCTCGTGGGTGTTAGGTGGAAAAAACACAGGTAGCTATAGTATCTGGTAACCTTAGTGAAGAGTGGTAACTGGTTGTTATCGTTACAGTCTCCAGAGGGACTCATGCACTCCCAGCAAGAACACACAAAACTCACACACAACAGACACCACTCACACTGAAAACACACTGACTGGATATAAACCCAACCAGGGTATATACAGAAATTCTTAAGTTGAATTTAATACCTTTTTTAATACCTTCACAATATTGTTTAATACCAACACGACTTCGAGCTGCAACTAGCGGCAACCTTTCGAAATTCAGTGTTGGGGGTAACTAATTATAAAGTAACAGATTACTGTCATTTTTGTTACTTAACTTTCTGAGTAAGAAAGTGTAGCAATGCTTACAATTCAAATCAAGTATCTATTATTACAGTTACTGGATACTTTTTTCCTTGTTTGCTTCAATAAAAACACTGGCCTATACACAATTATTTGTTATTTAATCCTAACCCAAGATAAAAAAGTTATTTCATTGTTATGTGTAGGAAGACCACACACCACTTCTCCAGCACTACACTCTTTCTTTCACTATCATTCTATCTCAATCAAGACAAAATGACAAATGTCCCCTGGGGATCAATAAAGTATCTATCTATCTATCTATCACTGTCAGGCTGTTCACTGTCAGGCTGTTAAACTCTATCACTGTTTAACCTCTATTCTGTAGTCAAGGCAGGGGTAGCTCATTGCAAATAACCCCTTATAACATGTGCATATGTTTACATGTTATATTCTTGTTTTTTTGTTTACATGTTATATTCTTGTATTTTCATTTATTGTATTTTTACAGACGTTGTAATAAGCCTCTTGGCTGTTGCCAACTAGCCTAAGCCAGTCTTGAATCTCGAGTCCTCTAACCAAATGTCCGGAAAAAAAAAAAATCCCATGACATTGTCAATGGTAGCGAACTTTTGGCAACAAGTTTAGGCAGTAAGCCAGCCGTATATCCAGTTTGAGCATAGAGTTTGAGGGGGCGCTAAAAGTTTTTACCGCGAACGCACACTGACATATCGCTCAGGTCCTACTCGCACATATAATTAATATAATATAAATAAATTCATGTGAATTTTAGGAGATAGGCCTGCACCTAACACAAATGGAAAACATCATAGTTAGTGGTTCGAAAATGTAATACCTCATCAGATGACGTTTATTACTTTTTAATACTTTTAAATGGCCTTAAATTTGGCTAATTTCATTTACTACCTTTTAATACTTTTTACAACCCCGCGGACACCCTGCCAACACACACTACACTATGAACACACACGCCAAACACACATACTGAGGAATACACACTGATCACATACTAAATCAGGCAAAAGCATACACGACACACACCTTAGAAAAATAATCACATAATACTTTCTCAAACTGATCACATCACTTACAGCAGAAAATATGTAATGCTGGAGATACAAATGTTCACTTTTACCACTGTGCACTAAAGATGTCTTATCTCAGCCTTCTGATAAAAGGAGCGCCGAAAATAGAGGCACTTAAAACTGGACAAGGATATGTGATCACACTGAAACGTGTGTTGGTTAGGTTAGGAATTGGTGCTGTTTTTGAGACCGTAGTGGTGTTTCTGAATTCAATCCGTTTTTCTAAAGTTTTTAAAAGTGCTTTTCTAAATATACTATATAAATAAAAAAATAAATAAATAAAAAACAAGTCAGCATAAAGCAAGGTGGAAACTTAGTTTGAATTGTCCCACTCTAAACCCCTACAGCCTCGCCACCTCTCCCGCGCATGGGCGTCCAGTGAAGAGAACGCTCTGACTGTGAAGGTGTGAAACAGCCAGATCACCATCGACAACCCTCCTATGACCAGCACATACTCCCTGCCTAATTACGGCGGATCGCATGATTTCACTCTGGCCTGTGCTACACTGCAGAGACCAGGCACAAGGGAGGGAGAAAACAAGGGACCTCAGTAGAGGGGAACTGAAAATGACCCTGTCAGCTGCAAATCGCACAGTTTCTGTCACATTCACATTCAAGTGGTGAAATTGAGCTCTATTATGTGTGTGTGTGTGTGGGGGGGCATGTGTGTGTGTGTGTTTGTGTGTGTGTGAGAGAGATAGAGAGAGAGAGCGAGAGAGAGAGAGAGAGAGAGAGAGAGAGAGAGAGAGAGTGTGTGTATGTATGAGTGTGTTGTCTGAGTGTGTGTCCACCTGTGAGTAACTGACACACACACACACACACACACACACACACACACACATATTCAAGTACTATCAAGACAAATTCACACTGCTCCTTCTCGCTAAAGCACATGGCGGGTGAATGGTTAACACACACACACACACACACACACACACACATGTATGCATACATACATAGACAGAAATATAAAGACTCTATGTTGTCAAAATACACACACACACACACACACACACTTCAAACAACTGTTCAAAGCAACTAACCAGTAAAATGACACTCTCGTGGGTGTTGCAGGTGGAAAAAACACAGGTAGCTATAGTATCTGGTAACCTTAGTGAAGAGTGGTAACTGGTTGTTATCGTAGACAAACATCCCGCTTACTCCAGTCCAAACATGACCATCTGCATTAACCAATGACCTTTAACTGCAGCAAAAGGGCATTTGATTTGAGGCTGGGAGGATGCACTGCCCTCCATTCTCTGGGATCCCTTGACTCAAAGCACACTTTTGAGTCAGCATAAACCGCAAGGTGGAAACTTAGTTTGAACTGTCCCACTCTCAAAACCCCTACAGCCTCGCCACCTCTCCCGCGCATAGGCGTCCAGTGAAGAGAACGCTGTGACTGTGAAAGTGAGGTGAAACAGGCAGGTCACCATCAACAGTAATTGACACACACACACACACTCAAGTATTATCAAGACATTTCCAATTGAGCAAACACACATTTTGAATCTACCACAGTTGCAAGACACATTTACCAGTATTGTGATATGGAATCATTGAAATTTAATTAACTCATACTGTTGCTAAGGTGTAATAACCATTTCTTGGGCCAGAATTTAAGTCTCAATATCTTGTCCACGCCGTAACAAATGCATTGTAAGTGCTGGAATCAAACACTTATCCCAAAGAAAGGCACAAGAGTCTGGCAAAGGTCTATTCTATTGGCTGCTGTCTACCACAAAGCTATGACATTGCAGTCTGTGTTGGTTTTTGCTAATCAAATCCATGGCTTCAATGGATTGTACCTCTGTGTAATCTAAAACATGTGTACACACACACTCTGGGGAGCAATCTAGGCACTCCCTCACCACCCTCCAACACACGCTCATGTGCACACACACACACACACACACACACAAACACACAGCCTAATACACAGACACGAACAGTGAGAGAGATAGAGATATATGTAGGCTGTACAATATATTGAAACATTATGTATATATAAGAATACGGAGTGCATAAATACTCCTTTCAAACTCACCCTTCTTGACTGCTTCAATTAAGAAGTGTGTGTTTCCCAAGCACAAACCTAACTCGAAATCCAGCTTAACATAGGTGCGTGTTTTACCACCATAAACCGTCATCACACACCAGTTTGAGGTGGGAGTAAGAGAATCAATAAGCCCATTACACAGGGGATGCTTAGGTGGCCAGATGGCACTAGCCAGGTTTGGGATTTTGCCAGGACACCAGGGAACCCCTTACTCTTTCATACGCGTGTCATGGGATCTTTAATGACCTCAGTGAGTCAGGGCCTAGCCTAGTCCCCTCCATCATCAACAACAGCTTGGTCTCCATGGTAACGGAATGGACAGTGTGTGTAGTATGGGCGTGTCCGTTCACATTCCCCTCTCATCCACTTATCAGTTTAAGTGTTTCATGGTCTGTTAATCTAACTGATTGGCACTGTGTTCACATGGAGCAAACTTGCGACAGTGACTCCATAAAGTTGTTTTGATATAAAGTACATGTTGAAAATATGTTTCCTTTTTAGTGTTCAGTGGCACAGGGAATGGAAGCTCTGAATACACTTTGTTATTACCGTCCCTCCACAATAGATCAGATCAGATTGGTATATTATATCATTATTTTAAATACTTAAATACTTCTTTTGTGTCCTACACCATTTCACCAACTGAAATGTCTTGTTTTTTCCTTTATTCTTGTGTGGAAAAAGAAAAAAAAACTTGTCAATAAAATGATTCTGATTCTGATTCAGTAGCAGGCTTTCACTAACCTGACCCTAGCCAGATGAATTTCGCTCCGCCTAGCTCCACTCATCCATCTGGAACCGATCCATTGAAGTGTTGCTTCAGAAGGCTGGGCCTAATCAAAAAATGCTTGCATATGATTGAATAAGCCACTTGTCCGTCATCTATTGACGTGCTACTTCAACCACTCACATCGAAGCCAACCCGACTTTTTAGCCTACATAGCCTAGGCTATAGCCTATTTGTTACCGTTTCATCATGGCTTTTGCTGAGAAACAAATAGTTCGCAACAACACACGCTGAACTTGAATCAAACATTCTTTAGAACACAGCTGATCAACCGTCTGCTTTCACTTTTGAATGAAGTTCCAATCCTTGCGTAGTGATATGAAAGAATTGACTTAGAAGCACAAAGCTCATTTTCCTTGACAGTGGTCTGTTATACTTAGCAACGGTCTGTTATTCAGAATTAGCAGACCGCCGAACGTTGGGAAGGCCCATTCAAGTGAATGGAGCATTCTGCAGCACTATGAAGAGCCGTGTAATAACTTTCTTTGTTTAATTTGTGGCACACATGTTCCACACACTTGGGTTCCACACTGGGTTTCTCCAAACACTCCCTAGAATGTTAGTTCTCATTGGAACTGATATACTGTATGTTGACGTCTAGATAAAACCATGTTCAACTGGGACTCCACCCAGTAATTTCCAAAACATTATCGCAGCCATTAAATGACTGGACTGCTAGGTAACACGAGTCTCTTTGTCAGGCTACTAAACATTACAGGACAATCCTGGGCAGAGCTGACCCCAATCAAGATCCTAACTATTCAGTGTCTGTCACAGACTGAAAAGAGGGGGAGACAGTGTTTGAAATGGAAGGCATTGTTTTTGGCAGGTATTTCATACAAGCATTAGCCAGGCTTGTATGGAATGCTAAATTCATTTCATGTTTCATTGAGGAAGCCCTAAAATGACTCACACCATATGCCTTAGAGCTCACACAAGAACTCTAGTATACTAGCACACACCA
This sequence comes from Alosa sapidissima, assembly GCF_018492685.1. Classification (NCBI taxonomy): domain Eukaryota; kingdom Metazoa; phylum Chordata; class Actinopteri; order Clupeiformes; family Clupeidae; genus Alosa; species Alosa sapidissima. The sequence goes on from NC_055967.1 coordinate 27,995,602, forward strand.
TATGACTTAGAGCTCACACAAGAACTCTAGTATACTAGCACACACCATATGCCTTAGGGCTCACACAAGAACTCTAGTATACTAGCACACACCATATGACTTAGGGCTCACACAAGAACTCTAGTATACTAGCACACACCATATGCCTTAGAGCTCACACACACACAAGTCCAAAACAATAAGAACACGTAGACATCGAGGTTTCACCACCTTTACCCCTTGATGTTTCAGATGGTCACACATACATGCACACACACACACACACACACACACACACACAAATGCACACGCACACACACACTTACAAACAAAAGACAAAGGTAGTTCACACCTCTCCCAGGAAACATATTCAGAGGATGTCAGTGTGTGTGTGTGTGGGGGGGGGGGGGGGGGGGTGCTCTCAACTATAGGTAGAGTCTGCAAGTTGCCGTGGTTTGTAGTATGAGCCTATCTACCAACTTCTAATGTCTCCTACAAACTTTATACTTATTTTCAGATACTGAGAATGAAAAAAAAAAACAATAAATAAACAAATAAAAATAAATCTGTACTCAGATTCTCAGTTTCTTTAATATGTGTTGCCCATTCCATTTTCAACTGTTTCAAAAAATACAGTCTGCATGTGCTATGTGACACAGGAGCTCACCTCAATGACCTTTTACACAGATGAGGTGACACATTGACCATTGCCATGTAAAATGAGGTGACACATTAACTACATAAGTGCTACTTTCAATCACTACAACCTCTGACACAGTAAGACCTTTTGACTTTTTAAAAGCATCAAAGCTGCCCTTAGCTTGGATCACTGCCCTGGTAGGCATATAGAGCCAAACATGGGACCATGACTCTTCACCTCAGGATATGTGTGCCTGGCACAGAAACTGCTTTATTTGAGGTTATTGTAGCAGAGTTGTAAACATGAGTGAGCAGAGTATAAACAATTATGAACACTCATGGTTCTCTTCATATCGTAGAAATCTTTCGCCTTTTACTAAAGATTTCCGTGGAAAGGACCACTAAGAGTTGATATGAATTTTTTGATGTCCCACCTTATGGTGGGGTCCATTAAGGCAGCCATGGCCTACTGGTTAGCACTTCGGACTTGTAACCGGAGGGTTGCCGGTTTGAACCCCGACCAGTAGGCACGGCTGAAGTGCCCTTGAGCAAGGCACCTAACCCCTCACTGCTCCCTGAGCGCCACTGTTGATGCAGGCAGCTCACTGCGCCGGGATTAGTGTGTGTTCACTGTGTGCTGAGTGTGTTTCACTAATTCACGGATTGGGATAAATGCAGAGACCAAATTTCCTTCACGGGATCAAAAGAGTATATATACTTAAACGGGTCACATGTCACACATCCTTTGCCCATGATACACCATTCACTGGACAGATTTAAGAATGATAGTGGACACTGCATGATGAGAAAACAGATTTTGGTCCCAGGTGTCATTAACTGGGAGGAAACAGGAAGGATCCTGTCATTTCTCCATGCACACAAAAACGCTTATTTCTCTCTAAGTCAATCCATAAATGAATATCTGTAGCCAAAGCTAAGTAGAGTTTATTTAAGCCAAATGCATTAACTGACTTTCCTATATACAGTAAACTGCAACCCATAGAACAGTATTTGTTGACCAGAATGTTTTTTTTTTCCTTTGAGATTGTTATGTGTTGCGTTTGTGTTCATATTCATTGAAAAGAGGAAACGGGAGACAGATGATGACACGGTACATGCTTGATAAGAATAAACAAAAAAGGTTGTTACATAAAGCCTAGCATAGCATACCGTGACGTGTTGAAACTGATTCTATCATATTTTCTGTTCATCTGTTATGTTGATAAACAGCAGTACCAAAAATATCTTATTTTCTGTAAGAGCCGGAAGATTCTACAGCAACTAAAGCATGCCTGATAGCAGCAGATAGTCAGCATTGCAGATTACTACCATCTCAATCCCGCATCTCTCATCAAGATTACTGCCATCTCAATTCCGCATCTCTCATCCAGAGCTCCTTTCTCTTGTCCGGAAGCTACTGGTTTCAACTCGGTTCACCAGTCACTGAAGACCTGCTCACCTCTGAGAAATCTCCTAAAAATGCCTTTTGTATTTGGAATGACTGTCGCAAGTGTGTGTGAACATTGTGTGTGAACATGAGTGTGGGTGTGTGAACTATTTTGTTCCATATGAAATAGTATGTGTGTGTGGAAAAACCTTTAAGGACATTAGTTCCTAGAGTTCATGGGGGTCAATGTGTACACAATGCCTCCTTAGAGCAAGACAATGCACACACACACACACACACACACACACACACAAGAAGGGGTGAATTGATGGAGAAAAGGAGTCAGGGAGAAGAGGAGCCAAGTCAGGACTGGTACCAGAGGAACAGAGAGAGAGAGAGAGAGAGAGAGAGAGAGAGAGAGAGAGAGAGAAGGGGTATGAGACCGTGTGCAGTTACACTCCACACACACACACACACACACAAACACACACAGTGTTAGGCAAATGTCTCTGTTCCGCTGGTACCAGTCATGATGTGTCAATGAAATGAATGAAATATAAGGAATTAGAATGTAGTCAGATTTTCAACAGAAAATACAAAATACTTTTGTGAAGAATGTTGGATAAACATTCCCATGCCCTTGCCTTCTACTGCTGGAGGGTTGAGCTAATGTTGCATTAATATGTCTTTATTTTGACAACAGACTAAAGGGACTAGATTAGACAAGATTGACTGATTGGTCTAAAACTTAAGAGTTGTAATGTTCAGCTTGTTTATTCACACACACCACACACACACACACACACACACACACACACACACACACACACACACACACACACACACACACACACACACACACACACACACACACACACACACTCTTCATCATGCAAGAGCTATTCAGCAGAAATCAACACACTGATTTGCAAGACAATCATCTACTTCATTTGTGCAAACGAACAGGAAAGCTACCCCTAACTACCCCTACTAATTCACCACATTGTGGTGTCAGTTTCACAGGATTTGACAATGAAAACCCCAGACATAAAGGGAAATGATTATCTGGAAAACCAGAATGAATAGGTTTAGGTTTTTTTGCGATTACTGTATTTAAAGGCACAATTTTGAAAACCGGGCCCGGTTTTTCACAATAAACACAACCCCACACCCAAGAAGTAGTACACCTCACTCTGAAATGGCAAAAAGGTGACACTACATTTCTAAATTTCTTAAATTTCTGTGTCTAAAGAAGGGAAGGGTGTTCACTGTGTGTAGTGTTGTGCGAAAAGCATGAGGCTGAAAATTAGGTTATAGTTACGCAGAATGCTGATCTGAGTTGAGGTTCTGCGGTTTGAATTTAAGGTTTCACTAACTTAAGTTTTATTCAGATTTCTGTGTATAAGCAACACATTTTCATGAGTCTGGAAACAATTTGTTGATATTTAATGTCAACATAATCATAACATAATATACATATAATACATAAAATACATATAATAATAATAATACAGCATTGTGTTCACTTTTCTTCCCATCCTCATTCATCATCATAATGGTCATCAGTTTAACTGCGGGATGCTGATAAACATTGACCTGAATGACCATTACAAAACCAGAGCTTCAGACTGACATCACCTAGCTTCCAACAGGTACACTTCCTCATTATCTCCCTGACTCTCTCTCTCTCTCTGCCTCCCTCACTCACACACACACACACACACACACACACACACACACACACACACACACACACACACACAAATAAGCTCACAATCTCCAGAGTACTCCCCCATGTCAATGGTTAACTGTTGCCTGGCGACGTCAAACAGATAGGACAGGACAGTGACCTAGCACACACACACACACATTCTACATAAGATAAAGAAGAGACCACTGAAAGGACTTGTCAGCTTTACAGTGGTCTTGAGGCTGTCCTATGCTGTTTTGTTGGTTAATGAGAAACCAGCTATGCAGTGTGTAAACCTCACTTTCTGACCACTAAACAGAGATGTAAAAGTCTGGCTTCAGAAAGTAAAAGTCCTGCCATGTATTGGTTCTACCTGTGCGCTTAGCACAGGTGATTTCACTAACTAGCTGATCTACCTGGCTTAAGAGTTGTGCTAAATGGTTGGAACAAAAATGTGGCATGACTTTTACATCTCTGCCACTAAAGGCCTCCGCACCTACTGTAGGTGCCAACGTGAGTGCTGCACACTCCGCTTTCAACATAATGCTACATTACATTCCATTGTTTTCAGTACAACCCCGCACACCAGCGTCGAATTTTTCTGCCGTGTCAATTACAATTCACTTCTATTATATCGACGCCGCACAAAAAAATCCATTGTTTATCAACATGTTTCAATAATCGGGTAAAAACTGATGTACATAGCAAGTGACAGTGCACTTATGTTGGCGCCTATATGTGGAGCATTTAAGACCACAGACGCCGGCACCCAGGGACTTTAGTCTTCTGGCGAGCAGCATGCCCGTCACATGAGTACCAGGTGAGGGTTCCAGTCCAGAGCTCTGCCCAGCTCAGCTGAGCGGTGAGACGAAACCCTGGGGCTTCCATGGTGTTCACACTGACATGTTTTTTACCTCCAGAATGAGAGTACTCCAAAGTAGTGAGCGTTAGAAACATGAGAGGTAGACAATGATTGTGTACATGTTGATGCTATGATACCAACTGCTCCTTTTCTAGCAGACAACAATGGACTGGACAACACTGGACTGGACTGGGGTCTCTGTGTGACAGAATTCCACTGGATCTTCCACTGAATCACAGAGTAAGCTGTGGTAACTCTATACAAAACATATTGATCTCAATGGTGCATTTTGCCCATGTTCTGGGTAGAAAGTAAAAAAGAAAGATTTGCATAAGACAAAATTGGTGTTTTTAAAAAGAAGGGATCATGGAGAATAAAGAAAAAATATTTAAAAAATCTTCGTATATTCCCACAAGGTGCTCTGAAAATGAGAACCAAAATGTTTTTTCAGACTTGTGAGGTCTGCTGTTCAGACCCTGAAGGAATTTATGTTCTGTTCATTGCTTTTTGTGAGAGTGTTTCTACTTATCTCAGTAAGGAAAATAAATCAAGAGCCTATTTTGAGTACAAATATGTCTTAAACAGTGTCCAGCCAAAAACTCCAATAACATTTTGATCAACTTTGAGGGACAGCTATGACCATGCAGGATCATCCAGACCAAACGTGACGATTTTGCTACATACTATTCCTATTTATGTACCAGCATGCAAAATTTGAGTCTCCTACATGGTTTAGTTCTTGCGCTATGGGCTTGTGAACTTTGACAAAAAAAGGCCGAACAAAATCGACACCCCCCTCCCCCTGTAAAACTGGCTGTATCTTGGAAAGTATTGATCTTACATAAAAGTAATATTACAGTGTGTCTCCTGGGTAACATAGGTACACCTGGTAATTTTTTCAGAATTTTCTGAGACCTAAGTTGTGTGGGCCCTGGTTGAATTGACATGGAATGACCCTAAAGCATTAGGTACAGTGGGCACATCAGTATGAATGATTTATTAAGCATGATCATGATTATTTCTTTGAGGGGCCATAGAGATGAACCAAGCAATTAACCTTAAACTTCTGTAATCATGATGATCATGCTGAAGAAATCATAAATCATAATGATACTCACCGTACTTAATGCTTTAGTTGATGCTTGATGTGTTGTTCATGCATGAGGTCATGAATGACAGACTATGAACTCATGTACATTTCTGATGATTCAGATAAAGGAATGAATTCATGATAATTCGTTCAAAATTAAAGTGTTACAAAATTATCTAACTATCTTCAATCTACCTGAAAAGGTTGAGGGTATTTATCATTTACCTGATGACTGTAAGGGCTAACACAAGAACACAGACTGTGGAACTCTGTAGACTAGGAGGTTGTTCAGTAAGGGATAATGTATAGAACGCCGGTCATATTGCGAGTTAAGTTAAGTTAAGATGACTAACCATATCACACCACAATGGCACATGGCAAAACTGAAGGGTCCAAGAGTTTTTTTTTTATCAGGAATCAGGAGTCACATGAGGAGCATTCATAATGATCAATCATTCTCCACAGTGCACACCCAAAGCACATGCTGTTATTACACACAAGCACACATATGCTTCCATATACACTATCAATACACACCAGGGCACAGTCCAAACACACATCCATCCTTAGGACATCAGTACACTTTATATAGGTCTGCACTCTATAGGCCTGCAATTTTTCTTTTACGCGCCTGAAAATAAACGTGCTTTCTGTTACTGAGCCTGCGTCTGTCACTCATCCTCATAAATGTGGAAGCTTGTGCATAGCTTTGTTGCATTATATTGAAACTTTGTTGATGTTGTTATTGTCATGTGTGTTCTGGTTATTTGCGCATGATTAAACATGAGACTTTATATGGCGATAAAACAAAGTTTTGTTGCGCTTTTCCCCCCTTCTTTTTGAAGTGGGGATTGAGGGTGCGCCAACCCGATTGGGACGTAGAAGGGGGTTTGGGAACCGCTCCTTTATGGGCTCTGCACTAGCTTACTTGAAGTCGGCAAACCAGTTTGCTGTTCATTGACATAGCTGTCCAGGGTGCGATTTGTGTAAAAACCTTGGGGGGGGGGGGGGGGGGGTGATTTTGAATAAGTTTGTAACCACCCCCCCCACATTTTTTTTTTTTTTTTTTAAATGAACGAACGATTCATAGCCTAGTAATGTCATGGCTAATAATAGCCTATATTCATTTTGCCACCTTTGTAACATTTACCTTTATCTTAGTTTTAGTTTACCGTGATGTATGACTTTAAACAGCGAGTGTGCTTGGTATGATGACCAGCTCCTCTAATGCAGGGTATGACTACGTTTTGACAAGCATACAAATTCACCTTGTTCTTGCCCCATCTGAAATGACTCCTCTACTTTTGGTGCCTCCATCCTTTCTGTATTTGTTATGTATTTTTGTATATGATGGCACTGAAGTCTTAAGTTAGTGAATTGGCTAACAGTGTTAGTTGGTAACCAAATAGCACACATTGCACTACACGCTGCGTACTGTACGTGCATTCTCTCTCCTGCTGATTTGCGTTCAGTAGCCAAGTGCGTAATATTGCAAAAGTTGAAAAAATAAAAGTGTTTATTGTAGCCTGCAGAAAATAAATAGCCTACTATCATACTGTCAGTTAATTGGCTACAGTGCACTGAAGTTTGGAGAGTAAAGTTATAGGGCAACTTGAAGTTTTATGAAAATAATTTACGAACCAGAACATAAAGACCATGAAGCTTCTATTTCTTGCAGCTGTTAAAACACCCGCTAGATAGTTTAAATACCCACCAACATTCGTTTTTGCAGTACAGATTATTTCTGAAAGTTATTTGTCTACTAGGCCTAGCCTACTGGCTGATTTATCAAACGAGTGCTTTCTCGTTCGTCCTCCGCAAACTACAGGTGTTTCGGTAGAGAGCCATTGAATAAGCGATGGCAAGAAATTTCTGTAACACTTTTTGTGACATTCAGCGGACAATAGGCCTACGTTCTATAGGCCTACGTGGAGTTGTCCTCCATCTCAGTTGCATCAGTTTTCTAATTTTGAAGGTTCTAAAATATGACGATATGCTTCACTGAATCCTTCTCGTTTTGTTATGGTTATGGTTATGGATTTAGCAGACGCCTTTGTCCAAAGCGACACATAAATACAAAACAACATAATAATATTTAAAATTGAACAGGGAACAGATTAAAAATGTAGGTCAAATATAGTAAGGAGAATAGTTGTAGTACACAATAATATCAATTCAAGCAATAGCCTAATAAAAAGCAATGTAAAAAAGGGGAAAGGCAATAATAAAACAATAATGTCAATTCAATCAATAATATAAAAACAATGACATGCTAAGACTACATTAAGGAGAATATCAATAATAAACAATAATGTCAAATTAATTAACAGCCCAATTAAAATAAAACAACATTATATAAACCATAACACATAAGCGCTTAAACAACTAAGTATATGTTGAATAGGAATGTCTTTAGACCCCTCTTAAACGACCCAAAACTACCACAGGAACGGAGAGCACTGGGCAGTTCATTCCACCAACATGGAACCACTGAAGAAAAGAGTCTGGAATTAGACCCAGTTTTCATGACTGGTCGACACAACATACGCTCACCAGAAGACCGCAGTGGGCGGTTGGGGATGTAAGGCTTGATTATTGAATTAAAATAACTAGGAGCAGATCTAGTTAGTGTCCTATAGGCCAAAGTGAGAGATGTAAATTTAATTCTGGCTACTATAGGGAGCCAATGGAGAGTAACTAGGAGAGGAGTTACATGTGTCCTCTTTGGCTGATTGAAGACCAGGCGTGCTCCAGCATTTTGAATCAGCTGTAATGATCTTGTTACACAAGCGGGTAAACCAGCTAATAGTGAATTACAATAGTCCAGCTTAGAGATGACCATGGTCTGAACAAGAAGATGTGTGGAATCTTGTGTCAGATAAGGTCTGATCTTCCTAATGTTGTAAAGCATAAACCGACATGATTTTGCAATAGAAGCTATATGCTCAGAGAAGTTAAGTCGGTCATCAATTACAACGCCCAAGTTTCGTGCCGATCTAGTTGGGGTCAGTGAAGTTGAGTCAAGCTGGATGTTAATCTGTTGGGGAATAGCTGTTTTAGCTGGAAACACCAAAAACTCTGTTTTTGAGAGATTAAGCTGAAGGTGCCGATCTTTCATCCAGGCTGAAATATCCTTAAGGCATGCAGAAATCCGGTGGGAAACACTAGAGTCGTCAGGTGGGAAAGACAGGTAAAGTTGAGTGTCGTCTGCATAACAGTGATAGTCAAATCCATGGGAGCGAATGGTATCACCTAAGGAAGTGGTGTAAATAGAGAAAAGAAGGGGTCCTAATACTGATCCCTGAGGCACACCTGTGGTGAGGTCATGAGACTTAGATACCTGTCCCTGCCAAGACACGTTGAAAGAACGCCCTTTAAGGTAAGATTCAAACCAGTCAAGAGCTTTTCCAGAAATTCCCAGTTCAGATAGTATAGATAGGAGAATGTCATGGTTAACAGTATCAAAGGCTGCAGATAAATCTAGTAGAATTAATACTGATGACTGAGCAGAGGACTTAGCTACTCTCAATGCTTCAGTCACAGACAGAAGAGCAGTTTCAGTAGAATGACCACTCTTGAAACCAGACTGCATAGGGTCTAGTAGATTATTCTGATGAAGAAAGTCACAAACTTGCTTGAAGACCACTTTCTCCAAAACCTTTGACAAGAAAGGAAGAAGGGAGACAGGTCTGTAGTTCTTCACCTCAGTTGGATTAAGTGTACTTTTCTTTAGCAGAGGTGTAACCCTAGCCTGTTTAAAAGAATAGGGAACTATTCCAGAACTGACTGAAGCATTAAATACATGTGTGACTGCTGGTAGAACAGCGGGTGAGATAGACTGTAGAAGAGTGGACGGGACAGGATCTAATGGGCATGTTGTTGGACGACATCGCTGAAGCAATTGAGAGACTGCTTCCTCATCAAGAGGAGAGAAAGAGTCAAATGATGCGGTCATACTAACACAAGGCAAAGCCCTCCTTATAGGAGCATCAAACTGAGCACTTATTTTAGCAACTTTTTCAGTGAAAAATGTTGCAGTCATTTGCTGACAGTGAAGTAGTTGATGGTGGTGGTGGAGGATTGAGAAATCTTTTTGTGATTTGTTAATTTGTTACAGGTCCCAAGTGTGGGACTGACGTAACAAAGATAAGTAGATCCTGTGAAACAGGTGGAAAAACAAGGAGATGACACAGGCTGCTTCTTGTCAGTTTTTCATCCAAAGTGCATCTGTGGGCAGAAGAATCTTTTTGAAAAACAGATTGAGAGATCTGTTTTCTTTCATTTGTCCAGCTAACTTTTCCATTGAAACTAGCCATTTATGATGGATTACACAGTCGACATTCTGAAATGTCCTGCACGATCAAGGCCAAATTAAGTTATCACGCAGCCACTGTGTCAGCAGCATGAGTGCTGACGGTGACGGTGCGTTTCTGATGTCAGATTATTATGTAGGCTAGCCTACTAGACTGTTCTCACGTTGCAGCGCTTTACTTATATGAAGTAGCATTAATCAATATGAGGGGCAGAGGGGGATAAATGTTGTCCCCCCCGGCGATGAAAATAATTAAGCAGAGGGGAGGATATCAAGACCAGAGGGTGGGAAATCCCACCCATCCCCCCCTACAAATCGCACCCTGTGGCTGTCAACAAGCACCTGAAGATGAGCACTTTAGTTGTACGAATGGAAAATGGAGTTTTTCTTTTGTTTTTATGAAAATAGATTTTCTCTTTAAATTCCATCACTGAACTTTATCCAGCTGATGGACGGCAAACATAAGCAGGATCTGATGTCAAAAGCAATGGAGCTCATTAGTGAGGTCACCCATAAGCATAGAGGCTGATACTGGTAATGCCAGAGTAGGCTTGATTTCTGCACTATACCACCATCCAACTTGTCTAGTTACTACCAAAGGATTATTTGGTCTACTACCAAACTAGATACAAACTAGATACTTGTTTTGAACAATTTATTTTTTGTCATTTGTAGTTTGTCTGTGTGTGTGTGTGTGGGGGGGGGGGGGGGGTGGTGGGGAGGGTCGATTAAAATTGTGATATTTAAATGGGTTGAGCTCTACCTGAGCTACACGTCTCAGTAAAGCAAGACTCATTCAATCACTCATTCACTCACTCACTCCCTCACACAAGCAAACACCCACAAAACACACACTCATAAAACACCCAACAGCTCCCCTTCTCCCCAAACCACACACACACACGCACACAGTCGCACACGCACGCACGCACACACACACACACACACACACACACACACACACACACACACACACACTAAACCCTCCATCCCCAGATGGCTCCAGGGGTTATGGGGTGTGAGGTGTTGTTTGAGCTTGGAGACACGATTGTCGCCCAGGGAACCAGTGGAACCAGTGGAACCTGCACATCAAGTCATCAAGAATCCAGCCCCGCCTCTTCCCCCTTCACGTTCCAACCCTATGGTTCCAACCAGTCCTCCAAGTCTCTCCCTATGTCTCTCATCCCACTCTCTCTCTTCCTGCCACCTGTTCTACTCACTCACTCATTCTCTCTCTCTCTCTCTCTTACTCCCTCTCTGTCTGTCCATATTGTGTGATAATGTCAGCAGGCCACCAAGACCACGCCTACACAAATTGTCGAAACTGGAAACGTGTTAAGGGTCTACGTGTGTGTGTGTGTGTGTGTATGGGATGTGTGTGTTTGTGACATGAGTGTTAAATAAGCATTGGGTGTGTCTTAAGTGTTTGTTGGGTGTATGCTAGCTGAAGAGGCTTTGTTGTGTTGGGGAGCTGTTCTCTCTCTCTCTCTCTCTCTTTCTCTCTCTCTCTCTCGATCTACTGTATCACACACATACACACACACACACACACACACACACACACACACACACACACACACACACACACACACTCCACTCCACACAGATACTCCCCTGACAAAAACTGGAATAAAACAAACAACATGAATTTTAATGTCAAGTTGTTTTCTATTTGTTTTCATGATGTTTGATCTCTCTGCTGATCTCTCCCCTGACTTGTGTAGTTTCATCCCAATATCATGGACCCCTAATGCATACCATACCTTCAGCACACTGGCTGAATATAAGGCCTCTTCCCATAATGCACTTCTCTTGCCGCCAACACCACACCTACCCCTGGAGCTTGGCCAAGTGTCTTCTGCTAACCAGACACACAACGGTGATGCACCAAGGGTTATTTGCTTTTAAATGTGTATTTGAATGTGGCTTGTGAGTTTCTTTGTGTGTGGTGCCTGTGCTCATTCTGACAGAACAGTAAAAGAGGAATTTCCAATTATCTCTCATTGTCTGCTTTTACCTGGGAAAGAGGGACTACAACCTGCAGTCCCCAAGACAACGTTATCACTGTGGCCAATTTGTGCTCTCTCAACTGCTTTTGGTCATTTCTTTGCATCGTTTCTTTGAAAATTTCTTTGATCATTTTGCGCTCTTAGATACAGCTAGTGTTTTTTACTTGCTTTCTTTTCTTCTATAAATAACTTAAATATTCATCTTGTGTTTCTTCATGCTCTTTCTCTTGTCCTCCCATGTCATCTCCTCTACTTCGCTTCTTGGCCCTAGATTCCAGATTCTAGATTCTCAGCCCTAAATTCTATTTGTTGCTGTACTACTACAATGTAATTTCTACCTCTGGTCGGTTATGTTATGTTAGAGATTAAGCTGAAGGTGCCGATCTTTCATCCAGGCTGAAATATCCTTTAATAGGCATAAAAAAAAATGTTTGGTTCCTGTTGGTTGTCAGTTGAGGCCATGGGTCGGTAGGGAATTTATTTATTTTTCTCCCCAGTGGCAGTAAGGGATAGGTAGAAAATCAGTCCCACCAGGATTTCACGAGGTTTTTTGAGACTGTTACGACCTAGAATGCCTGGATGGAAGTTGCAGTGTTTTTAGCTGTTTCTTGTGGAGAAATTGCGGGAGGAAGTGAAAATAGTTGTGATTTTTTTTTTTTAATTTAGGGCAATTAAGGTTAGTAAGACCTAAATCACACTGATAATCTTGATGCTTATTAAAAAAGGATAATCAAAGGTAAACAGTAAGGATTACAGAAAATCAAAGTAGGCCTACTTTATTTGTGAAAATGCTTTGACTGAGGTAATTCACAAAGCAGTATAACCTTTCGTAGAACTGTCCAAAAAAGACAGTCACCTAAAGAGATGGCATCATGTCATATGTTTCAATACATTCATACATTTTGTAATTCATATTAAGTTCATATCTTTTTAATAATTCATAGTCTGTGGCCTGCATAATTACTAATAGCCAAGTAAGTATCTAGTAATTTCATATTGATTTAAACTATTTGACTACACTTCTGTTTAATGTCATTACATTGGTGGTGTACGTCTAATTGACTGCCTGCCCCTTTAAGGACGTGAGAGTAGCCTAATTACATTTCTGAGTGGATTGGAAGGCTTGCATCTCACTATGTTCGGCTACGAGTGTAAATCACTTTTTGCATAATGCATTACGATATGTGGATGCAATTGGGAATGTCTTCTATGTCATTAGTTAAAATAAATGTTAAAAAAACAACTCGAATGAAATCATTCTTGGATCATAGAAGAGGTAAATGTCTTGCAATTTTATTAATTTCTATGATTTTGGTAGCACTACTCAAACTAAGCCCACAAGCTAGCAAACATGACATAAGCTAAAAGGACATATCCAGGTAAACGTTTGCCAATGGGTTGCATAGCCTACTCAAATGTCAGTAAACCAAGTAGGCCTTAATTAACTTACTTTCATAGCCTAGGTAGGTTAGCAACACCAGGTTGAGAGATGCAAGTAAGCAGATCATTAACGTTAGCCTTCTATTTATTGTCATCAAAACTGTAGAGGAACGAAAACGTTAGGGCAGTCTTTGGTGTCATATGCAGAAGGTGCAGAAGTAAGTGTGCCATCTGGCTCAATATTCTGCGCGAGGGACTGTTGTGGTAGGTGAAATTTCACGGTGAAACTACGATGATTGGTCAAATTTGCAAAAAAGTTGCGGTGTTTGGACAAAATTGCGAGTGCCTTGGTAAGTGACAAAAACAATCGTCTTCGTGAACAGCTGTGCATAGGCTACTTTGTAAAAGAGAGAATACGCTCATCCCTATACATAACGCAAGGGGTAATTAATGTAATTATAGTTCGCCTTTTATTTGTGGATTTATTTAATGTATTTAGTGTTATTTCTTCCCCAAGCTCATAAAATAAATTTGGGTCGCACATAAATTGACAGGGTCGGTCGGAAACCGGAACCCAAGAAAAAAAAAAATTATGCCTTAAGGCATGTAGAAATCCGGTGGGAAACGCTAGAGTCATCAGGTGGGAAAGACAGGTAAAGTTGAGTGTCGTCTGCATAACAGTGATAGTCAAATCCATGGGAGCGAATGGTCTCACCTAAGGAAGTGGTGTAAATAGAGAAAAGCAAGGGTCCTAATACTGATCCCTGAGGCACACCTGTGGTGAGGTCATAAGACTTAGATACCTGTCCCTGCCAAGACACGCTGAAAGAACACCCTTTAAGGTAAGATTCAAACCGGTCAAGAGCTTTTCCAGAAATTCCCAGTTCAGATAGTATAGAAAGGAGAATGTCATGGTTAACAGTATCAAAGGCTGCAAATAAATCTAGTAGAATTAATACTGATACTGAAGACAATTGAGAAACTGCTTCCTCATCAAGAGGAGGGAAAAAGTCCAATGATGCTCTCATACTTCACATAAATACAAACACACACATAGATGCAGCACTGTGGGAACAAGCTGAGGACACACACACACACACACACAGACTCACACACACACACCAGTGTTTCCCATACATTGACTAATCTGTGGCGGGGCGCCACAAAATAAAAATCGGCCGCCACAGATTAATTTCTATGTTTAATTCAATTTAATTTAAATTAATATAAGGTCAAATCCTTGCATTGCCATTGAGCTGCGCTTTTTACGCACGCAGCCTTTCCTTGCCCCGCCCCGCTCTCTTTCGTAGCCCGCTGCCACTCCTCTGCATGTGCATTTAACAAAATATTCACGATTGTTGAAGGATTGTTGTTGCCACATAGAAGCATTGCATAGAAGACATCTGGCTAAATTGCTATTAAATCCGCTTAGCATCGTGACAAATTTGTTAAAAACTGCTGCATTGAAGTGAACTCTGCTAAGGTCTTATCACA
>NC_055967.1:28015443-28042943 GCF_018492685.1 Alosa sapidissima
GGACATGTCTGCGGTCCTTCTCACGTCCGAAAAATGATCGTATTTCTTATGACGAATATCCCAGTTGACAGAGTCCTTCACCTTCCGCAAACCAACTCCCCCAGCACACACCCTCTAGTCGGCTGAACTCCGCTCCGCGGTCATTAGCATCTCATTAATGATTGATGAGGAAGCTTTTTCCCAAAGTCCAGTGTTGGATGGATGCACTTGTTGCTCCTATTCAGGATAGATGAACTCTACTACATTGTTCCGATTGGTCGTTTTAAAACGTAGCTTAGAACCTGGCTTTTTCGGCCTATATCTAATCAAATAAATGCAAAGCAACAACCAACTTCCTTATTTCAATGGTGCGTTTCTTCTTGAATGGTGAGTTGATTTCCTGTGCAAGTGAGCGCAATGAAAACGTCCCCAATGTTGAAAAAAATGTTGTTGCTTATTGCGATGTTTTTTTTTTTTTTTTTTATGATTCTTGCCTTTGTGGAGTCAGGTGTTTGGTGGTGCAGTTAGTGCAGTCTCCTCTAATGTAATAGAACTTTACAAATATTTTACTCTGATTAAAGACATCGCCTCTAGGTGGTAGAGTTGCACTGCTGACATAAGCAACATAAGCAACAGCCTGATCTGGCTACGTCGGCGATTCTCAAACCTCCCCAGCGCCATCTGGGCAACCTGTGACATGATCAACACTGCACATTTGGACCTTCATGGAAAAACTGTAAACATAACAATGGATGGATCGATCGTCAGATAAAGTAGCCTAGTTATTATGTTAGTGTATTATGGAGTTTGTGTGTGTGTGTGTGTCTCCTCTTTGTCTTGTCAATCTTTATTTTAGGCCTATTTTATAAAAATAAAATAAAAACTTGTGTATACAATGTAAGTTAAAGATGATTTATTATATTATTTATTATTATATTTATTAACATGTGACGCATGGTTCAAATGCAAGAAAGAGATTAGGGTAAATTGAAAGACATTTGCAATGCAAAGACATACTGTATCTTATTCAAATAAATTCCAAAATTGTTTATAGCCTAGGCCAGTGTTTTTCAACCACTGTGCCGGGGCACACTAGTGTGCCGTGAGAGATCAGGTGTGCCGCAGAAAATTACCCAATTACAATTATATTACAGTTATAAAATAACAATTAAATTATATACAGTCACCTGAAACAGAGGGCGCTTGTTTTATTGAGCAGGTCGCATAGAAGCCATAATAAGGCCATATCTGTGTATTATTTGAAATTCTAGGCTATGGTATGTTTATTTTTTCTTCACACAGGATGTTAGTGTGCCGTGGGACATTTTAAGTGTCAAAAGTGTGCCGTGGCACAAAAAAGGTTGAAAAACACTGGCCTAGGCTATAGGCAGTGTTGAGAGAACTATGACCTTGGTCATAAAGTTGCCTTTGGGAGACCACATATTCACAGCAGGTCAAGTATTATATTAAATATTTTTAAAAACGTATTTGCAGTTAAATGATCCAATTATGGTCTAATATCAATATCGCTGTTTGCTGTTCAACAGCAGAATGTTATAAGCGTGCTTCCGGTAGAGCTGGTCAAAGCGTTGCCATAATAATGCTGAATGAAGCAAAGCTTTACTTTTGGCTGTTAGGCTAGTCTACCAGTGCAGTGTTTGTGACGAGTTACTGGCCCTAGATAGGCCTACTGGCTGCCATAGCCTACTTTTAAATGGCTTCTGAAGAAGTACATAGAACATAACTTGCACTGTCATCTTCTTTAGGCTAAGAACCTTTCCAAATATTTCCCATATAGCCTATCGCTTTTCCTGGAGGGGTGTCTTTATTTTAACTTCTCCCATATATCGCTATTCCTGGAGGGGTGTCTTTATTTTAACTTCTCCCATATATCGCTTTTCCTGGAGGGGTGTCTTTATTTTAACTTCTCCCATATATCGCTTTTCCTGGAGGGGTGTCTTTATTTTAACTTCTCCCATATATCGCTTTTCCTGGAGGGGTGTCGTTATTTTAACTTCTCACGTCTTCAGCTTCTTAACCTTCATCTCTACCTCCATGTGGCAAGTGCTTCAACCAATGTTAGGCCTACACTGTAAAAATGATAAGATCCTGGAGGAACTTTTAGGGGTTCTTCAATTTGAAACTGTGGGGGAACCTCAAAAGGTTCTTCGAAGAACCTTTAAAAGGTTGCTTGAGGAACCTTTTGAAGTTAATTATAGAACCTTTATTATTATTATTATTATTATTATTACTATTATTATTATTAGAATGTATTAACCTTTATTGTTATTTTTATTTGTATTATTATAATGTGGGATAAATGTATATGAAACAACAGATGTATTTAAGCAAGAATTTAATCAAAACGCTAACCCTATGTCCTTGATTTGCAAAGGTATATAAGTATATGTACTCTTTTCGATCCCGTGAGGAAAATTCGGTCTCTGCATTTATCCCAATCTGTGAATTAGTGAATCACACTCAGCACACACTAATCCCAGCGCAGTGAGCTGCCTGCTACAATGGCGGTGCTCGGGGAGCAGTGAGGGGTTAGGTGCCTTGCTCAAGGGCACTTCAGCCCTGGATGTGGGCAACACAAACACAGGGCAAGTTGCATTTATTCTGAGGAGTGCAGGTCCTCATCATCTGAGCCACTCTCAAAATCACTTCCATTTTGCTCCTCAAGCAGCTCCTCCTCTTCCTTCTCCTCATTAAGGTCCAACATAGAGCCATCAAGTCCTGCTTTAATCACTTGCAAGTATTTATTCCTGACTGTGACCATTTGAGACAGCAGCTGAGACCTCCTTCGATTGAGCTCTCCATGAAGACCTTGAAGGGCTTCTCGGGAGAGGCTGGACTGGCTACCTTCAGGGTAAGGAGGAGTCAGGAAGAACATATTAATTCAAATAAGACTTAGATTTAACATTACTCATAGTTATAGTGATGCTAAAAGAAAAATGTGTCCTCAATGGTATAAAAAACAATACTTACTGGTAGGGCTGATCGAAAGGTCACGCAAGGATTGCATCCTTTCATTGAGGAACTCCCAGTGTTGCCTTACTTCAGTGGCAAGTATCAACAGCTCCTCCTCAGTCTTCTTATGTGCATTACCTTGTCGAAGATCTTTTTTTTGGAAAAAAAAGTCCATGCCATCTAAAATAAAAATAAAACAATATGGCAGAAATGGGTTAACTACATACAACGTCTGTGTACACAACAGTAGAACAATACAATGGCACAGGCACAAGCCACGACTGCATACCTGCCAGAAATAATGCAATATGAAACCTACCATTGGGGGGTAAATGCCAAGGAAATATGTAGCCGGCCTCTAACATGTTGGTGACGGGGCCAATTTTCAGATGGGGTTGGACCAGATCGTCATGTTGAGCCACTACACTGACCTCCAGCTGTTTCTTTTCCCTCCACACGCGGCCACGTATCACAGAACGTCCGCAGTTGCTGTCTGGGAAACATCACACATACATATACAACAAATTAGGTTAACATGACAAAGAGAGTGCATGAACATGAACATGAACACACATTCTTGAAATGGTTATCCTTCATAAAAATGTTTACCTGTTTGGCTATAATGGCGCAGTCTTCACTGTCTTAAACCCAAAGATGTCTCCTCAATTCTTCTCCTCACTTCCAACAGAGAATCATTATTGTCTGTGGGGGACTCTAAAAAAGCAAAGTGGAATTTGTGAGAACATTGTGTAACATTTTACTGTAAGGGTACATGAGTTATCATGAATTTGTGCATGAATTAATTCATGATTTATGCATTACTTCATTCCTTTGTATTTTATAAATCATCAGGAATTGAGTTCATAGTCTCTCATTCATGACCTCATGCATTAAAGGGACACCAGACAAGCTTGATGTTTTTTCTCTCTCATGTGCCTAATGTGCATAATTCATGTACCCGTACCGTAAAGTGTTACCGAACATTGTATATCTGTTACAGTTGTTTACAGTAGATGAGCTTGGTCATGAAGATAGCTGGGTATACTTACCATGTTCAGCCCAGTCTTGGACATCTCTGACCCACTGCTCCACAGATCCATCACCTGCAGAGAACTCTGTCTCCATGGTCTCTAGGCTCTGCCTCTCCCTCTGAAGACTTGTGTCTGTGGGGAAAAAGGGGGAAAGATGTCATGTAAACATTATCCAATTCTCCCTTGGGTTGCAATATGGTTCAAATTCAAGTTCATGACCTACCTTACGAAATCTTGTGCACAAGGTGTTGCACATGTTTTCCACCTTTCTCCTATTCCAATCCATGACCTGCACCGTCAACATGTCTGTGCGGGCTGTTAAAAATGACAGAAGAAATTTTATTTATTTATTTTTTTTGCCAAAAATAGCTGCTTTGCTACAGGATAAATAATAGTCGGCGTTTCTTTAAACTGTACTAATAGACAATGGTTATCAGAAGTTTTTTAGCCCATAATAATTATTTTTTTACAGGAAAAGGACTTAATGCAGTATAGCATTATAGCACTAAATACAATATTTTGTTCAGCCCAGTCCCTTGTTCAAAAGGTTTCTCTGGATTCTGTGAATATTTAAATTATAACCTGTCCAAACATTTTCATAAAACCAACCTCCTTTGCTCATTAACTTGGTGTTTATTGCTGTCCTGGAAAGGAAAGAGTTGACCATTTCCACTTCTTTTCCCAAGGTGGAACCAGCACCATCCTGGTTGCCTGCTGCCCATTTTATCTGTAATTGTAGGTAAATGCAGTGCAGTACATTAGTCTCAATTGATAACATGTTTCAATAGACTATTATCTTGTCATCTACCCTGTAAAGTATAGGACATAGGATACACAAACAGACAAATGAACACATACCTCACACTTGATCCCGTGTGCTTTGGCATGGAGCGCTGATAGCAAGGGCTTCATGGCTAAAAAAATGATAGTAATCTGGCCAAGCTTCAACAATTCTGTTGACATTGTGCCAGTACTTGCAGACAACATCCATGCAAAAAAACTGTGGTTTACAAATGGCTGCAACTTCCTTCTGGAGAAACAAATATCTCGCCCCTATAGGATTGTATTTTAACATTGGATTATTATGCTGATTTAAACATTGATTGGTATACTGATACAATTCACATTAAGAAATGAGGGGCAAGATAAATTCATATACTTTTCACCAAAGGAAGGAGATGTTAACTGTTATGTTAACTGTTATGGTCATCTCCGCCATTGTAGATGCTGACATTTTGAACAATGCCGATATAATACCTCAGCCCTACTGTAAGTGCTAACCTGATAAGATGACGTTGTTTGAAATAAATTGAACTGTATCAAAATAAATAAATAAATGAGCAAGTGGCAATGTACTGAAATGGAAATACTTGCCTGTACATATTCAATGCTCGAAGAATAATGCCACGACGGCAAACTGCTACTTCCAGACCCTGAGAGACAGTTATGACACATAATTGACAAAAACAACACAAACTTCTGTAGTCAAATTCTGCATAATAGAATGTTTTCACTAGTGAGCTGCATCTGTCTTACACATAGCCATTACCATAATAAGTAAAACTGTGTGGCAAATTATGTTTATCACCATATATGTTACAATTCAAGGAGAGGATGACAACCCAATGCACTGTCAGAAAATGACATTTTTACCTGCTCATCAACAGTGGTGTTTCTGCTCTTCTGTGTAGTCTCCTTTGCTGCATTTAGAAGAGACCTGCCACAAACCCCCTTTCCTGGCACCTATAAAATGATGAGTACAAGTTCACAGTCAGATTTTGATACTTGAATATGCTTGCCAATGGTAAAATGGTAAAAAGGTAGAAACACTTACATGCTTTGACCTCTTCTGGACATCCTCCACAAATGCTATGACCTCATTATCTTAAAAAATCCACTCTCTTGAGACCTAGAGAACAATCATGGCAATTTGAATTAGGACCATTGCAATTGTTAGAAAAAACACATTGCTTATGGATTAAGACTTGGACTGTGGTGTAACAAATGAGTACAAATAGAATTGAGATTGATAACTGATACATAAACATGCTTTCACACATGTTCAGGACACAACATAAAATATAAACAGACCCTCTATGAATGGCACTGAATGGTGTGTGTGTCATTGAAACGTGGTTTCATCGTTTTAAACTAGGTATAGGTAACGTTAACACTGTTGATAAATGATGCAGGCCTTTCTTATCTAAGAAGTTCTTAAGTGAGAAAACAATGAAGTTCCTAAGAAATACGACAGTTCTTAAGAAAATATTAGTGAATAGCATTTAAGAACATTCTTAAGGACTTCTTATTTTTTTTCTTAGGAATCTACTTAAGATTTATTTTAAGATTTTTTTCATGAATACAGCCCCTGTTTCCAGACATGTCATTGTATGGGCTCAGGAAAACCTCTGCTAATTGTCTATCTATGTGCACAATTTGACACTCAATTCCAAAACTGCAGCCAAAACAGACAAATTTATATTGAGACATGATACCGAAAATATCACTGTCTCATTGATGCACTCACTGATGCACTTTTTGTTATTGTACTCTACCTTTAGAATTGTTGAGAGAATTGTTTTAAAAGCTTTAACTGTTACCATGTTGTAAGTTGCTTTGGCTGAAAATGCGTCAGCCTAATGTAATGTAATGTAATGTAATGTAACATAGGACTGGTATAACAAAAGATTGCAGGTCCAAGGACTGCATCAACATGAATCATCTGCACAAACACCTCAAATAGTGGCCACTGAATTCAGAGCAGGGGTAGGGCTGAGGATCTCACTGCTCTAACACATGCAGAGCTGCTTTGGAAACAGATGTCCTACACTGTCAACGGCCACCAGGGACAGAGAATCCCTCATCTCTTTATTCACCCTGCTAGAGTGAAGAATCTTCACAAACTGTTGCACAAACTGTTGCAGGCCCTTTATTGTAAACGATGGTTTTAAATGAAGTTGTTTGCTTAAACATGCTCTAAGTGATGTTACGCGGTTTCTAAGCTAGAACATTTGTCACATATCAAATATCACCTCACCATCTGCTAGCTGCCTGTGCCCTGAATACACTGTAAATAAAATAAGTGCGCTCTCTGTGGACAGCCCAGGCTCCAAATACGGAAACAAAAAAAGTTTGGTACAGCCTGGACCATAAAAACATAACAAACCGTTCCAGCCAATCACCAACGAGATGCGATTTTAGGAGAGTTTCAATTGCACGGGAGGGAAGGGGAGGGAGTAGTGAGCTAGCTCTCTGTTTTGTTTGAACATCAACAGAAGTGACGTTACCCAATAATCGCTCAGTGCACCTTTAATTCCAAAGAAAAATACAAGTCCATGTCATTTAAAACTGACGGGACCAGCACAGCCGTTGGTAGTGTCAACCGTACTCCTCTGTCTTTCATCCAGTCCGACCCAGGCCAGATAAGCGGTTGTGATTGGTTCCTGGGTTTGACATTGACTGAATGGGAAGATCAAGGTCAGAAGACAAACCTGCTGAGGGAATCCACATGCACTCACAGATTCACAGAGTTCACCCAGGCTAAGGAAAAGCAGGATTATTCTAAGAATATGGTGATCACACTTTTGTATACTAAAATCCGCAAATTCTTGTGAGTTTTTTGTTTTCAAGCCATCCAAAACAGAAAGCTGTAGTAGTGCTCACTGACACTACGAATGTGACAAATGCAGAAATATGAACCTGTTCCCCAAACATTGATGACGGACGAAAGTTTTGGAATTATTTTTAAGTTATAATTTTAGACAGTACAGATAGTATGCATTGGTTGCATAGAGGCTCTGAGAACAAGAATATAAGGTAACACTTTACTTGACAGTATCGACATAAGAGTGACATGACACTGTCATGACACATGAACCCTAACCCTATCCCTAACTTGTTATGACAAAAACCGAATGTCACGTAATAACAGAACCGTTATGTCATAAACGTTTATGACTTGTTTATGACACATTCATGACAGTGTCATGTCACTCTTGTGTCGATACTGTAAAGTAAAGTGTAACCGAATATAAGCAGTTTCTCCATTTCTGGATTCTATTGGGGCTCAGCTTACCAGAGAAGCAGTCATTTGACTGGTAGTTAGATGGATCACTGTTAGGGGGGTGGCATCTTGTGATTTTCCATAGGTGTGTGTTAGTGTGTTAAGAGTATAAGAACTGACCTCAACCGCAGATATGTGGGTTTGTTCCATTGACATTTCATGTGGATAACATGCTCCTAGCATCCAGAATAAATTTGTTCCCTGTTAAATGTAAGTATTATATTGTTTTGTATTTGTATGTCGCATTTGGACAAAAGTGTAACCATAATCATAATCATAACTAGATGTACCGCATAGCGGTACAAAATATGACCGCCGCTCAGTCCTGTACATCCGTTCCGCGAAAAGAAATCACACTTCAATTTGTCTCCATATTTTACTCCATCCCCCACTCTTGAAACTTTTGTGTATGCTTGTTTGGCATGCCTGTGTGTGTGTGTGCAGCTGCACAGAAAGTGCTGAAAAGGTTAATAGATTGTAGAATAGCCAAAGAAGATGTAGCATTGTTATAAAACCTTTAAAATATCTAAACAATCACAAGTAGGGCAGTTCATCACAGTTCATCCATTGCAACTGGATTGATGAAAGGTCACTTACAAAGTCAGCTTTATTGTCAATTTCTTCACATGTTCCAGACATACAAAGAGATCGAAATTACACCTGTAGGCTACATTGTATTTGGGAAAAGCAAAAGGTATCAGCATAATATTTATTTATTTATTTATTTATTTATTTATTTATTTATTTATTAACAAAAACATCTCTGTCAGTTCCATGCCGTTTTCAACAGCTATCAAAAACAAAGGTCCTTTTTGGATGGATGGATTTTTTGTAAATGTTTCTTCTTCTACATAAGATTTTAGTCATCTTTAGTTCATGTGATACTTTATTGTCAATGCACAAATTAAGTAACAGTATTCTGAAACGTTATTGTTAATGCACAAATTAAGTAACAGTAGTCTGAAACGAAATGCTGTTTTACATCTAACCAGTGGTGCAAATAACTGACATGTCCAAATGGGCCTTGATGAAATGCCTCGCTAGACTGTTCATACACATTTTAACGGGCCAAAGTTGAAGAGCTGTTGTCCGTTATTGTTCGTGCAAATATAGGCTGATTCATGTTTCCTTGCATTGTGTAACTGAGGTCCATGGCTAGTCTGGCTTTCACCAACCAAGCTCAATCTTTTAAGAAATCAAAAAATAAATAGCGGGCAGATCAGGCTGGGTTCACCCAGCCTAGTCCATAAGCACCCGATATTGTTTAATTTTCCGATTGAAATATCCACGCTCTGGCTATTCTAAATGCAAAAATGCATCAGGGAGTTATGACAAAACTGTAACTAACAAACTAGATCCTAATAGAAAGCTGTTAGCTTCCCTAAGCTATAGGTAGGCATATTTACAACATAAATTGTCAATAGGCTATGCTGGCGACACAAATAAAATCTCATTTGGAAACCAATGGCTTACGCCTTACAGTATCAAGCGGACTTAAATTGCCATATTGTGGCGAAAAGTTGTAATAAAATTCACGCAGCTCCATGAAAGGAAAGCGCGAATGAAGTAGCCACTTCTAAATGGGACCCACTAGCCTACACAGTAGCTTAAGGTGTGTTGCTAAAGCAGCCATAATGAAATGAAGGTGTCATTGTTTGGATACTTCACACACACGTGCTTTTTAATTTCACAGACTACAACTACCAAGCTGGAATCAAAGCACATCGATTCCCCTCTCACACCCCGCACGCACTTAAAACAAAATAAACAGGCGTCTCAGTCTCATGCATGTATATAGGCTAGGCAAAACTGTATCAGACCGGTGTAAAGTTGGTAAATCTTCCATTGCACAGAATGATTTTTGTAGCACGTGCAACAAATGACAGTTGAAAGATACAATTACAGTGTTGCTATCAATTTGCTTGGTATAACCGCATTTATAGTTTTCTACAAATGCAATCAATCAAATTGGCCTCCATCACTCAACCAACGCTAATGGTAATGTAAGGCAGTGTATGTGTAGCGCCACTAGGTGTCACTGCAGGACTATGTATTATTTATATTTTCGTTAGTTTAACTCTGATTGTTCCTTTTGATACACCGTAGGGTTGATGCGTGTTTAGCTTAGAACGCCATCTTTTCTTTAGTATATGCCATCAACCTTATAGGTAAGTCACGTTAGTTTCATGAGTTTATAAAATAGAAATTATCTTGAGTAATACTACTTAGAAAGTTCGTTTTGTTGAGCTATTGTTTATACCTAGTTATTGAAGACTTAAATGCTGAGTCATTTTGAGAAAAAGCACTTTTTATTTTCGTTATTTTCGAGTGTAATGTGGCCACTAATACAGTGCTAAGCTATGTGTTACTGTGCTAGTTAGTTAGTGTTTTGGTATTCGTTAGCACTTGAATGTAATATGGGGATTCATTAACATGTGAATGTACAACTGAAGTGCATTAGGATTTTTCATACTGGTTATAAATGAGAGTATATGCCATCAACCTTATAAATGCTGTCTATGAAGCCCAGTAAAGTACGGTCTGCCACAATCCCGAACCCTTCTGTGTCCGTGTCTCCCTTCCTACCGGATGCACCCTCACGTTCACGATAATAACACAACGCAGAGTAGCAGTGGAGGTGCTGGAAGCCGGCGGCGTGCGCGGATGGAGAGCTAGAGGGCTACATCTTTGGTGCCGTGACCCGGATTGTGGCACTTCAAGACCCAAGCGGGCGAAAATTCTACAGCCAGGCCTGTGTTTTGAATGCTGAACTGTATCACCTTAAATGAGCGGACTGACATTCTCAACCAGATTTGTGATTCTGGGTATTACATTCATCATCGTCACTATATCCTTTACAGACTGTTTTGAATTTTGATTGTTTGACTGTTGCTATTGGAGGAATTTTCAATGATGTCAAATGTATTTGACTGTTAGTTAAGTGATATTAGGGAATATTTTTGAATAATAAGGTTTTGGTGATTTATGTGATTATTGTGCATCTAATTGATGTCTAGAGAAATACTCAGGTCAAAATTTAAGTTTGAACTGACATCCTTTTCAGTTATGTTTTTTTGCTAAACTGCATAATTCACTATACTGATTGCATTGAAGTACATGCTTTAAAACATTTAATATCTTACAGCTTGATATATACTCATAACCCACATATTACATTACACTGTCATTTAATTTACATGTCACATAGCAAACATAGCAAAATGTCACAGAGCTATGCAGACTCTCCCCTAAAGTTGCGGTGGCGCTCCGCTGGGGCGTCCAGCCTCCAACCACCCGCAGGGCCTGCAGAAGGCGACACCCTACCGCCCCTGGAACGACATACGCCACCACCCGCAATGCATGCCCCCGATGCTGACCAGTACTACACTCCAGCCCATGCAGCAAGACAGCCAGGCTCTGGAGCTTCAGGGCAAGTACCACCACTTCGCTTTGACACTAGCCCAGACCTAAAACAAGGCTACCAGGCAAACAGGTTGGTGGACACCTCTGTTCCCAAACACAGTGGACATGGGCCTGTAGCTACCCTGCCTCAACAGAGCTCCCCACAACATGTCTTTATAGGGATGCCAGCTGTCCAGCAGCCTGCCATGACTTACCCAGTTACCACCCCCTATCCATCCCAGCCTTTTAGGCCTAGTCCCCAGGTCTATTCAAGCTATACACATTCCACCCCTGTCCCCCACATGCCCATACCAAATTTTCAGACACCACCAGCGGCAAACTTTACAAGTAGGCCCGCTGTTGCTGGGCAGACCCCCCAAGTGCATTTTTCTGATGACCCATTTCCCAGTGCTCAGGATCCAGGCTATAGTGGAGCCACATCAGTGCCTTTATCGGTTGCCAATGGAGTACCCCATACTACCGCAGACAGCCCTCACATAGCGTTTCCTGATCCAGTTCTTGAATCACTGCATCCACAGACCTCAGTTCCAGGTCCTCACCTGAACAGGTATGCGGGTGTTCTTTCTCAAGCAGTCCCTCCACCCACCTCTTCTAGCCTGCATATGTACACCCACCCATGTGTGGCACAATCTCGGACTCCTGTTCGAGCCAGCCCAAGCCTTCCAATGACAGCCTATGGTGGTTTCATGCAAACTCATCAGGTAAAAAATGTTCAGGTCTTCACTGGAAATCCAGACTGTAAGATACTGGTGGAGGACTGGATTCGTGACATGCAGTACCTTCTTGAGGCTATAGAGCTCCCCACACACCTTCGTTTTTCCACGGTGGTGCGACACCTAAGTGGTGAAGCCAGAAAGCTGATCCTTAATCTACCTCCCCATGACCAGACCCCAGAGAAAGCATTCGAGGAATTAAGGTCAGAGTACAGCGACACACGGGGCTCCTTAGACCCATTAGCAGACTTTTACGAGCGGAGCCAGAATTCAGGAGAGTCCGCCTGCTCTTACGCTATAGCACTGGAGGCGAAATTGCGAGCGGTGGAGGAGAAACAAAGGGGAGGTAAGCCTTTCCTTGATCGAGATGGCAAACTTACCCGGCAGTTCATGAGGGGCCTTACCGATGAAGACGTGTATATGCGAATCGCACCAATGACACCCAGGCTCTTGAGCTTCCGCGAGCTGCAGGCTGAACTACGAAACCTAGCTAGGGAAAACAAAAAGTTCCAGCCCCAAAACAAAGTGAAAAAAACATATGCACAGGTACATGTAACCTCAGAGGGTGGTGGAAACGTGAAAACAGAGAAGGCAAAGCACACATCTGAATTATCAGAGCTGACTGAGATGGTCAAGAGATTAGCCCTCAATCAGGAGGAACAAATGGCCAAGTTATCCCACCTAGAGTTGAGAATCACTGCTCCACCACTTATCTCCTCACCAACGGTCCAGCCATCACCGGGAAAGGCAAACCAGAGCTTTACCTGTTACCGGTGTGGAAAGTTAGGACACACAGCCCGAGTTTGCAGAGCACTGCTTCCAGTTCCCATCCCAGCCGAAGCCTCCCAGACCCCAGCTGAGAGGCACACACCCCCTTCCGCTCAACCTTTAAACGCTTAAAGCCCATGGTAGCTGGGGCAACCATGGGCATGCAGCAAGGGCCCCACCCACCGGTAAATCAGATTAACACTGATGGAGATGAAACACCCCTAGTGGGTCCCAGGAATGAAGGAGTGGTGGAAGTCAATGGCAAGGAGTGCAGAGCTCTCATTGATTCTGGCTCCCAGATAACTAGTGTCACTCACAGCTACTGGCGAGGCCACCCTGTCCTGCACAAGCAGAAACTACGCTCTTCTAAAATACCCATTGAGGGTGCGGCAGGTCAGACCGTGCCCTATCACGGTGTCCTGCACGTGGACCTGAAAGTTCTTGGGAAAGAGTATAAGGCTGTGCCTACCTTCGTCGTTCCTGATTCTGACTATCGCTCCTCAGTCCCCCTGCTGGTGGGAACCAATGTCATTCGAGCCTCCCATTGCCATCTTCGAGAAGCATATGGCCAGCAGTTTCTGCATCAGGTCAAAAAGAATCATCCTGAATGGTATACGGCTTTACTGAAGGTGGGGAGCGCTGAGCAAAGTGAAATGCATGACGTTGTGGGTCCTGCTGTTTACACCGGCCGTAAGATACATATCCCTGGTGGAAAAGAGATGGATTTAAGGTGTAAAATTAAAGCTGGCCCTCGAAGGAAGACCTACACCGCCCTGATAGAAGGCCATGCCTCCTGGCAGCTCCCCCAGGATCTCTTGGTCGCCAAAGTCCTTGTGGATGTAAAAAGGGGCTGCACTCCAGTCAGGGTGATGAATCTTTCCCAACGTGGCATTACAATTAAACCACAGACATGTCTGGCCAATGCTGTTCTTGTTAACAATGTGGTGGAGTTCTCTGCCAAAAAGCAGGGTGAAGCAGGGAAGAAAGAGGCATGTCTCAGTCTGGACCAAGTGGTGGCTAGTTGTAGTGTTGACCTAAGTGCAGCGGCAGTGGAAGACGAGAACCAGCGTGCTCTTCTCAAGGAGCTGCTGGACAAGAACGCATGTGTGTTCTCTCAGACTCCCCTGGATTATGGTCACACAACAACCATACAGCATGAGATTCCTCTGGTCGACTCGAGGCCCTTTCGACTGCCATATCGCAAGATAGCCCCATCCCAGTGGCAAGACGTGAGGCAGTTGTTGACAGAGATGGAGGCAGCAGGAGTCATCCGCCCTAGTAAGAGTCCGTATGCCTCTCCAGTGGTCGTTGTGACCAAGAAAGATGGGTCACTAAGACTCTGCATTGACTACAGGAAACTGAACTCCTGCAGCACCAGAGATGCGTTTCCCCTGCCGAGAATAGAGGAGGCACTAGAGGCTTTAGGGCAAGCAAAGTACTTCTCCACCCTCGACCTTACGTCTGGTTATTGGCAGGTGGAAGTCGCGGAACATGACAAGCACAAGACAGCATTCAGTACCCCCATGGGGCTGTTTGAGGCCAACAGAATGCCTTTTGGGTTGCAGAATGCGCCCTCCACCTTTCAAAGGCTTATGACCTGCTGTTTTGGGGACTTGAATTTCACCCATCTCCTTATTTATCTGGACGATATTATTATTTTCTCTAAGTCCTTTAATGAACATTTAGAAAGGCTGCAACTGGTGTTTGACAGGCTTCGGGAACATGGCTTGAAGCTGAAGCCCTCCAAGTGCCAACTTGTGAGGAAGGAAGTCCAGTACTTGGGTCACTTGGTGTCTGCAGAGGGGATCAGGACGGACCCAGAGAAGATCAGCAGGGTTAAGGACTGGGTGAGGCCCACTAATCGGAAGGAAGTCCTTCAGTTTTTAGGATTCGCGGGCTATTATAGGCGGTATGTGAAAGGCTACTCCAGTATGGCTGCCCCTTTATACCGTCTTACCTCGGGTGACCCTAGAAAGAAGAAAAGAGGGGCCCAGAAAAGCCCAGGCCCTGACCAACTCTTTTTATGGACGACTGAATGCGAGGAGGCCTTTCAGTCGTTAAAAGAAAAGTTGGTAGATGCACCAGTGCTAGGCTATCCAGACTACAGTTTGCCTTTCTTGCTGCAGACCGATGCGTCAGGAGAGGGGCTCGGCGCTGTGTTGGCACAGATCCAAGGAGGAATGGAAAGGGTTATTGCATACGCCAGCAGAGGCTTGAGCCCACCTGAGACGAGGTATCCTGCACACAAGCTTGAGTTCCTCGCTCTCAAGTGGGCCGCCTGCGACAAGTTCCATGACCATCTCTATGGACGCAAGTTCTCTGTTCTGACGGACAATAATCCCTTAAAGTATGTGATGACCACAGCCAAACTCGACGCCACTGGCCAGCGGTGGGTTTCTCATCTGTCCATATTTGACTTTGACATCCAGTATCGGAGGGGACAGGACAATTCCAACGCCGATGCACTCTCACGCATGTCCAATCAGGAGGTGTCGGAGGCCCTACAAACCTGCCCTCAGCAAGTCAGAGAGAGTGGACAGATACAGGATGAGACGCAAACCACTCAGGAAGCCGAGGAGGCCTCAGGGGAGAGCACGGCTGTCATGGAGGAGTCTGAAAGTGGCCAGCTGCTGGTGACCAGCGAGCCATATGGAGATGTGGGGATGGAGGCACTGCCTGCTATGACCACACAGGAGATTCGGGCTGGGCAAAAGGAAGACCCAGTCATCAGCCCCATCTTACACTACAGGAGCAGGAACCAAAAGCCGAGCCGTAGTGAGAGGATGGAAGTGGGCGTGAATGGGGGCCTTCTTTTAAAAGAGTGGAGGAGGTTAGTGGTGAGGAAAGGCATCATATACCGCCGTGTCAGAGACTGTCATAGAGGGTTGGTGGAGCAGTTAATACTGCCCGAGAGGTTTCGTGCAGCCATCAAAACAGCTCTCCATGACGATTCAGGGCATTTAGGATTTGAGCGAACACTGCAGCTGATAAGAGAGAGATTTTACTGGCCAAGAATGTTTCAGGAGATCAAAGCCTGGTGCGAACAGTGTGAGAGATGCTGCCTTAGAAAGACCCCCACAACCAATGTCAGGGCTCCCCTTGTCAGTATCCATACCAGTGCCCCCATGGAACTGGTTTGTGTGGACTTTTTGTCACTAGAAAAGTCAAAAGGTGGTATAGAGAATGTGCTTATTGTTACTGACCACTTTTCTCGTTACGCACAGGCCTACCCCACCAAGGACCAAAAGGCGGGCACAGTGGCTCGGGTACTGTGGAAGAATTTCTTCTGTCGGTTTGGCTTCCCTGCCAAATTACATGCCGATCAAGGACGCAATTTTGAGAGTGCGATTGTAAAGGAATTGTGTAAGTGCATTGGCATCACTAAAACACACACAACGCCCTACCACCCCCAGGGTAACGGGACCACCGAAAGGTTCAACCGTACCCTGATGAACATGCTGGGAACACTACAGCCGCACTTGAAGCCCCGGTGGCATGAGCATGTTGATGCCATGACACATGCCTATAACTGCTCACGACATGACTCCACGGGATACAGCCCATACTACCTAATGTTCGGTAGACACCCCAGGCTCCCAGTGGACCTAGTCTTTGGGTTCCCTACCACCAGCGAGGCATGTGAATACAGTGAGTATGTTCAGACTTTGCATGACTCTCTGTCGCAGGCCTATGCCCTGGCTAATCAGACGTCTCAGCAGGCGAAGGAACAACAGAAAAAGTATTACGACCGAAAGGCCAGGAGTGAAGACTTTAGTGCGGGAGATAGAGTCTTAGTTAAAGTTTGTCATGTGGAGGGGAGGCAGAAACTGGGAGATCGATGGGAGGCACGCCCGTATGTAGTGGTGAAGAAGCAACCCAGCTTGCCTGTGTATGTTGTGCGACCAGAGGACGGAGGAGCAGAGAGAGTGGTTCACCGGAACCTCCTTACTCAGTGCATGTTTCTTCCGGTCGAGCAAGAGGCTGGAGTTGCCATGGAAGAGAGCCAGTCAGATAGCGAGATGGGGGAAGCAGATATTGAGTTGGGCACAGAAGAGGAAACCGAGGGTGAGAGTACCGAGGACATGGTGGAAAGAGTTATGCCTGAAACAGTAAATGGAGAAGAGGAACACGTGGGTACAGAGGAGGCTGATGTGGGGACAGAAGACATGAATGGAAGAGAGGAAGTGCTTGTGACTGTTGGTGGTGCCACCTCCACTCAAGGGACTGACACTCAAAGGAGGAACCCAAGAAGGAATCGTCATCCCCCCGTAAAACTCACCTTCGAGTCCCATGTCATGGAGCTAGAAAATGACCAACAAAAG
Source organism: Alosa sapidissima (assembly GCF_018492685.1). Classification (NCBI taxonomy): domain Eukaryota; kingdom Metazoa; phylum Chordata; class Actinopteri; order Clupeiformes; family Clupeidae; genus Alosa; species Alosa sapidissima. The sequence continues at coordinate 28,032,716 of NC_055967.1, forward strand.
ATAGAAAGAGGGAGAAAGTTGTGGCTTAGGGCCAAAGCAAAAAGAGCTGCAGGACATTTGTAGAGCCATAATGAATGCACCTTGATGAGTCATCTGCACACACTTACTACACACACTTCATATCACACATGCATTCACAACATGTTTATTGTTTTCATTTTCTTAGATAATGCTGTAAAGGTGTTTTTAGGTAGATCTGATGGCTGGGACGCCATCAATTAAAGAAGGGGTGGATGTAAGGCAGTGTATGTGTAGCGCCACTAGGTGTCACTGCAGGACTATGTATTATTTATATTTTCGTTAGTTTAACTCTGATTGTTCCTTTTGATACACCGTAGGGTTGATGCGTGTTTAGCTTAGAACGCCATCTTTTCTTTAGTATATGCCATCAACCTTATAGGTAAGTCACGTTAGTTTCATGAGTTTATAAAATAGAAATTATCTTGAGTAATACTACTTAGAAAGTTCGTTTTGTTGAGCTATTGTTTATACCTAGTTATTGAAGACTTAAATGCTGAGTCATTTTGAGAAAAAGCACTTTTTATTTTCGTTATTTTCGAGTGTAATGTGGCCACTAATACAGTGCTAAGCTATGTGTTACTGTGCTAGTTAGTTAGTGTTTTGGTATTCGTTAGCACTTGAATGTAATATGGGGATTCATTAACATGTGAATGTACAACTGAAGTGCATTAGGATTTTTCATACTGGTTATAAATGAGAGTATATGCCATCAACCTTATAGATGCTGTCTATGAAGCCCAGTAAAGTACGGTCTGCCACAATCCCGAACCCTTCTGTGTCCGTGTCTCCCTTCCTACCGGATGCACCCTCACGTTCACGATAATAACACAACGCAGAGTAGCAGTGGAGGTGCTGGAAGCCGGCGGCGTGCGCGGATGGAGAGCTAGAGGGCTACAGTAACATTACCTAGGTCCTTGATATTATAAGATTAACGTACCTGCAGTAAAAACCAAGCATGTCCGATAAACATCCTCAGATTTATTTCGGCTTCAAGAAGAAATGGGAATTACATTTCATGTGAACATCGTCCTATCCTTATTAGATGTTCTCTGCGGTAAACTGCAGTCTTTGTAGGAAGCGTCCATTGTTTTTCCAAACAGGGACGAAACTAATTGTTTTCCGTAAAAGTCGAGTGGGGCTACTTACCCACTGGCGCCTTAATGCAGAGGCTTACCTGGGCTTCAGCCCAGGGGCCTCGACCAATGAGGGGCCTCCTAATAATAATAATGATAATCAATAATATTAAACGGCCGTGTCCGTATTCGCGGCGTCAGTCATAGCCTACTCTGGAGCTAGACTAATTGAGCATATCGCACTGTTCTACAATGACATCCATGCAGAGGCCCCCTTTGTCATCTCTTCTAAAGTGTAACAAAATGTAACAAAACTTAATAAATTCCAATGGGTGTGTAGAGGAGCTAGAGGAGAGGCTGAAACTGAATGACAAATTTACAAACTCTGGAGATAACGTGGGTTGGATTGAAGCAACGATAAACGAATGACGTGGATTCCTGTAACTGTCCATGAAAACAGAAGGCATAGCAGGTAAATATCGTAGCAAATAGCCTGGCAAATTTCACTTGTCTCACTGGAGTGAACGCAGAACATGGGCTGTTGCGCAAAGAAATGAATTAGTGATCAGCATCTCCCTTCACCAAAAGCTAACCCATTCGCACAAATAATAGCCTATGTTATGTTTTCTCCATTGTTAACGTGAGATATGTCTCCATGTAGGGTAGTATAGTGATAATGCATAAGGTAGCCAATGTTCACGTCACATGAGGCAGCTGCTTGTTCTGTAGGCTAAAAGTATTTATGTCCCTCCCAAGCTGCGTTAAAATGGTGTGTTAAGTGGACAGAAGTTCAAAAAACCTCTTGGGGAACACCCCGACACGACAACACATGCACTTTTGAAAAGCTTGAAACGTCCATATGTGTAGCCTAACGCATCTTTTAACTTAGCCAGCCAGCGTTGTAAGAGTTCAACGCTTGTTTTTGTGCAGTAGGCTAGCCTTTTTGATAAGCGATTTCAGGGGTAGGCTGATGTGATTAAGGAGGGCTTTCTGTTCCTGTTTATGTAAAGGTTTTACATAGGCTCAATAATGATAGGCTACACTGCATGTTATAGGCTATATTAACCAAAAGCGCACGTTAAATAGGCGGATCAGATCACGGGCCGGGTATCATTTAATCATAATTATTTTTTGCGCGTTGACAATCATTATATGACCGCTTCGCTAGCGGCGGTCATAATAAGGCTGCAGTCTCACACCAGTTATCTTGGATTCATTTTTTGGACTACACCACAACAGGATCCAGCTTGACAGGTGCGCAATGATCAGTTTCCCCAACCGGAACAATGTGCCTTGCTATCTGCTCTCCCAATACACAAACAAACCATACACACACAAGTTCTTACTCTTTTATTTCTTCTTACGTACAAATATACTCACACGCATGCTTTTTCTTAACAAAAGCACTCTCATATCAAGTGTTCACGCATACTCATTCACACATAAACGCAGACATATTGAGATCATTTCCCATCAGCAGCGCCTGCTCTACATCTTGGGCAGGTGCATTCTTCTCACCCAGGCCTTCTAATTTTACCCATGGGGACAAAAGAAAAGGCTGCTGAATAATTTACAACTAGTGTCTGGCACTAGCATACAGAAATGTGAGCACCCCCTCCCTTCTCTGCCCCCCCCTTATGTGTGAGCAAGGCAGTATTGACCTCACGTGATGATGTCAGATCGCCAGGGCTGGACTGTTTGTTCGCCTTCTCAAAGCCGATTGGCCAGGTGATGTGCACCCACACAGGTGCACAAGTATAAGAGAACGGGGCCAGCTTTTGTCAGAACACACCAGCATCATCCAACACCCAGAGAAGAGAGGTAGTCACCATGGCAACAGTTGTACCGGTGAGTACCTGGCTCGTGATGTCTGTGAGATATATCATTTTGTTGACTGGCATTTAGCGGATGGTTTTATCCAAAGTAACATCCTTGATGAAGTTTCTGGGGCAACGGCTGTATAAAGGAATGGCACTAGGTTTTATGGGTGATAGAGGTTGGACATGTCATGTGACTGGTGGGCTTAACAGTGATGCTGGATGGATGCTGCTGGGTCTTAGGGTAATGTTATCATACAGTGGTGGAGTTTTAAGATTAAGCTGCATTATTATGGTTATGGGGGTTTTAGGACGGGGCTGGGCTTTGTGATAGCAGGAGCAAACCTGCCCTGGCTTCATTACAGTTTTTCTCGTTTTACCTGCTTAAGTAAACTAGAACCCACTTGGTCTTCATGACTACTTTCTTTGCACAGCAGAAGTAATCTCTTGCGAATGTGTTCACACATTTTCATTGGGTTCACACATTTCTCACACCCTTTTGCAAAACAGTTAACACAGGTGTCATTCAAAAGCCCCAAACTCTATTGGTTTTCCCATGCTAAACAAAAGGAAAACCTCTTTTCACGGGTGGTATAGATTCCTTGCATAAGTCTGAATCTCTGATACACCTGTGTGAAACTCCTTTGCACAATTCTTCAATCAGCAATCATTCATTATACATAAGAGATGTCTGTTCTGTGTTGCTATTTGCAAGTATGGATCTAATGCACATTTAGACAAAGTACTGTATTGCATATTTGGTGGAGAAAACAGTACAAAAGGTGTTTACTGTAGGTCTATTTCAATGAAAGTTGTAGTTCAATGAAATTTACAGTATCTTACTAGGTGTTTGCTGTATGTCTTACAATGACAGTTACATCTTGGGAGGAATGAATAAATTATTTTTTTTATTTAGCACATTTTGTCTTTTCACAGTTTTTTTCTGACCAGAAAAATGAGAAAGAACAGACATAGTAAAAATGCTCATTTTGAGAACTAGATTTTGCATTTTGTTGTCCAGTGTGTAATGATTGATTAAAGAGTGTTTTTGAATTGGCAACAAGTTGTAGTGTTTGAAGGCAAGATTTGCTTTTGCTGCATGTTTTAATTGTTTTGAGAGAGTAACAGCCTTTTGCAAGCAAAATGTGTCATTTTGTCCAGAGTGCTTTTGTTCAGACACGGGTGTTAACTGTTTTGAGAATGTGATGTCAGAGGTGACACAGGTATCAAAACGATCGAGAAAAACTGTAAAAAGAGTGAAGATGCTAGAGTGGACATCAAGGCTTTAGATTGTGTAAGGTTTAGATATCGGGGTGTTGGACTTTTGGGATGATTGTTTTGGAGTTTTAATGTGATGGGGTTTTAAGGTGATGATTCACTGTGAGACAGAGGACTTTTAAGGTGATGAAATGCTAGGCTGATGAAGTGCTTGGGCAAATGATTGCCATTGTGATGCTTCAGTAACTCAAGATGATGAGATGTTGATGTGGCGGACTTTAAAGGTGATGAGGTGTTGGCGTGCTGTGTCTCTAGCGTGATAGAGTTTTAGGGTGGTGAAGGTGTGATGTGTGTGCCTGGGTGTCCTGATCAAGTGTCAGTAAAACAATCTGCATGAGTGCCACCTCCCAGGCATACAGACCCTGACAGATCCTGTGTGTGCATGAGTGAGTGCCTGAGGGTTGGATTTCGTTCTGAGGAGGTGATTAATTAAGTCGTAGGTTTTGGTAGGGAGGGTGTATGAACAGAAACAGTAATTATCCTGATTGGATAGATAGGTTCTGTGGCAGATCTGAGTTCCGTTCTGTCCATTTCGGTGAGAGCTCTAACATTTTACAGCTCATCTTGCTAGAAGGGACTTCAAGAAAAGTTCTGTCGCAACATACACTAACATGCTCCTCTCATTTTTTTTCTCTTTCACAATATCCCATCCTGTTCTCTCACTCAACCCTCTGTCCATCTCTCTGTGTGTTTATTTTGGACACTATATCTATGTCTATCATGTCTTACTTTCCCTATGTTGCTTTCTTTTCTTTTTCTCACATTTCTCTCTCTCTATCTCTTCCCTGTCTCTGTTCATGCCTTCACTCTGCACTCTGGCCTGTCTCTCTTCCCCTCCATCTTTATCTTTCTTTCTACCAATCTCTTTTTTCCCTTCTGCCCACCTTTTTTGTGTCCTCTCTCTCTCTCTCTCTCTCACTCTCTCTCTCTCTGACCTCTGCAGTGTGCGTCGTGTTATGGCAGTAGGAGCGTCCAGCCCCTGCAGCTCTTTGGGAAGTCCTCCAACAGCAGCTACATGTCCCTCTTGACGTACCGTAACCCTCGTGGAGGGCCCAGGCCCAGTCTGGCCTGCCATGGCCCCAAGCTCACGCTGCGCCAGATCTGTCGCATGCTCCGGATGATGCGGCAGGTTCGCAACCGAGAGGCTGCCGCTGCAGCAGCAACTGCAGCCAGGTCGGTCTACACGTCTGACCACCTGCACAAAACATTACACAAACACTCAACAAACCAACCAAACCAGTAGGGAGAATCAACATTATCTTGTGTATGTCATGTGTGTGTGTGTGTCATGTTTTTCACATATTGCAATTTTAGCATATAAAGCAATAATACACAGTAGGTCTAATTGAATATGAACAATACATGTATTACAAAAGATTCCTGTGGTCTAAGTGTGAGTAGGAATTTCAAGTGTGTTCAAGATATGTGAAACCTAGTGCAACAGTGTAGATTCAAAGTGAAAACAACACAACAGATGTGGCCTTGATCTATCTGCACACTTCTGGCTGTTATCGTGTTTGAACATCTCTGAGCCAGCACTAACTTGGCCCTATTCCTGTGTGTCATATACTGTATGGTCTGACTCATACTGTCTCTAGTTTGTGAGTGTGAGCCATCAACCATGTCATGTCATCCTCCTAGACCAGAGGTGGGCAAACTTAGGCCCTCGGGCAAGGCCCACTGTAATTAAGTAAAAAAAAAAAAACGGTTCTACCCAGCTCGAGTTGATGCAGATTATGGTCAGGAAAGCTACTGTATCTCAATTAGACTCCTGTCCGACATTTATCTATCTCATGTCCAGTGATCTTACCTCTAACCTCCTGTCCCTCTGTGTGTTGGCAGGATGCAAGGTGTGCCCATCTCGACCCCCGGCCCTCCTGCTGTGCCACCCTCTGGAAAGAGCACCAGCAGGAGGTGTCTGCCCAACTGCTTGCGCCGCAGACGCAACGCCAGCCTGAAAAGAGTGGGGTAACGATGGCACTACCCCAGGCTGATCCCTAGCGTGCCCTAGGGGCAGCTGTTGGATGTGCGAGGGCCACCTTCAGGACCCTCCCCTGCTCTGGCTCCAACTGGAAAGGGGACCCAGGACACACCGCCAGCATCACGTGTGATACAAGTTTGACAGGACACACCTCAGATATGATCAGCATTCTTACAGCCAGGCTGCACCAGGCGCGCAACTGAAGGATTCCATTTGCGGACCACATGCTGAGAAAAAAAGTAGCTTCCACTACAAACAATGGAACTGGCTACACCAGATGCATGACGCGAAAAAATAAAATAGACCAGTCTTTTTAAAACCATTTTTACACTCTGTGAATGGAACGCTTCAGTTGCGCACCTGGTGCAGTCCACCAATAGGATCCTCCACAGCAAAATCATGATCAGCAGCATCAGCATTATACCCTCAACTACAATCAAATCATCATCAGCATCCTCAACATCATAGTCACCATTCTTTGGTTCATCACTGTTAGATGCCTTATAGACACATTAGACGTGTGAGATACGTTATTGGAGTAATTCTGACACAGCTTTACTCGAAGGCTCCTTATCACTGTTTTTCTGTCATTGGTAGACTACTGCGTGTGTGTACGCGTGTGTGCAGTGGCGTAATAAAGCGATGGTGGGCCCAGGTGCAAGAGTGCTACGCGGGTCTCAAACCGACATACTTTAGCCCATGATGAATTAGCTACACTAATGTGCAATACACATTAAGGGTGACTTCAATTGTTTAAGCAAAGGGCCTGAGGCACCAAAGTAGTTTAGTAGTTACAGATTACAATTTCAAATAAAAAACACACGACTACATAGGATCCATTACATGTGAAAACATTAAAAAAAAAATTATTAACAGCCTGCAGGCCAGGGTAATCTAATATTACTGCATTAACATCAACTTGCATGGAATTATGGGAACACTCAATGCGCCTCTTCAACCCTCTGCTGAAACTGCAAGCGTAGATTGCTTGCTTATAAACTCGCACTGCGCAGAAACAAAACTTAAGGTAGCCTAATTTATTTAACCGTGCAGAAACCAAATAAAATCATTCATATGCATACAATCCCCAATATTCGTGAATTAGGCCAGAACAGAATAGCTAACACACTGAGCCTCCCCTGCCCCATGCTGCTCCTTAGGTAGGTCTTAATAAGTTTGAGTTTGGAAAAAGATCGCTCAGCTGTTGCAACAGTCAAAGGCAATGTCAGAAACAACACGAGAGCAGTACACCCTTTCCCCTTGCTCTTTACGCTCCTGCTGCTTCTTGCAGCCGCTCTTGTGTTTGAAGGGCATTTTGGTCGGAACGATGACTGAAATGTGCAGCCACCATCCATTCAAAAAATCACAACAAATCACTTAGCCTACCCAGAAATCCTTGCTGCATCTCAGTAGAAAGAAAGATACTCTGGCGAAACAGTATGACGACAAAGAAGGATGGTAATTTGTTTTAGCCGATTTTTTTTGATAGTTTGATTCTTAATGGTGAAGTTCTAAAAAAAAAAGGAGGCAGGGCGGGGGTAACGACGGGCCCCGGGAGGTCACGGGCCCTGGTGCGACTGCACTTGCTGTACCTAGTTAGGCCACTGTGTGTGTGTGTGTGTGTGTGTGTGTGTGTGTAATTCCAGAGGCTGCAGCTTGTGTTGTCGCCATGCTGTTGTAATTACAGACAGGGTAACCTGACCTGAGTCAGGAAACCAAACCTGCTTGTTTGTTTGTTTTATGTGTTTGTTTGTTTTTAACTAAATTGTATTTGAACAACAGAAGGTTATTCAGGCCAATATTGCTACCAAAAAGTTGCATTAACTACATCATTTTAATTTTGTATTTCTTAATCTGAATAAAAGATAATTATATGTCAAATAAAACATGAACATATGTGTGTTTCTTATAGGCTATCAGTGTACGAGTTATATTCTTTGCTGCTGTTTTTGTCACTGTGGTCATCTGTGTTTCTTTGGAAAGGTGTTTCTTACATGTATTACAGTCTTGTGTTTAAGATGTTTAAAATATGTTAAGAGCAATATAAATAAAGCTGGGTTGATTTTACAAAAATGGAAATTAATTTCTAAGTCACTGCCTAAACTGTCTCTGCATCACAGAACATGAAACTTGGTTTGATTTTGATTATTTATCTTATCTAATCTTGATTTATTTATCAGTTGTTCTGGGCTATTAAAACAACAAATTGACACTTTTTGATGTATGTTTTTATAAGCTATTTTTGGGGCCATAATTCAAATGAGGGGCAAAGTGCAAAATCACTCAATGAGAGACGTGTCTCATGCATGGCCAACAGCTATCTTGTGTGTATTTTCATGAGGAGGACAGGTATGCACAATTGTCATTCCTACCAGATTTAATTTAAGGCCACACATTGGTTCTGCACTCCAGGATGGAACACACAGAGAAAATTAAAGAAAAGTGTCCGTTCATAACATATATAGTCTATGTTCATAATCATCAGCCGCAATATCACCAAAAGAGGCCGATTAGCATTTCAGCAAATTCCCATCGGTGCCAGTATGTGATGGTGTCTACAAGGTTTTTGTATTCATTTATTTATTCTCTAGACCAATACTGCATGCATTGTCTTAAACTCACATCAGCAACCACAGAACTCTGAAATGCCTGCTCATTGGCATGACCATCAGACAAGAGTGTTTCAGAAAAAAGGTTAACACACCTGCAAAGTATGGTAATGTGTTATGGTTAACACACCTGTTAAGTATGGTAATGTGTTAGAGGACACTTGGGCAGTCACGTATGGTGTGGAATGTCTAATAGAGTGTGTGTGTGTGTGTGTGTGTGTGTGTGTGTTTGAGTCTTGGGGAGTGAGTTCAATTGAAAACTGGTAAAACACTCACTCTCTTTTTCACCTCAGTAACATAATACTTTGGTCATTATGACTTCACTTGTATTGAAAATGACCCTTAGCACAAGCACAAGGAAGCAAACACATATATTTTAGACACTCAAGATAACAGACATATGTTATTGAATGGCCACGTCGTTTATAATGAACTATAGCAACACTGGATCACTGAATATATAATGTAATTTCTAAAGCCATAGGAAATAAACTCAAAGTCAACAAATATGTGCACTAAACTGTAAACCAAAAATTGTTTAAGCATAGTAGTAGTAAGGTTTAGTTCTATTCCAACTGCCTTGCTAATTTATATGCCAACTTAACACTGTTAGTCTTAAAGGTCTAATCTGTGTGTGTTAATCTAATACCACAAGTGTATAAATTTGATGAGTCAGCTCCATATTCACACACCATAGCTCATGCACAGGACACTTTGCTAGTTGCCAGATTTTGCACTTTTTCCGTCAATAAGGGACCTATGTCTGTGCAACATTGTATTCATAGTATAGACCCTTTCAAGAGAGTTCCATTATCAGCATCATAGTTGGCCCCACAAGGCTTCCGTTTTAACATTCCATATGTTATCTTAATGCAGAGGAAGTAGATTGGGAACAAATAGAATGTTCAAGCATTGTTTTTGTTTTTATTGTTGAAAGGGTCTATATCTGAGTAAATGTTCTGAATTATGTGCTGATTGTTTGGATGTGGCCTGGATTTGCTTACTCACTTCTCTGTTCATGCTCAGTTACTGGAATGTGTGAGCATGCAGCTCTGCTGAAAGTTTCATGTGAGATGTTGTCTCAGCAGCGGCAGGGTCGTGTTGGAACAAAGGAAGTACTGCTCAAGTTTCTCTTCGGGGAGGAAGTCTGTCGCTGTGGCTTAACACACACACACACACACACACACACACACACACACACACACACACACACACACACACACACACACACACACACACGAAAACAAACACACACACACACACACACACACACACACCAGTGTTTCCCATACATTGACTTATTTGTGGCGGCCCATCACAATATCAACATTGACCACCACACAATGATTTTCCAGGTTGTACTAAATTGTGCTTAAATCTGGTTCATCATAACCACGCTACGCTAATTTGTTAAAAACTGTTGAATCCAAGTCAATTCTGCAAACCTAC
>NC_055967.1:28047943-28212943 GCF_018492685.1 Alosa sapidissima
TTGTGGTGTGGTTCAGTCTAACAGTAAGCGGAGGGAAGTATGGAGTTCAACATCTTATAGAAGAGCCGTATTGCTTTGTTTTTTGAATGTTTGTCACTGAGCCCACATTATTTGGAATCCTCCTTGGGCCTGTTGCCATGCCACCTTATTATTTTGACTGTTGGTTGATGTCTGTGTGGTGGTGTGGTGGTGATGTGTGCGGCCTTCTTGGTTGGACTGTGCAGAAGAAGCTGCAGAACATAACCTGTGAGTCCAAACTGCTGAGCAGCGAAATTGCCACACGGCGAGACATGCTGGTGAAGATCGAGGAAGAGACTGAGCAAGCTGAGGAGGTTGGATAGCTGGTGACATTCAGCCATTTACTTTCTATTTATACTCTCTGGCTCTTGTTTACATTGTCGCATAGGCCAAGACTGGCCAGTTTCACTAATAACAACAATAGCCACACCACTTCTCAGAATGGGTGTAAACAATCTAAGTGGTGCTGTCTGCAATCTAGTCATAATACACACAGGGCATTAAGCATTCTACGTACTTATGGTTACTTAGCCACCCAATCTGCTGTGAGATTTTCCAAAAAGCACTCATTGGTCTATTGGCTTTGGAAATGTATATTAAATCACGTTGATAAAGGCACCAGTTGCTTCCAGCGGCACTAGATATGGGAATTTCATTTAACAAGTGTGTAATAACTACCATCAAAAGCCCTACAAAACAATCAATCAAGACGAGGCTGCTTTTCTTCTGCACTGCTGTTAACTGTAATTTACACAGTGCTGTTTACTCTGCTACTAAATCTGTGTTTATACGCCATGTTCCTCTTTCCCAACCGTGCCGTATTAGGAGCGTGCGAAGGCTGAGGTTCTGAACAGGAAGTTACGAGGCCAGCTGGCAGACTACCGCGTGCCACCCGTTCTGCAGTACATCACGGCCAAGGCCTCCCATCACCAGCTGGAGCAGACTGTCCGAGCCTGGGAGCGCAAAGTAGAGATCTCAGAGGTGAGGATACAATCATAATGTAGCGAGAATATCAGATGACCAGTATCTATTTGGATTGATCATTTCCCTGACAATAGAATGGTTTCAGTCACCAACATGTCTTTGTAATTCCATACAACACTAGTTTACAGTAACTTTCAATGCACAGTCTCATACAGATGAAGAATGAAGAACGAAGTTACATGACATCAGAAAAACACATGAAAACCTGATTTCTGAAAATCTGAATTCTCAATGATTGGAATGGTGCTTGGATTTAAAACACCAAAATGTAAATACTAAAAATAATAACAGATGCTTCGAGGGTTAGCTTCAGCATCACAAATGGCCAAGGCATCTTGACGTCTCGAGTGCTTTATGGTGTTTTAAGCCCCCACCGTTGACTTCAAGGCAGTGCTGTGACCATCCTAACTCTACCGTCCTAACCATAACCCTTACCTAACCCTAGTGCCTTCCATGCAGCGCTGTCTGGAAGACAACATTGGGGGCTTAAAACACCAAACACCCTCTCGAGAGCAGTTCAGTGCAGAGCCCACTTCTGCCCATATTTTTGTAAAAATCCAATTAGGTGGCAGTGCACATTAGTGATGGACACAAACGTATGTTGTCTATACAGCTTGGTAGACGTTCCCATGAGCTGTCAATTTTCAGGCAGGGAAAGCTTCATCTGTGTAGATGGCATACTGTTGTAGCCACCTCTACGGTGGTCGACAGGTGCAAACAGACTGCATATTAAAAAATGGCTTGCCTGGTGTCCCTTTTAAGAAAACATCTTCATCAATTTGACAACACATGAGCAGCATTTACAAAACGCGCAGCAAATTCAGACACTACCCACTATTACAGATATGCAATGCATATTCACACAACACAACGGAAGTGTTTCCGGATATGCAATGCATATTCACACAACACAACGGAAGTGTTTCCGGAGGACATATGAACACGGCTTAGCACAAATTAATTAGATGGGCATGTTACATGCACACTTGAGACCAAATATGTCCACAGCAAGTGCTCTGGAAGGTTGTTTTAATTTATGTCATGACCTGCACAGATTACAAATCACTTTTGCACGCTACATGCTAGTTTCTTTGTCTCCCTCTAATAGGTAGGCTAGTTGAACTGCATTATTCTTTATCCAGCACTGCCACCTACTGTTACAACATGCAACACGGCCACAATAGGCTACTCTTGGAATGGACAAAAAAAGTACTTTTTTTACATTTTGGATGGTATACCACAGACAGGCTTGGTGCAAATGAGCTAAAAGGTAACTGTGTTGGTTTTAATATCTTAATGGCATTCACTTACATTTTAGCTCATTTGCTCATGTCCAGATGTCAAGTCAAGTCACTTTTATTTATATAGCACATTTTTGTATGCAGAGTGCAACCCAAAGCGCTCTACATACAAGACTGATACATAAGACAAAAGATGCCAGACGGAGCGGCGTAGTCGCCAGCGCACCCGTGACACCAATACATCACTTTTAAGTATCCTCCGGAAACACTTCCGTTGTGTTGTGTGAATATGCATTGCATTTCTATAATGGGTAGTGTTGTCTGAATTTGCAGCGCGTTTTCTAAATGCTGCGCATGTGAAGATGAAGATGTTTATTTTACGTTGCTTGTGTTTTGTCGATTTGCATGTTTTCTTGGAAGATGCAGTCCGTTTACACCTGTCGGCCACCGTACATCTCTACTGTAATGTGACACCCAATGGGCCTTTTGTGAAAAAAGTGGCCCTATGTTTTAAGATTAGATTAGATTAGATTAAACTTTATTGTCATTATGCAGAGTACAAGTACAGAGACAACGAAATGCAGTTAGCATCTAACCAGAGGTGCAAAAAAGTGCAATGTAAACAGTATAGACAGGTAGTGCAGTATAAATACATATAGTGCAGTGTAGGCAGTAGTATACAGTTAAGAGCAGACCAAATATGGATATGCAGTATGAACAATATAGATATAGATAGATAGATACTTTGTTGAACCCCAGGGAAAATTCAAGATATGTACAGTATGTACAGATATGCAGTGTAGTGACAGTGACATCAAGAGTAGTGTAAATAAGTTTATGTGCAGTATCTAGTGATGGGGACGAGACCGCCTATGCCGAGTCCGAGTCAAGACCGAGTCTTTGAAGGGTCGAGGCCGAGTCTGTTGGTTTCCAAATACAGTCGAGTCAGAGTCAAGACCGAGTCTTTGAGGAAGCAAGTCCGAGTCGAGACCGAGTCCTTTAGGAGTCGAGACCAAGACCATAAAAAAATGTCAGTTTTCATATTCATAATTTAATATCACCCCAGTTAATAATCAACCATTAGGCCTACAGACTAAGCTAGATTGGGAATTGTTTAGAGGAGCAGTCTTAACGTCTTAATATGGACTATGCTGACCTACAGACATTCACCGGCAGCAGAGCCATAGAGATAAATAAACGGCTCTGACGGCAGTATCTTTGCATTGCACCATGGGATGTCATTTTTAAATAATGCCGGTCAACATTGCATTTTATTATTATTGTTGTTATGTGTTGTGCGTTTTTTTTATATGAACATAAAAAATGCATTGGTCTCGAGGACTCGGTCTAAAATTACGAGTCCTTCTCCTCCCACTGTGGTCCGAGACCGAGTCAAGACCGAGTCTTTGAAGGAACGAGTCCGAGACGAGACCGAGAAAGCAGAAATTGGTCTCGAGTCCGAGACCGGACTCGAGTACTACATCACTAGCAGTATCAACATTATAAAGTGTAGTATCTTTTTAAAAGATGGCTACAGCCAAAAAGCTAGAGCAGCTACAGTGCTACACTCTGGGGGCATGATTTTTAAAGATGTCCCCCAATTGTAGCACTGTAGCTGCCTGGCTGCAGCAACTCGAGCTAGGTATTTTTTTTTTTTTTTTTCATACCGACAGTACTCGGTGAATTTGAGAAACAGAGATCTGTTTGAAAAATCGCCAGAGTTCTCCTTTACTATCTACCAATGAAATGAGTTGGAGCAGTAGTTCCTCACCCTCAAGTTTTACATGCTACATGTTATGTTATTACTACAAATAAATCATGTTATTACACCATACTTATACATCATGCTGTTGTTTTTGTCATGTATGTCCAGATGGCCCTGAAGACCCACACCAAGGCCTGGAACAAACTGAGGGCAATTGCTGCTGGACCAGGACATGCCTCCTAAATAACACAATCAAAACAAGGAGCCTTACCTCACTGGATGTGCAAATGGACATTTCACATTAAAATATGTGTGTATTGTACAGATAAAGCAAATTGCTCAAGCCTTCCCTGACACAAATCTTGACAAAGTTCTGTTGTCTCACAATGCTACTCATCGTCCACAGACGATATTGTAGAATGAATACGGTAGATGACTACCATGAGCTCACTAGACTAACATGAAAATCAACCAACTAGACCCACTTTACCTACACATGGTTCTTGTGTTCTTTTCCTTTGTTAAATAGGTATATTTTGCCTCAGTGTATAGTTACTATTTAACACTAATTCAACACCTATTCCTTAAATAAATATTGTGCAGTAACCATTCTTACATCACATCAAGATTCGGAAGGAAATATTAGACACTGGTAACCGCACTTGCCTCTTGTAATGAAATAGGCATATTTGGCCTTAGCGTATAATTATTGTTTCTACAAATTCAACACTTATTCCTCAAATAAACATTGTGCAGTAACCATTCTTCTATCATTGCAAGACTTATAAGGTGAAACATGTGAGATTGGCAACTGTACTTACCTGTTGAGATGAAATAGCTAGCTGGATCAGAATAATGGAGACTTCCTTACTCCCATAAAGTGGTGAAAGGTGAGGAGGCAGTCAGAACACCATCTTTACCATGAAAATACTGACAAACTTACAGATAACATCATGTTATTAATGAAAAGGTTTATTTGTTAGTGCTGTGTATATTAAATGCTACATACAGATATTTTAGCATGAATGTACACATCCATTGCCACATGATGTAATTTAACTAGCTCATCCACGATCTACAATTTTGAAAAAAGTTAAAGAGTGAGTAAATGCACCAGAAGGTGCAGATACCAAGAAAGACTACAGGAACTAACACAGCAGGCATGCATAGGGTGGAGCCACGGAGGCCATAGGGGGAGGAGACACATGCTAATGCTTTCTAAGGTCAAAGGTCAAGCCATTTCCAATGACACCACTACAGTCACCCTCATCCTCTCCCCTGCCTCTCTGACCACTCCAACCTAGAATATAGATATTTATATATAGATCTTAAACAATATTAATAAAAAAAATTAATATACAACGCAAACTTGAGAACATAAAAACACTTGACATACATAGTTTCATTTAATCCCACTTGATGTCAACCTTGTCTTAATGCCAGGAGATCTCAGAATTTATAAAAAGCAAAAACAAAGAAACAAAAATTTAAAAACCTTATACTCAGAAATGGGCACAACACACACACACACAATATGGGATTATGAAGAGAAAAATGTAATATATATATATATATATAAATATATATATATATATAAAACAACAAAAAACAACAACAAAAGACAAAAGGGGAGTAAGCTGGGTTCAGAATCCAACCTGACACCCCATTTAAGGCCGAAGAGTTCCAGCGGTTAGCCCACTGCAAACAGCATCAAACTGACACATTTGACCCTAGCACGAACAACAGCATAGCTAACACAGCCAGCATTATTGCAGACAGCACTGCACGAGTGCAGCTGTCACCAATACAGCAATGTACTGTAGAGGACCTTGCTGCACACGTCATAACCATGGATCTGATAGTACAATAGTATCACGCTGCTGCAACTGACAGTACTGCTTACACACTGCACATCCAGTAGTGCAGGTGAGAATCCTGCAGCGAGCGTCATGGTAACCGTCTGGCAACATTGCAGATATCTTCAGAGTAGAGTAGGCCTGGCTACTGCAACAGGGGGCTGATGCAGTCGACTGCAACGGAGATCCGTGGCCTCTGGTAATACTGCACAACATACTGCTCCACCGCAACTCAATAAGGAAAAAACAAACAAATAGAACAAAATAGACAAAATGTGCAGGGCCTTGCTGTGTGATTTCTGATTGGGGACACCTCCAAACCAGATAACATACTAAAGCTTTATCAGACTGAACTGTCTGGAAGTAAGTCAGTAAGATTTCCTGTGCTTTCAGAGTCTCAGTTAACATACTTAACAAACCATGACTTTGACCTAAATCTTTGACGTTGTTTAGTGACCACATATCTTAGTTATGCATGTCCGCAGATTTTAATTTAAAATACATATCAAGTCATACATTTGGCAAAGTCAGCACAAATTTCACATCATGTCTCAACAGTAAGCACCAGACAAACCACTGTATCTTGCCAAACATCAACTCTAACCAAGTGTAAAGCTAATTTTGACTATTCACCAGGCTAACCTTCAGTCTGGGGTGTGAGTCAGGCCAGATCTGAATAATGGAAACCCTTCAAACAATTCATAAATATGTGTTGCTTTGTGCACTCATCTCACATAACACATTACCATGGTTCTGTGCAGAAACCATTCATTAAAAATGAGAAGTTGCTTCAACTTTAAGAAAATAAGTAGAATAAAGAGCCTCGGCCACTTAGGAAACCGTTGGTTTGTCAATGCTGCAGGAGCCGCTAACTCCTAGCACTTAGAAGTGTGGCTGGAGGTTTTGGTGAGCTAGTCTGTTCTCAGACAAACAGAGGCAGACACGCTGGTGAAAGACCAGACGCTGATCTGGCCTGGGCCGTGTCAATGCCAGGTCGGTCACGGAGTCAGTCGCCAGCTGAGTGGTGGACGCAGCCGAGGGCTCCAGCAGATGGACAGACGCATGGCAAGACCAACGAGGGACCAGCAGGCGGAGAGGTGTGCGTGTGTTGTGTGTACATATACACATCTACAAGCAAAAAACGCTGTGGACAAACAAGACTTGGAGCTCACCAACACAAGTGTGAAGCCATAAGCAAAGTTAACTAAAAAAAAAAAAAAAAAAAAAAAAAAACACAAAAATATCAAAACCAAAAAATAAAATAAAAATTAGCAACAAAAAAAAAAAGTTCAACCATTCCTGTGACTCACAGGGAGGATAGACTAACTGGTGGAGGTGCAGAGCCCATGACACAAAACCACTTCCTTTACACTTAAACACACCATCACAATCAAAACTACCACTACTAGAGAGATAGAGAGAGAAATAATATGAATCAAAAAGTCACATAATAAAAAGTAGTTACATATAAAATAGATGATGCAGTTAAGAAAGACAATGCAATCTTTTTTTTTCCTTTCTTTCTACGACAGAACTGGTAAACAGTTGGCATACATACTATCTATGTACATACAGTAAGAGAGAAGAGGAAATCTTGTTCAGGACTGATCTGTGTGTGTGTGGAAATATGAAGAGTGAAATATATATTTCTATATAATTTCTATATATGCATGTATATAGCAGTGAAATGTGTAGACTGGGGGTGGGGGGGGGGGTGGGGGGTCACGATCCAATCGCTGTCCCTTGGGTACTCTGGTACAGTACAGACCACAGGTCGTCGCCGTGGTGATGTAATCCGGTGCAGTGCAGGCTGCTGCGGCGGGTGGAGATGGGGTGCAGCGCGGCACAGCTCGGTACGGACGCCCAGCCGCCGGGACACTGGGGCACAGACAGACTGACACGCTCACTAACGTGTATTAGTTAAAAGACAGCACAACATCTGTTTCCCCTACAGTTTTTTTTTTTTTTTGTTTAAAAAGAGTCAACAAACAAAACCAAAAATATATATAAAATATTTTCACACTAGCTATGGGGTTGTATGTGGAACAAGTAACTGCAAACAGGTTAATTCACACATATGCACACACATGCACACACTCACACACTCTCTCACACACACACACACACACACACACACATACACCCACACACAGAGGAGTAATTATACAGTATGCTTTCACTTACAGTGGTGCGCTGGGCTTTCTCAGCTTGAGGACAGCTAAATACCCAATACTGTTGTCATTATCACAGGCAGTCTTATGTAGGTGGACATTTACACACACACACACACACACACACACACACACACACACACACACACACACACACAAGAGGAACAGGTCAGTAACAGCTGGGGGGACAGAGACTTGTGAGAGAGTGGGTGAGTGAGGCAGGTTAGACCTGTGGACCATGTATGGCCAGGGGTGGTGCAAATGTGTGTGTGTGTGTGTGTGTGTGTGTGTGTGTGTGTGTGTGTGTGTGTGTGTGAGAGAGAGAGAGAGAGAAGGGGGGTAGGGGTGGGTCTGTGTGTGAGATAAGAGGCCGGAATCTCCCACCCACCACCACAGAACCGTTTCGCTGGAGCCCACAAGGGAACCGTTCCTCATTCCTGTTCCTTCATCTCAAAATGAGACAGTCAGTCTGAGTAACACCTCTCTTCAGCATGGTGTGTGTGTGTGTGTGTGTGTGTACAGGATGGGGGTGAGTGATTATGTTTGAGAAATAAGGAACAGGCAAGTGAACATATTTTAGCATAACTAGGAAGGGGGCAGGTAGGTGTGTGTGTGTGTGTATGCATGTATGTCTGTGTATATTGCAGGGAGGGAGTCTTCAACAGCCTCAAAAGTTCAAAAAACGGAGGGAAAAAAACAAAATCAGTTTGTGGCACCATCCCTCATCCACGAAAAAATCTTTTGCACGCACGCACACACACGCACACACACATTGATGCTTGATGAAAAGGTAGCTTCTTATCTGAGGGGAAGGGGTTCTGTGTAACAGGGTAAGAGGGGGGCTAGGTGGAAATTTGGGATATTAGGAAGGGGCCTTCGGCCTCCGGCTGGAATATTTCATCGGCCATTCCCCTCACGGGGACGGAGGGGGAGGGGAGGGTTGTGTGGGCCTTATTGGATGAGGGACGGGACGGGATATCCGCCCCCCTCGGCGGTGTGCTGGACCGTGTGCTCCTGCAGCGCCCCCAGGTCACCGAAGCGCTCTCCACACCACACGCACTTGAACTGGGCGTCGCGAGCGTGAACGCTCTGGTGCTTGGCCAGGTGTTCCCTCTGCTTGAAGCACTTATCGCAGCTTGAGCACTTATAGGGCTTCTCGCCCGTGTGCACGCGCCTGTGTCGTGCCAGCTCCGAGGTGTACTTGAAGCGCTTTTCGCAGTCAGGACACTTCAGCGGCTTCTCGCGGGACGGATCGCAGCGGTGCTGCACGAACTCGGAGGAGGAGAGGAATCTGCGGTCACACAGCGAACACTTCAGAGGCTTCTCAGCACAGTGCGCGTTCTGGTGACGCTGCAACGTCGCCGCTTTTTTGTAACCTTTCCCGCACACATCGCACTTGTACGGCTTGTCAGAGTTACTGCTCGACGAGGCCTCGCCACACTTGTGGCGCAAGAGCTCGCCCGACTGGCTGAAGCCCTTCCCACATGACGCACACTTGAACAGATTGTCCATGCCGTGGACGTGCTGGTGGTAGAGAAGGTGCGAGGGCTGCAGGAAGCCCTTGTCGCACAGGTTGCACTTGAAGGGGCGATCGGCGGAGGCTTTGTGCGTGCGACGGTGGCGCACCAACGCGTACTGCTGCTTAAAGCTCATCTGACAGTCTTCGCAGTGGTAGGGTCGCTCCTCCGAGTGCGTGCGCTCGTGCTGGCGAAGGTCCGACGGCCGCTTGAAGCCCTTCCCGCACGTTGCGCAGCGGAATGGTCGTGCACCTTGGGGCTGGCATGTGTGGTGGAGCAACTCGGATGACTCTTTGAAGTGCAGCTCGCACAGGTTGCACTTAAACAGGTGCTCGCCGGAATGGGCATACATATGGCGCACCAGGTGTGAGCGGTGCTTGAAGGTCTTCTCGCACACGGCACATTTGTAGGGCCGCTCTGAGCTGTGTGTGCGGTGGTGGTGCTGCAGGTGGGACATCTGGCTGAAGCTCTTGTCGCACGTCTCGCACTTGTACGGCTTCTCCCCGGTGTGGACACGCTCGTGGCGCGTCAACTCGGACAGATGGCGGAAGCCCTTGGAACATACTGAGCACTTGTAGGGCCTGTCGGGCACCGACGGCTCGAAGGTGGGCTGGGAGGAGGTGCCCACAGCGGCACTGCCACTAGCTGTGGCCGCATCGGAGGAGGGCTGCTGGGGGTTGGCACTAGAGGTCGGGGTGGCGTTGCCAGATCCTGGCCGGTAGGTCTTCTCGCAGATGGAGCACTTCATGGGGTTGGTGCTGTTGTGGGCGTTGTGGTGCTGCGCCAGGGAGGTGAGCAGGGAGAAGCCCATCTTGCAGACGCCGCACACGAACGGCTTCTGCTCCACCTGCACGCACTGGTGCTCCAGGAGATCCGTGGCCTGGTGGAAGATCTTCAGGCACTGGGTGCACTGGAATGAGCGGTCTTGGCTCACCATGCACTGGTGCTCATGCGGGTTGGCCAGGTGGGAGATGTCGTGGCCGCAAGCGCCGCACTTGTGGCCGCCCTCGCCCCCTACCTGCAGGGAGGGCTGCTGCGCCTGCGCCGGATGCTGCTGCTGGCCGTGCTGCTGCCCGTGGTGCGGCTGCGGCGGCTGCGTTTGGGGCTGCGCTTGCGGCTGCTGGGCCTGCTGCTGCTGCTGTAGGGCAGGGTCCGGCTGCAGCACTATGCCGTACACGGCGCAGCCCAGGGAGCTCTCGGCCCCCGGTGGGATGGTGTGCACCACCGGCGGGGGCGGGGCCACGGCGTGCTGCTGCCACGCCTCCGTCATCCTGGATCGGCTGTAGGGATTCAGCTTTGGTGCGGAATGGGCCCGTTTGCCGTGCGGATCCAGGGGGAAGTGACTGGACGACTGGCTGCGGTGGGACAAGTGGGGGGGCACGGGGAAACTTATTTTGCCGGTTCAGTGGGACCCTTCTACAGAGAAAAATGGGATATATATACTTGTTTGGATGAGGGAGTGAAAAAAAAAACACGTGTTCCACTTAAAGAGATGCTATGATGATGGGAGTGGATGGGTATCAATCAAGTGAGAAAAAAAAAGGAAAAGAAAAAAAAAAAAATAGAAAAGGTGTGGAAAATGGCGTGGAAAATGTTTCCCTAGTTTCCTGGTCCTGGTCCGGTTGCTCAGGCTGCTCCAGATGTGCACATGTCCTGTGAGGAGATAAGGCATCATTACTTGAAAGGCAGCACTGATCACAGTCCATGCACTCTAGTGAAGGAACATGCACAAGTTTCCATTATTTTTGTTATTTGCAATATAATGTGTTGTACGATTATAACCATCAGTGGTGTTTTCCCCCCTAACCACTATGGTGTTATAAGCCTATGCCGAATATGAATGCAACCAAAGTAAAGTGAGGATTCTTAACTGAAACTTGATAAGATTCAATTTGTCAACAACCAACTCTATGGCTGACGTGATGGCTATGGCGCCATAGCTATCTCTGACGAAAAAAAAAAAAAAAAAGACCTAACCGGGAAGCTGCCCGTTCCGTATTTCAAAATGCAAGCACTACCACTTCAGTAGGCCACTTTAGTAAGTTACTAAGCTGGCTGGGTGGTCTGAAGTTAAATTAAGTACTTTTTTCCATTTCCTCAATGCAACCCATCAGCGACTGCAAGTTACTAATATTTACAGCAGCTCGTCGCAGTGGAAACATTTTACACATCGAACAATCTTAAGAAACTTGGTAGAACGTAACAATACTGATACTAGTACAAAAGCAGCAGATTTGGAAATTAATCTGTTCTTCGGTCCTTGAACACAAACAATATATAATCACAGCATTGTGCATTCCAATGTACACAAATGAGAACACAATCTGAGGGGAATATGCACAGTTAAAACGCACAATTTTTGCTGTCTGACCTGGTGATAAATTATAATGAAGCAACGTGCAGTCCTACGCGAGCTCCTCGAATTTGTTGTTGCAGGACAATCATAGAAAATATGTTTTTGTTATACCATACGTGGTGCTCAATAAGGTCTAGGAGGGCATGGGGTTAGCTGTTCGCTTCACCTATTCTTGCAAAGACAACCGTAGAGAGAAACCAGTGGCAATCACAAACTAGGTGTGGTGGGTAAGGTTGTGGTTAAGGGGTTTCAGGAGGTAAATCGGTGGACTAGAATAGATTATTGTCCTAAACTAGGTCTACTTAGTCTGTAAATTGAATAGAGGGGACGAGAAAAGTTTTAACCAAAACGGAAACAACGGCCTGTGTTGATCAATGGGCGTCATTAATTCGAAACACCATAATATTGGGTGAACGTAATGAGTTCTCAGCGTTATCTCGGGGCCCTTGCTAGCCATCAAAGCTACGCATTCGTCTAAGCAGGTTAGCCTAGTTGTCAATACACCCAGTTAACGTTAGCTTGTAACGAAATCCTACAATTCGCCAATTTCGACCCAATAAAGATCGAAGACAACAGGCAATCCATCTGATGTATAAACCGGCGTTGACTGTGACAGCAAGCATAGCTATTTCAGTTTGCGTTGATCTGCTAAAAAAGAGCTGTAGTATAGCGAACCCTTGCATCAGCGAGTTTGCAAAACAGCTAACGCGCTAGCTAGCGACAGCTAGTATTAGCATAGCCGCTTAGCTTATTACATTCAGAGAACAAAACGTTTCATGACAACAACACATACAATATTCGATTATAACAAGTGCGCAATGGTTAACTACCTATAGACATGCACTCTATGTAGCACACATGAAAAAACCTAACCATAATCTTCGAAATATACGGCCTGGAAATAAACCGTAGGCCTGTTACCTCAAATATCCACGTCCTGTCTTGGTCAGTCCTATACCGTAGGCCTCTCTTCTTCCTCTGGTGTCTCAATCCCGGGGATGTATCCGTAACTGGAGCGACTCACAGAACGTCTATAATGTTAATAAGCACATTGCAATGTCAACGTATCCTATATTAATTAAAATGATTTAGCATGGCTATTGATGTGCCATCCACAATCCCTTGTTTTTGAATTTCTAGTACTAAAGGGACACTGAGCTCGCTGACCACCGAAACCCCCACAGGCTAACGCGCAAGCACACAGGAACCTGAATAAAAAAAATAATTGGCATCTTCACAAAACATACCGGAACTCACCACACGCTACTTAACTCATTCGTAAAACCCTGGTACTAATGGCAAAATATCATGTTCATTTCACCGTTCATATTTACCTATTTCAACAAAAGGCTATATAATTTTTACATCGAATTCATGCCAAACACGGTAAAATTGAAATGAAAAATTCAATCCACTTGCATACCCTACCTCTATTGTATCTCAAAACAGCACGCGTCGATCACCCAAATATATTCCACTATTTTTAAACACCATCTTTACAAAATGAATGCAGGGTTTCCCGGCTAAAAGTAGCTTGTTTCCATATGTGCTTGGAAACGAGCGGAACCATCAGACTTTAGTTACATTGTTTCTTGATGTACTGTTTATGCTGGTGCGCTGCAGTGGCGCTTTGCATTTGAACGAAATATGGGGTCAAATGTGATTTTCCCGATATTATGAACGTGTGCCATCTTCTCGTGTTTAAATGGAGGAATATAAATATGTCGTGTAATCTGTTGTTACCAGTAAGGCCATAGAATGCTGGTGAGTTACAGCAGCAGCTCCGAGGATGAAAGTGATTGTTTTACAGTTCAAAGGAAACGATCATGCAACGTTACCTGCCACGACGAGGAGGACTTGCGCTTCGGCAAGAGGACCAAACTTGAGGCTGTAAACAGGTGAATGTTTGTGAGTGTGATGTTTTGGGCGTATAAAATGAAAGATTATGTCGCAGTGATTAGATTTTCAATATATAGTAACGGAAGCTTTTTTGCTTTACACTAATACCATGTTCCCCATTAGCCATGGTAGTAATGCGCAAAACAAAGAAGTCCTACCTGAGGAAGAGCGTGGCCGCCTACCTGTGCCCGATACCGTGCTGCATATGTTCCGAGAGGAGCAGAGGGTTGACGACAGTGCTCAGCACGGAGGGCGAGTCCGGTCTTTCAAGCATGAGCGGGGGAATTGGGCCACATACGTTTTCCTGCCGTGTAAGTCTTGCATTTTCTCACAGTAATTTTTGTAGCCAATATTTAGCAGGCATTCCTCAAAGTACATGTGCTCCAGTGCCTGATGAATGGGGTGTAACTGGAGGATGTGTGTGCCAGACTTAGTAATTTTATTTTCAATTAAAATAGATAGATTATATAGATATCTATTTTTAATGTTTTGAGATTATAGTATTTCCAACCCCATCTATAAGTACCTTTTATGTCATGATGTTCTGAGGTGCGAATCTCTGTCCTTGTAATGTGTAGTCCCTCTTTTGAGCTATAGCTTGTCGATCTAAAGAGTGACAGCAGGCGTCTTCGTTCACCAGACACACCAGATGAGGCATTCCTGGAGCTGTTGGACGAGGTGACAGCCCTAGCCAGATCCCTGGATGTGCCCCTGAATCATGCAGAGGAGTTCCACATCAGCTTGTCCCAGACAGTGGTTCTGCGACACCACTGGATCCAGCCATTCGTGCAGTCCCTCAGAAACAGCCTGGCTGACACCAAACGGTGAGTGCTTTCTTACTCCTCAAGATAGATAGATAGATAGATAGATAGATAGATAGATACTATATACTATACTATAGATACTTTATTGATCCCCAGGGGATTTCAAGAGTTCCTTTGGATGATCTAGGATAGGTGGAAAGACTTGAATGCATTTAGCTCAGGAGGGAATCTGACCTTGAAGTAATGAGTGTGTAGACCAAATTAGATCAGAGACACATCCATGCGGTGTGAGGTACACATGGCCTCTAATAAAGTAATTAATAAATAAAAATAAAAATAAAGTAAGCAAAAAACAAATCTGCACTTACATCTGAAATGTAGACATCTAAGTATAAGTATAGAAGTATAAGTATATATACTCTTTTGATCCCGTGAGGGAAATTTGGTCTCTGCATTTATCCCAATCTGTGAATTAGTGAAACACAAACAGCACACAGTGTACACACAGTGAGGTGAAGCACACACTAATCCCGGCGCAGTGAGCTGCCTGCAGTAACAGCGGCGCTCGGGGAGCAGTGAGGGGTTAGGTGCCTTGCTCAAGGGCACTTCAGCCGTGCCTACTGGTCGGGGTTCGAACCGGCAACCCTCCAGTTACAAGTCCAAAGTGCTAACCAGTAGGCCATGGCTGCCCCTGTATTTCGGGAAAAAAACATGCAGATCTCTTGTGTAAATCATCAAAAAGTTATGCATATGTAATTACACTTACACATTATATAGCCATATTCTACTGCTCTTTATACTTTTCATACTGCACATACACTTATTTTTACTATTATAATGTTACTGTTACTACACTGCACATATCTGTACATAATGTACATATCTGTCAACTGTTCATACTGAATATCCATATGTATTCTGTTTCTATAATGTTACTGTTAATACACTGCATATATCTATATATTTACTACTCTTATGATGTTACTGCTACTACACTGCACTGCACATATCTCTACATGTTCATACATTGTTCATACTGCATATCCATATCTATTTTGCTCTTATAAGGTTACTGCTAATACACTGCACATTTATATGTATATTACTGTAAACCATACCACTTTCTTAATTGTATACTACTGTCTACACTGCACTATATATCTCATACTTTTTATACTGCACCACCTGTCTATATGGTGTATATCACTTTTCTGCTTTTTTGCACTTCTGGTTAGATGCAAACTGTATTTCAAACTGTATTTCATTGTTTCTGTTCTTGTACTCTGCACAATGACAATACATCTAATGTAATTCTCTCTTAAACCAATCAATACGGCCTCTCCACAGGTTCCTTTGTTTGGCTCAGAGACTGAATATCTACTCAAACAGCGAGAAGACCAGGTGTGTTCTCCGTTTCACCTTTGACCCCAAGATATAGTTTTAGGTGTTTTCGATTAGCTTGCATGCTACTATAAGGCCGCAATTAGACAGGGCGCTGTTTTTGCAGTGAATGGTGGGTTTTTTCTGTTGTTTTGTATTGGCAGTAAGCATTTTGCGTGCTGCTGAAGCTCACTGAGCGCCTCACACTTTGTGCGCCTCGCATTTTTGCAAAAGCATCCTAAACACCTGGAATTTAAAAAAAGTTCAACTCAAAGCAGAAAAGCCCCTGACGTCAGTCGCGTTTTTATGAAAACATTTCAAAGCAGCAAGCAGCAACGCGTGTCCTGTCTGATCACGCCCTAAAAGGGGAGAAAAAGGGCTCATGTCAATAAGTTAGTGGGCTGAATGCCACCAAACTATCAAACCCTGTACTGTACAAACTGTGTACCATGTACTGTCTCTGGTCTAAACCCTGGAAATATTGAGTCACTGATTATGTCTATATGCATGCAGGACATTTGTGGGTTTGGAAATCTCCACTGGGCATGCTCAACTAACAGAGTTGACTAAAGTGATCGACAAAACGATGGAGGAGTTCCGACTCACAACATTTTACCAGGTTTGACGTGTAAGGGTATACACATTCTGCAGATGTAAATGCATGCTCAAGTAAACAAACATTAGCAACACTATAACTTTTGTGGCTTTCTACTTCTTCTCGTTTTCATGGTGGAACCTGTAGTGTTGGTTGGTTTCAATGTTCCTGACTGACTCCTGTAACGTTTTCAGAACCCTTCCTTCCACGTGAGCCTCGGCTGGTGTGTGGGTGACCGGACGGACCAGCTCCAGTCAGCATGTTTGCCACAGCTGCAGGTAGGAGACTCGCCACGACCAGGCCGGCACTGCGTCTCTCGGAAGCAGAGCTTCTCTGCTGCACAACGCCACTGTTAATGCTGAATGTGTGTATATTGCTGAATCTGTGCATTGTCTATCTGTTTGCACTGTTAATGCCGAATGTGTGTATATTGCTGAATGTGTGTGTTTTATGCACCTTGGTCCATATGGAACAATATTTTTTTTCAGCTGTATAAACAACAATAAAGGCTGACTTGGCTTGACAATGCTCAAACAGCAGATATGTGCTGTAGAGCTTGCTGCTGCCATTTGGGTTTTTGTGCTGTTATGCCCATGATGCTATCTCTCTGTTTATTTAGAGTCTTTTGGATCACCATGAAGATGGACCCTTCCAGCTGAGGATAGATTGTGATGAGCTGCGCTGCAAGACTGGAAACAAAGTCTTCTCCTTTCCCTTGCCTAAGTAGGGCTATCAATACCTAAACCATACAAATCCCCCTAACCGTTGCAGTCTAAATATATCTGTTTAGTCAAAAGTAAATAGTTCACATGCATTTTCCTCAGTACTGTGAATACCATTTTAAAAGGAAGATAAATGTGGCCAAGAATGAGTGCTCAGCTCATCCTGTTACTGGCTACAATCCACATTTTTTTAGTAGTAAAGTAAATAAATCTTTGTATTTTCCTTTGCAGTGTGAATATTACTTTGAATGGAAGAGAAATGTGTCTGAGATTGCAAAACTGGTTACTGCGTTTGATTAGTCTCTGGGCATAAATAACTTGCTCAGTGAACAGGGAAAGCCCACTTGGGCTAGTAGAACTTTGGTTAAAGGTTCTAGTACTGCCATGTCATTGTTATTCTCATAGGCCTTTGCTGGGACTTGCCATGTTTAGAAAGACATTTGTGTGTGTGTGTGTGTGTGTAAGCGGGAGGTGTCAGGTTCATTACGTTCAGAAATTATGGTCTGAACATTATTGGTGATGGCAGAAGAAACATAATGAGACTTATTTCATCACATGTGGTTAACTCCCAATCTCCCATTACAATAGGCAATCTAGCTCTGGCCAGTGGGTATTACCACACACACACACACAACAAAAGGAAGACCCAGCATTGTTCTTTGGTAGATTTTAAATATTATCATCCAGTAAGCACAAATATTTGTGAACAATACAAACAGTAATTTCCAGCATTTTCACATTGATCGATTCACCTGCGTGTGTGTGCGCCGAGTCGACGAGATGCCCGATTTGTCTTTCAATATGACCATTGGTAACACGCATGCCTAGTAACAATGTTAGACCACTGTGGTTAGTAGAAATGTAAAAGTTGACCAGGCCATCAAAGTCATGTGAACCCTGATAACAGGCAGGCTTTGGACCATGCCTCCACCCTTGATTGTCGCTGCATTTTTGCAACGCAACAGATGTGTGACCTTAAAAAAATTACACTATGATGCTGAGAGGTGGTATATAGCATAAGCATAACAATTCTAAGGTAAAAAAAACATGTCATGAAATGTCAATAAATAAAAACAAATGACAAATATTGATGACTTGAAAAACAGTCAGAACCAGAATTCCCAGGGCCCCATGGTCCCTTCTCAAGCTCTAACTGCTGATATGACACTTCCATTTTAGTAATTCATGTGTTAATAACAATAAGATCACAACATCAAGATAAGAGATAGAGGATGAAGTCATACCTGAACAATTAAACACTTAAAATGGCTCTAACAATTATCTTTCTAAAATCAATCAAATCAATACTGTATGTCCACCAGTTAATAAAACTTGATAATAAAAAAAAAAAAAAACATTAACACATTTCTATAAAGCAATCTCATCCTGTTAAGGTTTTTGCAAAACAGGAGATGGCCTACTCTTTTCCACAGAGTAGATACAGAACAGAGGCACTACATGTCACAACTATACGCTCTGACATTAGCAACAAGAGGAATGGTCAGTCCAAATGGCCTGGCAGGACCTACCACAACAGTAGAACACTATAGAAAGAGTAGGAATTCAAATCAGAGTTAAATTGAGAGCTAGCTAGCCACTCTGTTCTTCATTGGTAATGGCACATAAACCATCAGAAACAAGGTACTTCTCTCATCCATTGAATAACAGACTCCTGGTCCACTGTGGTTGGCAGGGTCAGTTGGCGGCAGTGGCTTCATCCTCTCAGGACTTATGCATGAAGGTGTTTCGGAGGTTTGGACCCAAACAGCAGTTAGCTCGGTCAGGTACAGGGCGGCCCTAGCTCTGCACGAGGTCACTGCCAGACCTGCTGTAGAGTCCGCATCTACCTGGACTGAGGGGGTATGACAGGTTAAGGGGTTGGGGTTGTACAACTGGGGCTCAGAAGTCGAGGGCTGTTGTGATGCACGCCACCGTTGAGGGTTAAAGTGTCTTGAGCGTTGGCCGTGATGCAAGCCACAGATGTTTGAGGGTTTACGTATGGTGTTTGTGCGTTTATGTCTTCAAGGATCAGGGCTGGTTGAGCACAGCCTTAATGTAGGCCACTGTGGTCTGGTTGAGCAGCATGTTGACATGCTCATTGTCAGGGAGCTCCACGAGCTTGACTGGGTACGCCATCTTTCCCACCCAGTGCTTACACTGGATGGCACTGAGCAGGTTGACCGTGCCGTCGCCATCACCAAACGTCACCTCGTCCGGCTCCGAGTCAGGGAACGTAGTGTATTGGTAACTCTGTGTCGTGGGCACACCGCTGCCGTATAAGCAGTGAACGGGCACACCAGGATGCTCCAGGTCACCCACCAGGTGCTCCGTGTCCTTGTGCATCTCCCAGCCGTCGGGGAAGCCCACGTCCTGGAAGAAGCGCTGGTAGTCGCGTACGGTGTAATTGGTGGTGGGAGTCTGGACAAGGACCTGGTCTGCAGGCCAGATGTTGCCGTTGGGGAACAGCCAGATGGTGGACACTGCCGTGCGCTGCTGCTGACGAATCTTCAGCGAGCTGATCACCGGGATGCGGTTATTATCACCTGAGAAAAAAAAAAAAAACACACAAATATACACTTTTTAGTACAATAGTCAAGTGCATGGAAGAGTCTCTCTTTTTTTAAAAACAGGGAAAAGGCTCAGAATGCATTTTTAAAAGCTAGTAGAAGGTATAAACCACAAAAGTATGCACAAGCACACACACACACACACACACACACACACATACAAATACACTTACATGTATTAGTACAACAGTAAAGTACATGGAAGAGAATCTCAATTATCTTGAAACCACTAATGTATGCACAAGCGCTCACACACACACACACACAAACACTCACACAAATGCTCACCAGAGGTCACTACTCGGACCGTCTTGACAACACCAGCCCATGGCGCGCCTAGCGAGATAAAGGTCTTAATGTATTTGTCCTTCCAGGCTTGCGGCTGATGATTGAGGAAGTAGAGTGTGTACACGTTGCCCATGCTGTGGGCGATCAGCGCCACTGGTCCTCCAGCTTTACGGGCCATCTCCTCAATCATCTGCTGCAGGGCCAAGAAGTACGCCTTGTTTTCATCTGTGGACACAAACACACACACACACACACAGAGAGAGCAAAGTCACATGGCGATCACCCACAACTGACATCATTTGTGGCTGTGAGTTTCAATGGCTGATGAGAGATAAAGAGAGATACAGAGAGAGGGGAAAAACAATCATATACCTGCACTTTGCTTTCATTTATCAGCAAACACATACTGCATGCATACATACATTACAATGCATTCCATTACCTTAAAATGCATACCCCTACAGTGGCAATATCCTTATCTGGCACAGCCACATAACCAGCTGTGTCTACACAGGTTACCTGGGTTCAGATGACCCATGCACACGGTCATGCACACACGCCTGAGGATGGGACACACTCGCAGAGGGGCATTTTAATGGACTGGATTTCATTCTTTTTCAAGCAAGTAAACAAGTCCAAAGCTTGAAGTAGCTAGTATTTGCCATGAAATCATCTATAAGCCTAAGGTTCCCAAACACTGTATGAGGACTTATTCTCGTTTGATATCAAACTTTGATGAAAACCCAGGATTCAACTGAAGAGGTTGGTCCAACTGTTTTGTTCTTTGCAATCAGTCGTATATACACTGGGTACTATCTATCTACTGTCCCATATAATTATTATTTAATTTAATTTATTCATTATTAAGTACTATTATCTTTTCCATTTTGCAGTCATGAAGTTAACCAGGTTTACATTTCACTACTATTTGTACACTGTTATAACTGTGCATGTGAAAAATAAATATCTGAATCTGAAATCCTAATGGCACAGCCTCTATCTGAACTCACCACTCCATGCACAATGCCTTTCACCCACCTAGTGTGTCCAGCTCCAAGTGGCAATGGGTCAAGAATTAGAGCAGAGGTGAAGGATTCAGACAGCTACCAGTTACAGGAAGGCTACACTGAGGCATGTAATTGAAGTGTTAGGTTCGCGCAGCGTCTGCTGCAACAATTAGCTTCCAGTATTATCAATGGAACTGGCTACACCAGACGTGGTGGCGGTAGGTACGTTCGAAAAAATTAGAGCAGTCTTCTAAAACTATTTTTACACTTCGCGAACGGAGCCCTTCAGTTGCAGACATGGTGTAGCCCGGGCCTTAGAAAGATACCGAAAGCTATTCTACAATCAACATGAGGAAATGCAGTCAAAGCAGACATTGCATTTATATAGCACTTTTCAAGGCACCTAAAGCGCTTTACAGTAAAGGGAGAACCTCACTAACCACCACCAATGTGTAACACCCACCAGTAGATTTGATGCAAGAAGCTTTCTGTACATTCTCTTAGTTAAATAGTGATGAATTCCATTCATACTGACATTGTTCAAGTACAATAAATAAATGTGAATGTAAAACAAAACAAAAAACACAGCCATTTGATTTTCTGCTTTAATTCAAGCAATCATGAAGCGATGGGTAAAACTCAGATCTTTGTAAACTTGAAATACCGATGCTATTAGACAGATGGTTCCTCTACTTCTTTCATGCACCTTTCTATCCACTTCCTTTATCTGCATACTACTTTTGGCAATAGACTCTGGTGAAACTAAAGCCCAGTAAGTCTTCACTAGTCGAGGTAAATGGTTAGGTGGGATTTTTTTATACTGGCATAGCACTATTTCTTCATATTAACCTTGATAATGTATTACCATGTTATTGTAGAAACCCTACGCCTTACTACTAGCACACTAAATGGAAAAACATGAAACCATTTTCCACCACTTCCCCTCAGAACCCATTTAGCTGGGAGAAAACCAGGAACTGAAAATGGCAGAGGCGTGCTTTGGGGTTAGGTTTGGGATTCTAATTCACAATTATAAATAGTAGCCTACATATAGGAATAATGTTCCTGATTGAATATGAACTTCCCATATTTTCAACATTAAAATCAAAACCCGTACTCTTAATATATAGAACCCTGTCGGTGAGTGCCATTACATTAAATGCTACGTAGAGAAGAAATACATTTCCCAGTCTGGGCATTTATCCATGGAAACTTCCTGAGATTCATAAATCAGCTAAATTGATTTATGCCCACTAGGCAACTAAAGCAGCATAACCCTGTTTATGAACACAACCGAGTGGAGTAAGTGATTAGGAAACAAAGCTGAACGTAGTCACAGTTCCCAGGCTAATCTAGACGTTCTGAGGTGTTGTCCTGTGAAACCTAGTGTTGTGATGCATGCCATTTTGTTGCACACTAGGTACTATTGCTTTGCTGTGCAGTTTTAGGTCCTGTGCCTCAAGATGTGTAAACTCCTGCGTTGCAATGGGCTATTTTGTGTTGTAATGGTTCTGCTGGGATATGATGCACGGTGTTGTGTTGTAATGGGCTGATGCACTGTGTTGTGATGTGCAACTTACTAGGTGCTTTTCTCCAGTCATAAGGAGCCCCACGGATGTCATCGCCTCTCACATAGCCATCGTTAACCAGCCCTTGCACTATGGCAAAAAAGTACATTCCTGCAACAGAATCAGAATCAGCATCAGCTTTATTGGCCAGGTTTGTGTAAACAAACAAGGAATTTAACTCCGGTCAATCTTTGCTCTCAAAGTACAACTGTTGCAAGAAAAATTGAGCAAGCAGACAGAGGCAGGTTTGAAAACTGAAAACTGAAAACAGGGTGAAACATTTATTGGTTAACAATGGTGTTAGAACTACGAGCTCAGAGGCCAGCATATGATCTCGGAGGCCAGCATAGCTCACCGCTTATGGCGGTGGCCGACTGAACCTCCAGATCGGCGTCTTCCCTCTGCATTTAAAGCGTAGCCCACCTTCTTTGATTGTGTCAAGAGGAAAGGACTCATCATCAAATGATTAATTGTCGTCATGTGTCCTCATGAGGTTCTAATGATTGTCTAAGTTACAATGGGTCATGTGAGCATTTGATTGACAAAGGTCACAAGAGCAGTTTGGTTGACAAAAGGTTTGGCATGATCAAAGGCTGGGGTGATGATTAAAATGAATGTTAAAATGCATACACTCTAGAATGTTAAAATGCATACACTCACTACATGCATTTCTCACTACACAACACTCACTTAACATATAAGAATAAAGAATAAAAAACATAAAAGAATATAAAGTAGAACAGTAAGAATGGAATGAAGAGCAGTAGAATATGAGTATGATTATGATTACAGTATGTACATTTACAATAAATAGAACATTATGGGTGGGATAGGGCAGTGCAAATTGTCCCCGTCAAGGTTGCCATGGTCGTAGACACTTCAACAGACACAAGTAAGATACAATATACAATTGAGAGAGAGAGTATAAATAGTGCAATATCAGAATAGACTGAGATTTAAGATTGAAATATAAATACAGTGCAAGGCAGTTTATTGCAATGATAATGTATTAATAACAATGTGAGGTAGATGAGCAGAACAGTGTTGATAAACTTTGTTTAGTGTAAGGGTGGGGGCTATTTCTGGGCGTTCAACAGATACACAATACAACATATACACATGCAATTACACAATTAAGACACACATACACACACACACACACACACACACACACACGCACACACACAAAGAGCAAAAATACAAACACTGGATGTCTATGTACATAGTTGGGTACTTACCCACACTGTGTTTACTGGGGTCCAGGTACTCCACCGTATCTGTTCCCCCAAACCCTGGTACTCTGATATCTACTCCCTCTGGCGCCCCACTGGTCCGTGTGGTGCGATTATAGATCAACCTAAAACGACAAAACACACACAACATTTAGTATACATACGCAGAAACATAATGTATATGAATGCCCGTACATACATATTCACTTATAATGCAAACCAGCTAAAACAGACACCATCACAAGCTCCCATAACAAAAAAACTCAAATTATCGAAATTACGCATTAAAACAACAAGCACACGCTGACCCACAAACCAGCATGTGGACTTTTTTGAGTGGGGGTGGGGACATCATTTTCTTATGAATAACAACTTGTTAGAGGGAGAAGATAGATAGAAAGATAGATAGATAGATACTTTATTGATATGAAGAGAGAAATTCCTGCCAGGTGCCAGTCACCCATGTAAGCGGATGAAAAACTGACAGGAATGGAAAATCCTCTCTTCCACTTTTGAGATAAAAACCAGGCTAAAGTCCACTTCGACTGAAGATGCAACTTATTGCACTGTTCGACTGGTGAACTAATTGGCAAACATCACATTTCAATTCTAACATTTCTGTGTCGGTCTCATCCTTTACTTACCAGTGAAGGCTTTGGTTATCTAAACCCTTAACCCGTTTACTGCCAGAGGCGCATATATGCACCCACAATGAGTGTGTTCTAGGAGCATCATCATTGTCAAGTCACTTTTATTAATATAGCGCATTTTGTATATGCACAATATTGTTGCCATAACATGTAGCCATAAAAGCTGTGCTGTAGGTGTACTGTAACACCGGTGTGACGGGAAACGTTGGAAAATGAATGTTCTAAAGAATATCTGGATTTATTGAATTCAACATGGAATTCTAGAACCTAAAATTGTTGCAGAATGGAATCTTTAGTTAGAATGTTCAAAAAATTCACACCTTGGTAAATGATATAAGAGGTGTATCTATTTTGTCCCGTTTTTGGTGATCATGTTCATCTCTGTGTTAGAGTGCAGAGGAGCGGTGCTGGTGCTGGTGTATGTATGTGTATGGCGAATGTACCTCATGTTATCGATCCAGCAGTCTATGGCAATGGGCACCAGCAGTTCGAGGTTGAGCCATAGTGTGAAATAGTCATTGGTCTTCTTGTAGCAGATGTAGTGGACCACACTGGGCTTGTCCAGCTTGGCCTCCAGCTGGTTGCCCAGGTCGCCTGGAACTACACGGCGAACACACACACGCGTGTGCAGGCATCAGGACCCCATTCAATGTTACACAAACATTAAGACACTCACATATATATATATATATATATATATACACATAATGTTTGTATATACAACACTCTCATATATATATATATATATATATATATATATATATATATATATATATATATATATATATATATATATATATATATATATATATATATATATAGGCTACACCACTACAACTTGTAACATAGGCCTGAAGCAAACACATTTAATTCCTGATCGCCACACTGCTATGAATGCACTGGCTTAGTCACTGCCTTTTAATCGGCCCGAGAATGAGACCCGAGTCCAAGAGCTCAAACTGGCACGCAAATTGTAGACTAAACCAACATTCAGATGTAACCGCAGAAATACCTAAATGAGAACTTTAGCCACAAATCTTTTCACCTCTATCTTCTGACTACACCAACACAAAGCTGATTCGTGGGTAACTAAACACAAGTTAAGATAGTGGATAGTGGGTGGATAAGATAGATTTGGCTGAAATAGCAACCACCACCTTGCTCCTATCGACGTGTGCTCTGTCTGACCTTAGACTCTAGTTATAGTAGGCTAAATGTCTAAGTTAGAAAACAAAGATATAGAAAATATAACGGATTTAAACCATATAGACTAGCTATATAAACAATCATATTCATGAGTTTGACTTGTGTAGTTATAGGCTAGCTTATATTTTCTCTAACGCACCAACAGCCAGACGGCCGTGGGGTGAGGAGGAGGCACATTCAGTCATGGTCATATGACCACCTGTCATATGAACGATCCTGAAAAAGTAAACAACACAATACAAGTGTCGACGACGAAACTCGTTAACCTTCTGAAAATGTAGACTACAGAACTCCAACATCCCTTTTGGAAACACATAGGCTGGTTAGGAAAACAAACCTTTTGGGCAAAGGAACGTTTCGCTCATCGTAGAGTCGATCTAGCAGATAGCAATTGTGACTTTATGACAAGAATTGAATAAATAGCCTACTGTCTATGCAACATTCTAGGAGAAACGTAGGCTATCCATCCTTGAAAGTAGCCAACATGCGCCAAGCTAGACTAGCCTAGTCGACAAAACAATGTTACACTCATCAACAGTTGAATAGAACCAAAAAATGTTCGACATAGCCTAATGTTATTTTATTGTCAAAATCATGCAAGTTAGCAAGAACTTACTTATAATCACAGGGGTTCTGTCCGAGCATGGCTTCCCTGAAGAGCATTTCAGACTTCTGCCTTCAGCATATGAAGTCAACCAAGCCAACAAAACAAACAGCTGGAGCACAGTGAGAAATAAGCAGTGTCCGGACACCATCTCTGTCGGAGCTGCATTACATTGTCGACATGAGACAACTAGCAAGTTCAACAAACATGAAATCGGTCAGCCTCTTCAACGCTGGTGATGCAAGCCTATCGTTGGCTACGTACTTATAAAACGGTCAAAAGAGCATGGTTAGACCAGAGTAGAAGACATCCGATGCAATCGTTTAGAGTACAGGAAATGGGCGTGTATAGGCATCGGCGTGTGATTATATCACATAACCAGAGCCGGTCTTATTAGACTCTGAAATAACACAAAACCGGTCATATAATCGAAAACCCTGTAGGCCTGGGCTACATTGCTCAGACCAAGACCTATCATACTGCTCATGAGGGTAATTTTTATTTGGAAAAAAAAACAAAAACGGTAGAGCAGTTTTTCAAATTAAAATAAAGATAAGAATGTATCTAAGAAAATGGAGGACTCCACCTAAGCTGTGGAAATTGGTTGTAAGGCTGCCTACACACACACACACACACACCAAAAGCCAAAAGTTACAATTGTAAGTTGATTGTGATCTAGATCAAATTCATTCAGGTTTGATCATGCAACCCATGCCTATATGGACTATGGACATTAATGGATGAGAATATTTAGCTCCATATTTAAGCTACTTCAAGTAGGCCTGTGCTTTTCAACAGCTGAATGTACTGTGGTAACAACAACACATGCTATTTCCTCTCCCTGAACAGTTAACTTCACAATCACACCTCTTAAAATACTTGTGGCAACTGTGGCAGCAAAGCAGCAGGGATGATGCTGGCTTCATGCATCAATTATAGTAATTTCTTGTCAGTTATCTTGCAAACTACACCTTACAATACTTCATTCAATTGTGTACAATACATGCATTTGTGTGTTGATTTGCTAGGCTACTGTGCAAAAGTCTTGCGCCTGGCATGTTTTGCTTTGGCTGTGCTGTTGGACCATATATTTGTTTGTATGTATATCCTATTGGAGTGCAGTCAGAGAGTACAGGAGACGTGCACAATATTGAAGGGCACAGAAGTTGTGGTTTTTGATCTGGTTCTGTTTTCAGTTTTGGCCACAATTGTATTTGTTGTTTTGGTGGCGTTGTGGTGGCCAGTCCTGCAGCGAGGATATATTGTCAAGTCTGATATATGTACAAGACAGCTGAAGTTGTGTTTCTCTCTGGTCCAGGATAGGGTACAACAACAATAACACATTAATACAGCGACAATGTAAAGTATTTACAAACTAAATGTACCGCATATGTGGTACAAAATATGACCGCTGCTCAGTCCTGTACATCCGTTCCGCGAAAATAAATCACACTTGTCAATTTGTCTCTATCTCCTACTCCATCCCCCACTCTTGAAACTTTCTTGTATGTGCATGCCTGTGTGTGTGTGTGTGCACATGTTTGCCTGTGTGATTACGTGTGTGTGTCTGAGTGTGTGCGTGCCTGTGTGCGTGTGTATGTGTGTGTGGGTGTGTGTGTGTGGATGTGTGTGTGGATGTGTGCATGTGTGTGTGTCTGCGTGTGGATGCATGTGTATGTCAATTTGTCTCCATCTCCTTATAGAGCCTGACCAATATGGGATTTTGAGGGCCGATACCAATTTCAACGTTTGAGTTTTTCAAAAACTGATAACCGATATATCGGCCGATAGTGATTTTTTACAAACACAATGTAAAATGTTCTCCCATTACAAGGTTCTAATCAACAGGGAGCATTATGTATTTGAATAGTACGACGGAGTATTAGGGCCACACATGAAGAAAAAAATATTTTTGCCATGGCGAGATTAAACTCAACATGTTGACTTTAAAGTCCCCATGTCGACATTAAACTCGACATTTCGAGAATAAAGTTGAGATGTCATATCGACTTTAATCTCGACGTGTCGACTTTAAAGTCGACATGCTGACATTAAACTCGCAATACAGTTTAAACATAGCATACACAGTTTAAGCTAGCCTACACTAACACACAGTCACATGAATAATGGGCTTCAAATCAAATAGGTGTTATTTCAGATAGATTGCTAGATTGCAGATATTCAGATAGAATTGCTTTTCAACTGCTTTTCCATGTCTCACCTGCAATAAACATAGGAGGCTATAAGCAGGTATAGCCTAAGCATATCTACTATTTTGATCCCGTGAGGGAATATGTGTGCATGTATACTTTATTTATGCACTGTGTGCATATGTACGCATGTAGGCTACTAGTATATGGGGTGGTCGGGAGGAGGACAGCTTGCATACATTGGCCTACATACTTCTGCCATCTGGTTTCCACTGGATTTTTTGATTGTCGGTGCCTTTAAAGTAGTAAACGATTATTAATGCTAACCGGGAGCTAGTTCCGATGTACGCGGGCGGAGGAGGGCGTTAGATCATACCTGTCAACATTTACCTTCCCAAAAACGGGAGATTTTTTTTCCGGGGATATATTTGCATATTTAATACGTTTCATACACGTGTTTCAACACTGCATTTCGGTCGTTGCTTTTACCTTACCATTCATTACCTCACGCATGCCAGTTATGTATCCACCAGCTGCCTGCCTGCAGCTTACTTCCAAAACTCCAAAGCTGCTTGCTGTCAGATTTGGTTCCGAGGGAACAAGTTCAGTGTATCAACAACACTCAATAGTAGTTTATGTGATGTGTTAATCAATTAAATTCCCAACAATTTCACAACAGCTAGTTCTGGAGTAGGCCATTCATCTAGCCCGCTTGCTTATGACGAGACTCAGGCTGCGCAGTTGGCACCCGCTTCCTTATTTGGGTTTTGGGTTGCCAGGTTTTAGCCTATGACAAAACGGTTGAAATTGAAACTAAGTGATCGTGTATGTGCAGGGTGTATTTCATACACAATCTGGCAACCTAAATGCATCAATGATTTTAAAATTAAGTTTGATGGCCATGCAAATTACGGGAGTTTTCTGGGAGAAATAACAAAACGGGAGGGTGCTGGGAGATGACCTTGAAATATGGGAGAAACCCGGGAAAAAACGGGAGTGTTGACAGGTATGCGTTAGATCTCGCTCATAACCAGTCACAACCTAACGTGATGGTCATTTTCACGTGTGATTCACGCGTGATTTCAGTGGTCTAAAAGTAAATCGTTTGCAAGGTTCAGCCTCTTTTCAACACGACTTAACTTTGGTTTGACTGTGCTGAGAGTTTGTTGGCTGTTATTGAGATATTATTTGAAAAAGAAAGAAATCGCCGACAAAGACAACTAAAGACATGACGAGACGAGATTTTTTTTTTCACGAAAAACAGATAATGATAAGCAGACTAGGAATCAGAGGCAGAGTCGTATTGAGTCGATAGCTTTATTTTGCATGACCTTGATTAGAACAGTAACATTTTAAGAATGTATTAACAACCGATTTCATGCAGGGTTAGTGCCACCTCAGTAGACAGGCTCTGGTGCCACAAACTCCATTTCGGTGAAGATAAACTATGAAACATTGCCGTTGCTATGCAACCTTGACTCAGGGAGTCGCGGCGTCCGAAGCGTGCGTTAGCTTAGTGCTTCTTACTGATATATTTCTACTTTAACGGCACCGACAATCAAAAAATCCAGTGGAAACTAGATGGCAGAAGTGTGTAGGCCAATCGGCCCACCATTTTTTTCTACTTCGCCACCTACAGATGTTTGACAGGTATGATATTTCGAATAAGTCCCGCCTCCGTAACTTCCGTATCCATCCAACTTCCGGGCGTCGAATGTCTATGGGAAATAACATGGCGTTTCGAAATATCATACCGGTAAAACATCTGTAGGTGGCGAAGTAGAAAAAAATGGTGAGCTGATTGACCTACACACTCCGCCTAGCTCCACTCATTTATCTGGGATCAATCCATTGAAGTGTTGCTTCAGAAGGCTGGGCCTAATCAAAAAATGGTTGCATATGATTGGATAAGCCACTTGTCCATCATCTATTGACGTGCTACTTCAACCACTCACATCGAAGCCAACCCGTGACACTGATAACAGTCTCACAGTCGCTTCTATGCTATGTCACATCTATGAAACTCCCGCCCTGCGTCCTGATTGGCTCTACCATACAATCTCGTGCTGAAATGCCTTGAAACAATTCCGGCATAATTGCTTTGAACGTTTCAGTCTTGTCCCCCATTCCTGCTTTATATGTCATAGTGGGTTTAACAGTAATAGAATATTCTGATATATGATATAGTTACCTGACGTCCGATATCAAAACTGGGAACATAACCCATGTTTGACAGCATAGACAAAACTAGTTTGAGACAAGTTTAATGAGTTAAATATAGTTCACAGTTGACAGAAAAGTTCCACCAACAGCATGCATTATTCACAGAAAGGTTCCATAAACATTTAAGTGAGAACAGGGCCATTCAGACATCTGAGGGGTATTCCAAGTAGGCCTATGTGGTTTAGTGACAAACTTGGGTAAATTGACAGAATAAGTTGTAAACCTCCCAGTAGAAAAGCTGTATGATACAGGAAACATGGTTGTGTGTATTTTAATATTCATAGTGGGCTTAATAGTAATAGAATATTTTGATATGATATATTATAAAGTGATGACACCCAATAAACACTGGGAACATAACTAACCCATGTTTGACAGCATAGACAGAAACTGGTTTGATACAAGTTTTAATGGGTTAAATTGACAGGAAAAATCCATTAACATTTTCTGCTCAGTGCCATCAAAAATAAAGTTTGATGAACAGACATTGGTGTGGCATAAGTAAAGGAAATAATGGAGTAACTGGGTTCAATATCAACAGCATTTGTTAGACAAGTTCCATAAATATTGTAAAGTGCAAGTTTGTAGGTTTGTTTCTGATCCTTAAAAAACAGACATTGGTTTGGCATAGTAAGTGTAACAGTTCATCAATTCAAGACAAAATAGTGACTTGTCACTTGTACAGTGCCAATGGGTTCATCAACAGCATCTGTTATTTACAGTTCAAAGGTTTCAGCCCCAATGAAGAGATTAAATAAAGAGGAATTAAGAAACATTTCAGAAACTGCTAAGATCAGCCCCGTTCATTGCAATCAGTAAAGAATCGGGGAGTGTCTTCACAGGCTCAGTGAGACAGAGGTTACTGTCATGCAGTTGGTTCTATGATTTCGATAACTGGTGCATGTAATTTTGTATGTTCCCACCTTGCTAAAATTGCTTGGGTACACTTTGGCTAAGAAAAGTGTATCAGACAGCAGGTGGGCAAATAAGATAGCAGTACATAGTGAAACTGGGTAAACTCCAGAACTCTAAAAGAGGACTGAGTCAACCAGACGATGGGGAAATGGGACACAGAGTGGTGAATGCAGGTGATGAAGGTGGAGCTCATAAATCAAATATTCAGTCACAGTGTAGCAGATGCCCTGCAATACTGCAATGAAGATAAGGGCAAGGGAGATATAAAATAAATAAATGAAAGGAATTTGAGAGGCATCTTATTCTTGTTAGGGTAAATTACATGTGAATAATACAGTGTTGGGCAAGCTACTTCGAAATTGTAGTGAGCTAAACTATCAGTTACTCTGCCATGAATAAAACACTACACAATACTACCACCCAGTCAAATGTATTAGTAACACAAACACAGCAGTAGGCTAGTTCTCTACATAGGAAGCTACTTTAAATTGTGCCAATTACACATGACAAGAAAAGTGTAGCTTGTGTGGCTAAGCTACTTGATAAATAAAGAAGTTAAGCTATTGAAAAGTTACTTTATTCAGGAAATAACGTTAGTGAAGCTAGGCTACCAACACGCTTAGGCTACAAGTAGCAGCTAGCGATGTAAGGGATAATGTATTGTCCGCCGGTAATTATCAGAAAATAAGTCCCGACAGGGAGAACAGATCTTCGCATTGTATCGCGGAGTGATTTATTATTAGCTGTGCAAAGTCTGAGTTGAAATGTCCAGGGATATTCCAACTCATTGAACGTCTCTCGGCCAATCAGAAACAAATAAATAGTTCCATAGAACCCAATTGTTGTATAATGCCCAATAATAGGCTATAGTCTGTGCCACTTGTGTAAAATTCGCCGGCCAAATCTAGTAGGCTATGATTTATTTCTACAATAGCCTTTTTGTGTCAGTTGTAATCTAAGTCAGTGTTATGGAATATGACTTATCAAGTCTCAGTTCATAGCCGGGTGAACACCGAGTAAACAGCCTAGCTAGCTGGCTACGATTCTCATACAGTAATATCAAAGATCCTTGCTCCTTCTCAACTCTCTGGTAATATTCTATTCACAAAATACAACCGTTAGTACGGTAATGTTAAATCTTACTTGTGAAAAGTAAATCCCCCGAGCCCTGTTTGCGATGGTCCGCCGATTTGAGCAGGAACATGCTGCACAGGGCTGGCATCTTGTGTCTTCTGCTGCAACGCAACGTAGCCTATGACCGGTCCAATATAGCGGCCGCATTTCTCGTTTCCAGGAGCCAATGCAGCGTCTATGTATATTATGTCTATGCTCTCAGTTACGACTGAGAAGGGTCTGGTTTTAACCGGGCTAGGCTAGAATGGCTTTATATAATTGAAAGTGATCATTTTTCCTGATATATTATAATGGAGGTTATTTTAGGAGGCTGTATGGACAACAACATTTTCATCACTTCTACCTTCATAATTTCTGGCATTCTGCATTTTGAAAATAAATTCAGGTCACTAATAATAACCAGGACAAAAGAAGGATTAAACATAAGCTAATAGAAGTAATAGGCAATGATGGGACAAAGCTCAAAGACAAAGTCTATGAAAGAATATTAATGTTATTTTCATCACATTTTATTTCTGCTATTTGGTTTAACCAATACACACCACATAATGTTTGCACTACAGTCTGGAGTCAGTCACATGAAGAATCATTAGGTCAAACCTAAGGCATCCAGTCATATAAAAGTCCATATATATATAAA
Organism: Alosa sapidissima; assembly: GCF_018492685.1. Classification (NCBI taxonomy): domain Eukaryota; kingdom Metazoa; phylum Chordata; class Actinopteri; order Clupeiformes; family Clupeidae; genus Alosa; species Alosa sapidissima. The sequence continues at coordinate 28,081,336 of NC_055967.1, forward strand.
TGTTGTATACATAATAATTAGAATACAAATAAATTCACAAACACAATAAAAAAGAAACAATTTGTATTTTAGGTACCTAAAATATCCATCTTCAACACATAATGGAAAGACACCACAAGTAATACATACTGTACAACTGAAGGCTTGAGGCTTTAAGAGTCTGTACAGAGCAGGAACCTTTTCTCCATCTTAAAAAACACGGTTGTCTCGCTGATGTGTGTGATATTTGGCACTGAGTTACCAGATTACTTTCTTTAACACTCTTTAATATTTCTCCTTCCATATGCACTCATGACGGGCAGGTATGTACTCTAAACAGAACGCTGCATCTGCCTCCACTTCCACGCAAGCTTAGCCTAGGGTGGGGAGAGTAGGGGCTCAACCGTGGGCAACAGGCTCATGTTCTGAGGCCGAGGTGCCCGTGTGGGGTAAAAGTCGTACGCCCGGTACACGTCGTCGATGTGCTTCCCCTCGAAGATCCTCTGGAGCATGAGCAGGACCCGGGGGTTGAAGACCATGTCCAGGTGGGGCAGTCCCCACAGCTCCTTCACGTGGACCGGCTGCTCCTGCTGACCCACCCAGCGCTTGCACAGACTCATGCTGCGACTGTCCACCGTGTCGTCGCCGTCCTCGTAGAGCATGTCCACCGGGTCGGCGTTGGGGAACTCCTCGTCGTACACGTAGGTGACCGGTGTGGGGAGCCCCACTCCGTAAAAGCAGTAGACCTCCACACCTGGAGTGGGCAGACCGGCCGTGAGGTTCCTGGTGTCCTCCCACATGTGATAGCCATCCTCAAAGTTGATGTCCTGGAAGAAGCGCTTGTAGTCCTGGTAGGTGTAGTTGAAGGAGGGGGTGGATATGAACACGTGGTCATTTGGCCAGGCTTCCTCAAAGGGGATCATCCATGGGTTGGTGGTCGTCATGCGCTGCTCCTCTCGGATCTTTATATTGGACACCAGAGGGATGCCATCGTTCTCACCTACAAGACAAACCATGTGTTCACTTATACTGTACTGCCTCAACCCATGTGTTCCTTACACCGCCTCAACCCATGTGGTCCTTACACTGCCTCAAACCATTTGGTCCCTACACTGCCTCAAGTGAGCAGTCTAGCCTCTCCACACTAAAGATGAGACCAACTTGTCCAACCATATAAAATGGTTTAGAAAATATAAAGGAAGCTATTCTTGCATGAGATTCTGTACCATTCACTTGGTCTTTCTATAGGCATGTCTGTCTTAAATCTTAATTAATTTTAATGGTTGAATTGATCACAAGTATGAATTACTTAAAGGGAAACTTGGCAGGATTTCCCCCTCTGCTGGAGAAATTGCACATTATGCTATTTCAAACTGTGTGAAAAGGTAATGATAAAGCACATGGATTTGTTTGCAAGCTAGCGAACTGTTAGCATAAGTTTGGCAGAACTATGTGGATGTTACAAGGTAAGAAACACGATTTAAAACGAGTTTCTTGTTTCTCACTTCTCTTTCCGGGACGGTAGTCTCAATGTTGCAAGGTTGGTTTTCCACCTGGGGACGCTAGGCGCAGCGGGGAAAGTCACCATTTTCACCGGAACAGGTCATTTAACCATCCAAATGATTTCTAAACGGGTTTATTAAGTTGAAATAGTTGCCAAGTTCCCCTTTAAGTACGTTCTAACTGCTGCAACACCAATTTGACAATTTTTATGAAATAATGCATATGTAAGAAACAGTTTATCAAAAGCTGAGTACAACTCATTTTGTATTAGGGCTAAAATAAATATGATATATGAACACCAATTTGACAATTTTTATGAAATAATGCATATGTAAGAAACAGTTTATCAAAAGCTGAGTACAACTCATGATATATGTCTATGGGGCAATACATGTCTGTGGTAAATATCATGATCTGTCTAAAGTACACCTATACACAAATGATAAAATGTATAATATAGGAAATTATATTTCTCTTTGTGTTTGGAATTATACCAGGCCAAAAGTCCCCATCACAATCTGACAAAAATCATTCATCACAATAAATTCATTCTGATCAGTAAGTTTTAAATGACATTATCACTAAATCTTTCGCTAATTTCCAGGCCCTATGCTGGACCATTATAGATCTGTCCCTGATGGCAGTCCTCCATCCACACACGACAGACCACAGCTATGAGATGGCTCCATACCTGACGCCAGCACTCTCAGGGGTTTGACAGCCCCTCCCCATGGCGCGCCAAGGGATATGAAGCTCTTGATGTACTTGTCCTTCCACTCCTGGCTTTGCTGCTTCAGGAAGACCAAGATGTAGTTGCTGCCCATGCTGTGGCCAAGCAGATGGACCGGCTGCTGGTATGTGTCGTGCATCTCCTCGACCAGGTCCCGTAACCGATTGAAGTAATCCTCCTGTTCATCTGCAGGGGGAAACAGAGAGAGAACGACCAGTAATGCAACATGCCTTTATCTTCTCCAACACACATCCTCTACATACTTACAGCACACTGCCCCCACCTACCCACACACACACACACTACACAGACACACACACAGTCACTGCTCCACTCCCGCCCACACACACATCTTCACTGTCATCACTCACATACATTACATACAGTACTCTGCTTGCAATAGTAAGTCCCTGACCCCCCCCCCCCCCCCCCCCCCAACACACACACTTACATCATCACTGTCATCACTTCACATACATACAGCACACTGCTTGCTACAGTAAGCCTCCTCTACATACTTGCTGCACACTGCCCCCCCCCCCCAATACACAGCACATTGTCTCATGAGGAAGCTTCTCCAACACACACACATATTGCACACTGCCCTCTCCCCACATACACAGCACACTATCCCATCTCCCCTGTCATCCCCCCAACACACACACCAAGACCCCTGGCAGTTGGGTTAGCCCCTTGAGCCGTGGATCTGCCCAAGGTTTCTTCCTTGGTAAGGGAGTTTTTCCTTGCCCCTGTTGCTCTTGGGTGCTCCTTGTTGGTGCCCCCCACCCAATCCCAATCCTCCCCCACCTTTTTTTTATGCAGCCCTTGCCACTTAATCTACTAAACCCCTCTTCTACTGCACTTTTTACCCCCCCCCCCCCCCCCATTAATGCACAAATAGGCTGACACCAGACATAATTTCACTGCATTTCTTACTTCCAGTAACTATATGCATGTGACAATAAACTTCCTTGTATCCTTGTATCTTGTATGCCTGACTGTTTATTCACCATAGAATTTCTATTGGCAGACACAAGTGTAAAGACGTGTTTGTGTGTGTGTGTGAGTGTGATTGTGAGTGTGTGTGTGTACACATGTCAGAATATTTACATACTTGGGGCAATCCTCCAGTCATAAGGAGCTGCCCGAACGGTCTCATTGCGAACATAGCCCATGTTGACCAGATGCTGCACCATGGTGTGGAAATAACCTGGGGAAAGACAGTTTAATTTACCTGGATCCACTTCACGATTGAATGTAAACAAAACTGTGGTTCTGGGGTTGTGAGTGTCTGTGCTTACCTGCTAATTTGTTTGTGTCCAGAAACTCAATTGGGTAAGTCTGCCCAAAGCCAGGAACCCTCACCTCCACACCAGGAGCATTGGACGTCTTATGTGTGGTCCTGTTGTACACAATCCTATGTGGGTGCGTGGGTGTTGTTGGTGATGGGAGGGTTAATTTATCAAATTATTGATGAATTCACTTGACCCAAAATACAATATCATGTGAGGCTGTTGTATAATCTAGGCCTACTTCTAGGCAGATCGCTATATAACATAATAAAGCTTTAATATCTGTAATTGCTGATAACACAATAAAGCTGCAATTTTAAATAGGCTAATACATGTATCTGGTCCTGATAGCAAATGAAAACAGACATTACACTCTTTACACTCAAAAACTATACTATGCAATTTAGTAGCACTATAACGACTAGCAGCCTCATATTTCACAATATGACACCAGGACTACATATATAATGTCATAGCATACATTTAACTAAAGTGCATGTAAGTTCCTGGCATTCAGTATGAATAGAACCACTGGTAAACCCTATTGATTTAGAAGATTGCATAATGCTGTCACATGTTGATTTTTTTAACAGTGTTCCATTTTATTACTACGACACCTTTCTGTGTACTGTAGCCAGTGTTCACTGTTCTAGTATTTCATAAAGATACTGGAGTTAGATTAAAAAAAAAAGCCTAGATGCTTTCAACACCAGACTCTTAGATGAGGTAACAATTACTGAGGACATACAGTTTAATCACTACAGTAGTCTGATGTCACTGGTCTGATTCTCTCCCACCTGATATTGTCAATCCAACAGTCTACGCCAATTGGCATGAACATGTTGAGATCTATCCAGAGAGTGAAAAAGTCATCTGTTTTCTTGTAACACATCCAGTGCACAAGAGATGGCTTGTCAATCTTTGCCTCTAGACGATTTCCCAAATTCCCTGGAACTAGAGCAAGGGTGAGGAGGTTACTGGCGGTTACTGGTTACATGGCCAAGAGTAAACTGACATTACCATTTGACAAACCCAAAATGACGTCTGATGAAGGGCTTGAGTTGGCCCGAAACGTCATGGTAAATAAATTATAACTTGGGAGCATATACTGGTGTTGCGAACTTTTTTCCCTCTTTCACAAACCCAAAATGAACCGTGAGATGACGGAATTACTCTGTAACCAGCATTGCATTTTGAAAAGATAATTATAATACAATCTTAACAGAACATTCTGCTACAATCTTAAATTGGCAGTAGCCTGCCCTACAAGTAACCAAAGGTTGCTAACTAATTATGCAGTCAGTTTCCCCTACTTCATGCGACAGAGGTCTTACCTATGATAACCGGCGGAGTGTTGTTGGTTGCCGTATGTGGTTTTGCAGTGGGAGGGAAAATAACATTGAAAAGCCAAAACCCTGCAGACTGCTGGATTAGGCACAGTAGCAGCAACGCACGCAACGAGTGAAGAAATGCCATCTTGACCTACTACAATTGAGTTCTTCTTCACAGAGCTAGACTCTGTGCTATTAATGCTGTCGGCACTGCCAGTGACCATGCAGAGGCGCACGGGGGCGGGACCGAGTGGGTTCAGGGAAAACGTGAGTTCAGGGGGTCAATTTACAAAGAGTGAAAGACCCGGGAAAGACCGGTTCCCATATGAGCTGTCCAACATTTCAGTTTAACGTGGGTTTGATCTATTTCATGCTTTGAACCTGGGTAGCGTATGCGCACAAATCATTGTGGAACCACGCGTGAATTGAGTACGCGCGCTCGCGCGCACACAAACACTCCAACCTCTCTCGCACACCAATAATCGCAAACAAATCTACATTGTCCCAGAAAAATAAACATGCCCTATTGATTTTAAGTCGCGCAGCCTACTCAGTGCAGGCGGAAAGTGAAACATTCACATAGCCTAATAAGGAAAGTGGAAGTTTCTTGGCCTAGACATTTAGGGTAGAAATGTACAGTTTAGTGTTTTTATACATATATTTCTCCCTAAAACTGTTCAGTTAAGATAAAAGCAACAGTGTCTTACTTCGCCGTCAGCCGTCTGCCTACAGTCTATGAGCGGGATGTCCCAACTTTACTTTCCAAGATAGTGATCACGCGACATCTTGTCACCATGGAGACAGTAGGGAAGCTGTAAACTCTGCGCGTTCGCTGAAGAGAAAGGTAGGATTAAATAAATCCTGTAATGAAACATTAACGTTCTGGACATAGGCACATTTTTATTCATTAACTTGTCTCCTTTTAGATCTGGTTTCTGTTTACGTTATGTTTGCTTGTCATTGTACCTTCAGCAAATGATGCCCAGGAGTTTTGAAATTGAAGTTAGCTTGCTAGCTAGGGTAACCTAACCAACAAGACGTTTAGTAGGCTATTCAGTCTAACGTTATTTGCTTTAGCCTATGATTTTTCATAGATATATGATGATTTTTCCGAGTGTCCGTTCGCTGTCTCACTGTTCACGTTGACAGATACACATCACTGCTGCAGCAAAACATTTTTTAAGCAATGTATCAGCGTAAAACCCCAATTCCAAAAAAGTTGGAACGAAATTGCAAATCCACATAAAACAGAATGGGACCCACAATTTCCCATGTTCATTTAGTCGCCACTCGCCATTTTTTTAAGTGCCTGTTCCGTTAGGCTACTTGTTTGGAGCATGCTGATGTTTGGCATTGCATTTGTGAAGTCTTCAGGATTCTAGGATATTCTAGATCTGACAAAGTAGTAGCCTTTCTGTATTTTTTTTACCTACAAGCTCCCCCACCCAGAATGGTCTATGGTCCCGACCCGACCCACCAGTTAAGAAACACTGCCATAGGCTATTCAGCTACAAAAGGGTGGTTGACGTGAACTCAAATTCAAAGTGAAAAAAATAATAATTAAAAAATATACGTCAAATGACATATAATTATAGGCCTATTCCCTTATATGTGAATAATTCAAAACTGAATGTCTCCATTTCTAATTCTTCATATATTTTGCATATTTTTTCAGTGTTTGGTGTGGTAGTCCTAAAATGTATCCACCGGTGCAACAAAATAAAGAATGTCATTATTTCAGAGAATGTTGGACAGATAAGATAGATGAGCCCAAGGCATATTAGTTTGCCCCAATTATATTTCCACATCAAACATACTCCCCCCCCCCCCAAAAAAAAAAAAAATCAGAATTATGTTATTTATATACTATAAGATGTACACATAGAGACTTCACCCAAATGTCTGGGTTACATTCATTATATTTAGTACCAAGGAATCTTCATTTCATCCTTATAGCTGCATAGTAATGATAGCATTATTATACTATCCAACACTTTTTAACACATAAATTCTTCATTAAAATACCTTTTCCACTCGCAATTCAATTTGTTGTACCACAGGACATGCCATTGCACCATTGGACAACAGAGTACTAACTATGCCCATTATTATTTTAAATTCAGTCAATTTTTTAGTACAACACAGGTAAAATATATTTTTCTGAAAGCCATACTTTCACATAATCATGAAAGGAATTTATCTATAAAATAACTGGGTCAAATTCCTTGAACAACCCATCAACATAGTGTGTTTGTGTGTGAGGGAGGAGAGTATGTGTGTGTGTGTGTGTAAGAGAGGGAGGAGTGTGTGTGTGTGTGTGTGCGTGCGTGTAGTAGAGTGAGTGGTGTTAGTGTGTTAAAGAGAGGGACGATAGTGTATGTGTGTGTATGTGAGGGAGAGTGTGTGCGTGAGTTAAAGAGGGAGGATAGTGTGTCTGTGTGTGATGGAGGATGTGTGTGTTTGTGTTAGAAAGAGGGAGGCGAGTGTGGGTGTTTATATGTGTGTGTGTGTGTGTGTTCATGTGTGTGTGTGTGTGAGCGGTAGTGGAGTTAAAACAGGTAAGGTGTGTGGGGGTGTGTGTGAGTGTGTGGTGGTGGGTTAAAGACAGCAGGTAGAGTATGTATGTGTGTGGGGCAGAGTGTGTGTGTGTGTGTGTGTGTGTGTCACTTTTTATTTATTTATTCATGCTAAAGTGCAAGACAATACAAGAGCATGAAAAGCAGCATGAAAGGGCAATCCCTAAGAAGCAAGAAATGCTTATAGCGGGGACCCATTTTACTCTTTTAATGACTTGGCCATTGATAGAGAGACAGGTATTTTCCACATTATTTGTATTTTTTGTGGAGCGAAATATAATATAGTTTGTTTTATTGATATTTAGTGATAATGTGTCTTCTGGATCTCAGATGGCACTGCATTAAAACCAGACCTGTTTCTGTAATGAAAATCGTTGTGCGAGCTCAGGAAAACATCCTGTAAACACTGTCTATGAACACAATGCTTCAACCACAAATGCTCTAGCTCTAGCCTACCAGCTGAAATATATATTGGGCAAGAATGGGACTACATTTCATTCTCAAAACTCTAGCAACTCAGTTCCCGAACATTTACAGAATGTTGTTGGATTAAGAGGTGAAGCAACACAGTGGCAAATATGCCCCTGTCCCAACTCTTTTCAGAGGTGTTGCTGCCATCAAATTCAAAATGAACAATGCAATTTCTTGGACAACTAATATATTGTCTTTGAACTATTCTCTAAACTATTTGTAAATCATAGCATTCTGTTGTTATTTACTTTTTACACAGCACCCCAACTTTTTTTTCTGCCTCAAGTTCAATGGAAGCGGTGCCAGAGCATGACGGGGATAAAGAGGAGGCGGCAACGGAGCAAGACAATGAAGCACAGACCGATTTTGCAAAGAAATTGGAAGAGCTGGACCAAGCCCTCAGTGCAGTACAGATAAATAACAGCTCGTTGCCGATGTGAGTCAGGCCTTGAAGCTCAACTTACACTCAGCCTAACCCATGCGAGGTTACTATAGAGCATTGCTATAGAGCGATAACATGCAGTAGCTCAGCCTACAGTCTTGGGTCATGTGAAAGTGGGTCATGAGCCCCTACAGCTGTTAAGACCCCCCCCCCCCCCCCCCCCCCCCCCACACACACACACACACACATATGTACTGGATGTTTACTCCGGACATAAAGATGACCCCACAGCATGTTGCCTTACACACACGTTTCCTTCCTGGCATGCTGCAAAAACAAGTTCAGCATTGCATGAACTCCTAAAACAAATGTGTTGAAAACAACACAACCTGTGTTGTTTTTAAACACATCTCTGTGTCCAGATAGGGACAACACAGTTTGTGTTGTTTCCTTTTTAATTTGTTTTATTTGTTACACAATATGTGTTGAAAATAACACAACTTACGTCTCTGTGTCCAGATAGGGACAACACATTTGTTTTAAGAGTGGGCTTTTGTCCAGAATTTCAGTGAAAGTAGCACTACCACAAAGGCTATGTGTTATCTACGCACTAAACTACAACATACTATATTAAAGTGTGTGAGAGTACAGTTAGAGTATTGTTTAACACATCAGTATCAGCACAGCTGTTGTACATTCTGTAAATGTATTAACATTTATTTTCTTTTGATTAGCAATACAGTCATTTAATTAAGAAAAGAATATGGGATAAATACATCTACTGACTGTAAGACACCAGTGCTACTAAACCACTACTAACCACAGTTAGGTAGGTCACAGAAATGGTACTACCTACTCAATGTGATTTGACACCAAATTTGCTGTGGTGGTCAACCTATCCTGAATACAGAGAAGGACATTCACATGCACCAGACATGACACATGCTGACCTATAGAATGGACCGATGTCCAGAAGTTTTCCCAGCATCTATTCAGTAATCCCTGGTTTCAGTCCAGGCTCTCTTGGCATCGTGTGGATACTAAATTGATCCCTAATGGCCACAGGCTGTTGGATGTTAGCCCCCGACGTTGGCATGCAAATGTAGGACATAAAATATAAAGTGCCCTCTTACAATGTTAACTATGGAAAAAAGAGTTCTAGAGGTGCAGTCCATTAATCACTCCTGCTGCTGTTGTTGTGGTTAGGAGTTGAGAAGCGATAAGTGAGATTAGTGCCTTTGTGTTGGATAAAAGAGTGTGTTCATGGGCATTACTGGTAAATGTGTGTAAAGAGCATTTGTTTGTGTGCTTGTGTGATGAGAAAGCAGGAGCTATGAGTTTTGGTTGTAGATGTATGATGTGCTTTATTGTCCTTGCTGAAGGCCTGACAAAAGGGAGAAGGATGAAAAGCTGTGTCCCCCTTCCTATAAGAGCAACTCTCAAAAGGAGAAGCTGGTCATTGCTCTGGCTGAGAACTTCCGTCGGCAGTACACCCACCTTTATCCCGACCGAAAGCCTCTTTTTCTCAGTCCCCTTAATGAATGTGGGGTGGAGGTACACTACACACGCACGCACACACACATATATACATGCACACACATACACTCACACACATACTGTACATACACACACACACATACTACAAACTCATCATGCCTCACATGTATGCCACACAGTTTGTACATGCATCTTCTCGTCCCCTCTGTCCTCTCTCCGACTGAGTCCTGTCTCTCTCTTTCTCTTATCTATTTAGATTGATTTCCCTCAGTATATCTGTTCTCATGTCTTCTTTCTCTCTTTGTAGAAGTTTGTGAGTACTACACTGCGTCCAACTGTACTTCCTTATCCAGAGCTCTTTAACTGGGAGGGGAGCGCTAGCTTTGTGTCCGACTTCCTGTCTCTGGAGGAACTGGACCCTCCCACAGACCCTGTAAGAGTGCTTGTTTGTATGTGTGTATAGTGGAGTATTTATTCTAATATTATTACATATATTACACATATTATTACATGTACTTACCCATTTTTATACAAACAGCTAAATTACAAATGACCTGGTCATCATAGATGTCTTGCACACTGTTTGCACCACTGTAGTGTCTTGCAATAACCTGGGGTGCAATGAACTGTGTAGAGACTTTTAACCTATAGTTTGGAGTCAAAAGCCAGAACTCTGACCTTGATCTTGATGAGTACTGACAATCCATTGTATATTGGCTGCTTGAATCAGGGAATCCTTGGAAAAGTCATGGAATTATAAAATATGTATTTTCTAGGCCTGGATTGAAAGGTCATTGAAATTTATGTAAGTCATGAAATTTCATTTTTTTATACCAGGGACGTAATGGTGGGAGAGAACATATTTTATCTAGCTTTGTTGTTTAAGTCATACCGGTATTTTATAAGTAGCCCCAGCCTGTGGTGTAAAGTAAGCAATTTTGTACATAGGCCATGAAAAGTCTTCGAAATTTCATTCAAGGTCATTGAAACGTCATGGAAAAGTTTTCAAATGTTGGTGAAATGGGTGGGAACCCTGCTTAATGCTTCTAGTTTCGGAAATGTACTGTATGTGTGTATGTGTGAGCAGGTTGAAGAGTTATGTGTTTATGACTGTGTTTGTATGCATGTGTGTGTTTGTGAATATCTATATGTGTTAGTGAATGTCTATATGTGTTAGTGGAATGTGGCCTGCTGTATATTGATATGCATGTCATGTGTGGTGCCTTTGGTGGTGTTTTTGCCCCTGTAGCCAAGGCACCTGTACTCTCCTACGCGTGTGCTGCAGACCCAGAGGGGCTCATGTTTTGACTTCTCCACCCTGCTGTGCAGTCTTCTGCTGGCTGCTGGCTACAACGCATACTGCGTGAGCGGCTACGCCACAAAGGATGTGTGCCTCATTAACCTTGGCCGAGAGGACTGCCCCCTGCTGACCATACATGAGAAGGTGATCACACACACAGACACAGAGAGAGAGAGAGAACAATTCAGCAATGTTGGACTGAGCAGTGACCATCTTGACAACGTCAAAGTTCAAGTGAACACTCTTTTAACTTTGGATAGCTGGCCATTTGGACATTACCTTGGTTGTTTTGTTAATGTGGGAGTCCCTGTATCTGATAAGGAAGTTTCATTGTCCCTGTGTCTGAGATAAATCATGACACTCAACTCCTGTTGTCATTTTATAATTGATGGTTGTCATGCAGAATTCTTTAATCTCTTTACCTAGAATTAATTAATTCTTCAGCCTCCGATCTCTGACACTTCCGACCTCCAAAGTGTAAATATGGCACCAAATGCCTGAAACTTTGTTCCTGTGATAACTGACATGATGATTTTGTTGTAATTAAATCAGGTCTCAATGATTGAGAATCACAGTCTTGGGTGGACTTATTTGTATCTTCTCACTGCGTGTGTGTATGTGTGCATATCCATGTTTGTTGTAGATATATCCATCTGTATTCGAAGTGTGTGTTTTTTAAAAGCATGTCTGTGTGTGTCTGTGTGTGTGTGAGTGTGCGTATATCTGTGTGTGTGTGTGTGTGCGAGTGTGTGTGTCTGTGTATGTGTGAGTGTGCATATATCTGTGTTTATGTGTGTGTGCGAGTGTGTGTGTGTGTGTGTGTGTGTGTGTGCGTGTGTATGTATGTGTGTGAGTGTGCATATATTTGTGTGTGTGTGTGTGTGTGTGTATTTGTATATGTATTTGTGTGTGTGTGTGTGTGTGTGTGTGCATGTGCAGGGTAAAAAAGAGGAGCAGGCTCCTACAGTTCTGAAGTACTCAGTGAAGCCCCCCAGGGATCTAAGCAGTGCCTTTGAACGGCGTCAGGAGGAGGTGCGTCAGAAGGAGGCGCAAGCTGCCCGTCTCAGGAAACAGCAAGAGGCAGACATGCTCCAGGAGGTGAGGGGTCAAAACATATGCGTATCCACGTGGATTTCTGTTATTAGCCATTCATTTAATTGATTATTGATTGATCAGTGAATTAATCAATAATAATTAGTAATAATCAAAAGTCAATAACAATTTACTCCTAGTCTATGTGTGTGTGTGTGTGTGTGTGTGTAAGAGCATCAGAGGTCTCCTCTAGACCTGCTGCTTATGTGTTCACAGCTGGGTGTGCGTGTGTGTTTATGTGTTTAGGAGCCAGAGAGGCTTCTTCAAGTTGGACTCCTCCTTTATTCACTGCTGTTTGTGTTTGTGTGTGTGTGTGTGTGTGTGTGTGTGTGTGTGTGTGTGTGTGTATTTCTGCATTACTAGAAGTATACAAAGTCACAGTTTGTGATAGTTTGTGTGTGTTTCTTCATGTATGTTCAGCAACTTGGGACACGAGTGTATGTGTATCTGTATCTGTATGAGTGTATCTGTCAATGTTTGTGTGCCCAATGTGTGTGTGTGTGTGTATAGGAGTGTATCTTACAATGTTTGTGCCCAATGTGTGTGTGTGTGTATAGGAGTGTATATTACTTGGGGCAGCCGTGGCCTACTGGTTAGCGCTTCGGACTTGCAACCGGAGGGTTGCCGGTTCGAACCCCGATCTGTAGGAAGCGGCTGAAGTGCCCTTGAGCAAGGCACCTAACCCCTCACTGCTCCCCGAGCGCCGCTGTTGTAGCAGGCATCTCACTGCGCTGGGATTAGTGTGTGCTTCACCTCACTGTGTTCACTGTGTGTTCACTGTGTGCTGTGTTCACTGTGTGCTGAGTGTGTTTCACTAATTCACGGATTGGGATCAAAAGAGTATAAATACGTATACTGTGTGTGTGTGTGTGTGTGTGTGTGTGTGTGTGTGTGTGTGTGTGTGTGTGTGTGTGTGTGTATAGGAATGTATCTTACAATGTTTGTGTGCCCAATGTGTGTGTGTGTGTGTGTGTGTGTGTGTATAGGAGTGCATCTTGCAATGTTTGTGTGCCCAATGTGTGTGTGTGTGTATAGGAGTGTATCTTACCATGTTTGTATGTCCAATGTGTGTGTGTGTGTATAGGAGTGTATCTTACAATGTTTGTATGCCCAATGTGTGTGTGCAGGAGCTAGAGCGTCCTCCTCCTGACCCACTGTTTGGCCTGCGTGTCCACTGCTGGGTGTTGGTGAAATGTGGCGATCGCGAGGTGCCAGAAGACTTCTTCATCGAGCCGCTAAGTGGGAAAACCTTTCCTACCACTGACCAAAACTTCCTGGGTGTCGAGAGCATTTGGAATAACCACAACTATTGGGTTAACATGCAGGACTGTCGGCGTGGCTGTGCAGTGAGACTTCTTTTTTTTTTTTAAGAGCACCTCAGGGGAAAATTGTAGAGTTTTTAACCTTGTTAACATGTCCAGATGATGTCTGCTATGTTTTACAAGACACACCTTGAGCGAAATAAGCAGTCAGTGTCAAGAATTCTGCGTTGGACCTACGGTCAACCAGTCACAGCCTTAGTATGCGAATTCGAGTTGTAGTCCTTTCATGTGACTTTCATAAGAGTGTGGAGGGGGTGGGGCCAGATAGATCCCAATTCCTGAAATGAGGAAAGGTTAAAGTTGCATTTAAGTCATCAGGGGATATTTTTGTGAAAACAACTTCTGGTGGGGGTGGGGGTGGGGGGGGGGTGGGGGGGTGGGTGGTTGTGGTGTGTGTGTGTTGATGTAGAAAAACATCTGGTCGGACATGTTATGTTATGGTTAAAAATGTGTTTCTGTGTGTACATAGTGCACTTGTGTGTGAATGTGTAAATGTTTTTGCCTGCAGAACATGACCTTTGACCTGGGAGATCCAGTCAAGTGGGAGTACCTGCTGTGTGGGGACACCAGCCAATACCTTTTGCACATTCCAGCCATGAAGAAACAGGATTTTGAGGACGATGATGTAAGTGTGTGTGTGTGTGTGTTGTATTTTCCCATAGATTTCATTCAGTCAATCTGATTTGTGAGGACGTTTTTGTTTGTTTGGGATGCTTTGTAAAGGAGGAGAAGGAAGAATCCAAGGTGTTCGAGATGCCCCCATCCTGGGTGAGCGAACTTCACATCTCACAACAAGGTACGTAAACACACACACACACTCACATATATATACATATGCTACACAGTATATACTGTACATGCTGTCCATTGTACATAACATACTGAATACATGCACAAACACTTTCAACAAATATGACCATCACTGACACCTTCCTTCCCACAATTTCTTCTTTTTGACTGCAGTGAGTGCTACTGACTATATTTGTAATTTACTCCTGTGAAAGACAGAGTGCTGTTGGAATGTGTGTGTGAATTTGTGTGTACCGTATGTTTGTTTGTATCTATGCACCTGAGTGTGTTGTGGGCTATGGATTAGTGTTGTCTGGGAAGCATCAGGATTGATGTGTGTGTGTGTGTGTGTGTGTGTTTGTGTGTATGTGTGTGTGTGTGTGTGTGTGCATGCGTGCCTGTGTGTGTCTGGTGTTAGATATGGAGATGCGGTGCCCAGGTGGTATAAAGGTACTATTGTACAGGAAAGCCAAGTTGGAGAAATTCGCCCCGTACCTGCTGAAAGATGGGCTGGTCACACGTCTTACCACATACCATGACCTCGAATGTGAGCAAAACAAACTTATACTCACTTACTTGTCTCACACACAAGTCTATGTCTGTCTGTCACAGCTGTTGGTTTGTAGAGGTCATAATGGTTTATGTTATATAACTGGCCTCAATTGAGTATCCATTTGATATATGTAGTGGTAAGGGTTGTTCTTGGTCAGTTGACTAATTAAATATATAATAAATATAATAAATTAAATATCAGTTGAAGTAATTTTATATATATATATGTAAGGGATAATGTCTAGAACGCCGGTCATTATCGGGAAATAGGTCCCGACAGGGCGAACCGCTTATTATATGGCTACTTGCCAAAACGAAACAATACCCAAAGATATGACTCTTTAGCCTACATAGCCTAGGCTATAGCCTATTTGTTACCGTTTCATTGTGGCTTTTGCTGAGAAACAAATAGTTCGCAACAGCACACGCTGAACTTGAATCAAACATTCTTTAGAACACAGCTGATAAACCGTCTGCTTTCACTTTTGAATGAAGTTCCAGTAGTTGCAGAGTGATATGAAAGACCTGAATTAGAAGCACAAAACCCATTTTCCTTGACAGCGGTCTGTTATACTTAGCATTGGCCTGTTATTGAGAAATAGCAGACCACCGAACGTTGGGAAGGCCCATTCAAGTGAATGGAGAATTCTTCAGCATTATGAAGAGCTGTGTAATATATATATATATATATATATATATATATATATATATATATATATTAGGGGTGTAACGGTTCATGTATTCGTATTGAACCGAAACGGTACGGGCGTCACGGTTCGGTGCATGAATTTACACGGAGAATACACGGTATAAAAATACATAAAAAAACACACACAAAAAAAATACATAAAACTCGTGTGCGGATTAATTACTGTCATGCGCATACTGTTAAGTAGCGAGAGTTACGGGAGTTCTTTAGCGACACCTAACGCTAATCTGTAGCCTCCCCTTAGCTCTGAAGCTCTGATTGGCGCCTATGTTTTTTTTGTCAGGTCGTCGGTCGAGTCCGTCAGTCATTAGCAGCACTAAGGTTAGACCCACAAGAGTTAGAGGATCCGCTGGTCTCTTTAATATCGCAAGTTTGAGAACTTAAGTTACAATAACGTTAGTACAGGCGAAAGAGTGGTGGATAAGATGAAACTGTGTGTCGGCGTTGTTCAGCAGTTGTTGGGTATGTGAGTGGAAAAAATGCTACACATATTCGAAGCCATCACCCAGATGATGTAGGCTACCAATCACTGAAACGAGGGGAAAAAACTTCCCCTGCGCTTCAGCAGCCTTTGGATACACATACAAATAGGGCCAAAACCTATGGCTTAAATTAAATGATTTCGTAATGACAGAAAGCTATGTAAATCGCGTGGTAATTACCTGTATGTTGGGGTAACTTGTAACTTCTCACATGAGGAGCTGGTAGTGTTAAGTGCATTATAGACAGTAAAATAAAGTGACAACGCTAACCAGGCTGATAAACAAACCATGCTACGGTGAGTTAACGTCAAAGGGCAAAGTCACGTGACTTCTAGTTGTAGTCTGTTTATGAAATAAAAGGAGCAATTTCGTTTTTTAAAAAAAGGCAAAATAGTGTGATATTTTCACAGTTAGTAGGCTAGATTATTACTTTATACACAATAAAAAAAATATTGAGGCAAATTGTAGACCCTTCCATATACAACTAAACACAGATGTTGAAGGTCTTGCTTAAGTGGATTTTTAAAAATCATTTTTCTATGTAATTTGCACTTTCAGAAATAAGAGATGCTGTAGGCCTATTTTCAGTTTCATAGCTGATTGTCTTATTTTGTTTACAAGTTACAGATGGAGTCTGGGTACTTATTGTACTGTTTAGCCTACATCTTACACACTTCAGGCTGTTGCAGATAGCTCAGGGAAGAGACTGCATGACACTAGGTGGTACAGCCTGAGACATGTACAAAAAAAAATGCTTTCTGCATTTTTGTTTTGCTTTTCCCTCCATTGTACCGAACTCGTACCGAACCGTGATGTCCGAACCGAGGTATGAACCGAACCGTGACTTCTGTGTACCGTTACACCCCTAATATATATATATATATAAATATAATTCACAGTATGAGTGTCTTAGGGTATCTGGAGTCCCTTCTGATAGTGTGACTTCTTTTTAATTAAGATGATTGCGTGTGTTTATTTTAGTATACAGATGCTCAGGCTAATCTGCTGTGCATTTTTGTATGTGTGTGTGAGAAAAGGCACAAAGGAGTGTATTGTCAAAGAGTGGTACCAAAACAGGAGTGACCATTTGGAGGAGAGAGAACTCCACAAGGCTGGCAACATCACACTGGAACGCTTTACACATGGGAGGAGTTTTGCACTAAAAAGTAAACACACAACCACACCCACCCACACACCCACCCACACACACACACATACACACACATACATATATAATCACATAAGCATAAATGTTGGTGAAAGGTACTGGCATCCTCCAGTTAAACCAGCGTCCTTCTTATAGGTCACAGGTATGTGACCCTGACACCTGATTCGGACCGGGATATGGAGTTCTACAGCCAGGCACGAGCAGACGGCCTGGCCCGCCGGGTGGAGGTGGGCTTACAGATGACCGAGACCTTCGAGGACCGTCCAGACTTCCTATGTTACCGGCACATTGTGTTTGGCAAGCGCGCCAGAATAAATATATCCCAACCTGTACATGTGCATCGCCCTCTTGTGGTAACCATACGCAATGACACAACAATATACTGCACACACAGTAGAGACACAGCAGCACTCAAAGAATCCTCCATAGAAATAAATGGGGTTAGTTTGTTACACATATCCCTCCCTTGTCTACACATATCCCTGTTCCTGTAATCTA
The DNA here is from genome assembly GCF_018492685.1 of Alosa sapidissima. Lineage (NCBI taxonomy): Eukaryota > Metazoa > Chordata > Actinopteri > Clupeiformes > Clupeidae > Alosa > Alosa sapidissima. The sequence continues at coordinate 28,099,009 of NC_055967.1, forward strand.
GGCTAAGCAATCATGCCTCCCCATTCACTTGAATAGGAAAATAATATATGATATATGATAACTGTCCATAAGTGCATTACCAAGATGGCCACCAAGTGGGGGTACTTGCCTATAAAGACTTTGATAGAACACACACTCAGTTCAAAAGAAGTCAGCACAGCAAAGCAAACACTACACATTAGAGCACTTTTCCAAACACACAAGATAATCACAATGCAAGACACAACAACTACAGTGTGCAGCAACGGAGAAAATGAAGCAAAGAATACTCAAACAATCCAACTAATACAACAACCACTACAAAACAATACACACACAATACCAACTAGTGTGGAAACAGTTGTACTAAATATAATTCTCACAGTCACTCATTCACTCACTCACACTAGCATTTGTTTGAGCAGAAGGTGGTGGAGCGTTTCCATAGAGACACGACTAAACCAGCCAGTGAGGATGTGGCAGAGCGGGTCTTCCTGGTGTCAGAGGACCGCATCCAAGTAACCTATCACCGTGACGACGACCGAATCATTCCGGCCTGGAGGAACTTTATCAAACCACAAAACTCTGGAGACGCACAGAACACCGTCCCTTTCACACCAGACATGGCCTCAACGTTTCAGGTGGATATGCACTCATGCTATATACAATACATTACGTTCACAGATACAAGGACGTACACATATGCACCCAGACATATACCCACCTCACCTCACACCTTGTACAAATAAATATATAGACATACTCAGCAACAAAACACTTCATCTTTTGTTTGTGTGTTTGTGTGTGTGTGTGCGAAATAGGTGGATCCATTTCAGAAGCCCAGTAAGAACCTCTTTCTCTATGAGACACTGATTGGTCTGATGAAAGAGGAGGAGAAAGTGGCTCAGAGAATAAAGGACTCAGAGAAAGAGGTAAATAGTTACACAATGCCACATGGTACATCACGTTCACACATCACAGCTCCGTGTTACAGTTCTGCGCAGCAGTCTAGACAACTATGAAACATAATGCACATATACAGCAACCTAAATATTTATTGACACCCTGGGTATAGATTATTGTGGCACATGTGTTTTCGATAAAAAATATTTCTTTTTGAGGAATTTTGTCTTCCCTGAATAAATTTGCTTCCCTTCAATGTTGGATTTTTCCCTCATTGACCGTTGACATGGACTTAAGTATCCCTGTTATGAGGCTTATCCCGTTTTTGATCATATTCGAATTGTGCTGTTTACATGAACACAGAGAAACGTATTAATATCCCTGTATACATGATAAGTACTAGTATCCTGGTAACAAACAATAGAGTTCTATGTATGTAGCCAGCCGCTGTTCGGGATAAGGTGTGCATGAAACAGTATCCTGGTTTCTCCACCTAGCATAACTGGATTTCTCAAAACCGGAATAAGGGCTTATCTGGGGTTCTGAAATTGGGATATAATGTTTACGTATGTTTACACAAACACTAAACCAGTATAGTTCAAAATCCCGATCATAACTGGGATACTGAAGTGCATGTAAACGCAGTCACTGTTTTCAATGCAGAGGGGGCTATACATATTAAACATAAGCAGTAGTTGATTATGGTGTATGCGTCTGTGTGTGCACTGCACGCACATATGAAGTAGGTTGTCTGATGTGACATAGGTCATAGAAAGCCTAATGAAACACTGATGATGGAATAGAAGAAAACAGTAGTAGTAGATCACTGTATGTTGCCCCCCCATCTCCTTCTGCTACTCTACAAAAGCATCATCCAACCCCTTCTATTCTACTGCTCCCCCTGTTTCTTCACCATACTAAATGTCAGCAGCAAGAAACTCATTAAAATCTCACACACTCACCCACCCCCAGCCTCACTGATGCAAATGACACAGCCACCACACGCCTTGCACGCACCATAGTAAGCAGCCCTGACCATCCCCTGAACCGTTTCTTCACCCTACTCCCATCTGGCCGCAGATACAGAGCCCTGGACTGGAAAAAAGCGCACTTTAAGAAAAGTTTGTACCCTCAGCAATCACTGCACTTAACAAACTCCTGTGACGATCATCCATCCCCCCTATTCTTTTGTGTCTATGTTGTCTGTACTGTCCACCTTTTTGCTTGTTTGGTGTTGAGGAGGGAGGGAAACTGGGGGGGGTGTTATATGTTATATGTCATGGGGTGTGTTATGTTATATGTTATATGTATGAGGCTGTGGATATCCTGCATGGAATATAATGATATGTGTGAAAAAGAATATCCTTATAGGACAATAAAGACTCTATACTATACTCTATACTATACTAGTAAAGGAAAAGCAAAAGTAGTTCATTAGAAGTAGAAGACCAGAAGAGAATAAAGGTTATCTTTGTGTGTTTATTAGTGTGGTGTGCATATTTGCTGACATCTATGTTCAGGTGAGGGCTATCCTTGATCTTCGCCGTCATGAGGAGAAACATATTGAGCTGCACATCTCCATTTACAACACAGCCAGGAATGACAAGGCTCGCAAACATCGAGAAGCATTGGTAAGACATTTAACCCTTTTTGAAACATTGGGAAGCATCGGTAAAACATATTCTAACCCTTTTTCAAACATCAGGAAGCATTGGTAAGCATTGGAAAGGCATATTACAACCCTTTTTCAAACATCAGGAAGCATTGCTAAGCATTGGGAAGCATTGATAAGGCATATTCCAACCCTTTTTCAAACATTGGGAAGCATCACCAAGGCAACCTTTCTCTTTCACATATAGTTATCTATTTGGCTGGCGTTTTTAATCCAAAACCGACTTACATATCTCAGTTATTACAAGGGCCAGTCTCCCCAGAGCAATTCGGGGTTAAGTGCCTTGCTCAAGGGCACAAGGGTGACACCTTCAACTTTTCTGCCATTCTAGTCCAGCTTCTAAGCCATTACGCCAAAGATTGTTAAGGCGGAGCAAGATATTTCATCAGGAGCCACTTCCGGGAACCCGGATCGCACGAGGGAGGGGGTCAAAATCCCCCTTTATGCAGAGCAGAGGCAGCGACTGCTCCATTGAAGTCTATGGACATAGCTCAGAATTTCACCACATATGCTAAGGTCTTGGTTCTATAGAGTTAGGAATGTGAATTTCGGGCACATTTTCATGATCCTCAAACCCTTCTGAACATTTCAGGTACATTTTTAGCATTTTTGAGTAATCCAGTCTGGAGAAAATCAACCTTATATCAGGTGTGCGCCGGTTATTTCTGCCGCTGCTGTTGGCCGGTTGCAACGTACGCTCATCAATACGTCATCGACACGCCTCTTTATGCAGACAGGATTCGATCCCCATTTCGCGCCCATAGACATGAACTACGACGAAGTATCTTGCTCCGCCTTAACAATCTTTGATTACGCCACCACTGCCCCTGGTCACGATCACGACTCTTTCCCTCTCCCCTTCTTGTCCTCCTCTCAGGAGCGTATGGCTGAGGAGGCGCGTCTACGACAGGAAGAGAAGGAGTTGGACTTCCTGTCTCCGTTCCTGGCCCAACTGGGCAACCCAGACCAGTTGACCCACCAGATGGCCCTGCAGCTGCGTAGCGACAGTCTGGCCGACCTCAAGCAGCGTCTTATAGATAAGGCCAACCATATTCAGGCCCGCTTTGAGAAGGTACACCACAACCTCAGAACATTGAAATCAAAGATTCTAGAGCATTTCACACATGCTTAAATAGAACCTTGCATATGGATAAATAGTGCTTATACCATGGTCTAGGTTGAAAAGGGTGTCGTTTAAAAAGTGATATACTACACCTATAAAATTATTATGACGTTGCTTGACAACGCCTGAGTTAGTTCGCTCAGCTGTGACTTATCAACATTCCACAGCGTTGCGATAAACAGCTGAAAAAACTAACGACTAAAACTCATTTAGTATTAATAATTGATTTCATATTTATTTCGTAAGTGACCATGGTATAAACGGGATAATGCCCTTCGATGCGTCCATTATCAGAAATAAATGGACTTCACGGAAGCAACCTCCGCTTCGCGTCGGATGGTTCACAACTCCGCGTCGTCCATTTATTTCTGATAATGGACACCTCGTCGGGCATAATCCCTTACATAAGACACAATAAAATTTTGATAGTCTTCGCCATTGAGACCTTTGAAAATTGACAAGGTGTAACACAGTCTGAACATTTTAGAAAATTATTTTTCATCTTGTCTAGTCCAACTTGAAGCAGCGTGGTCAGAACCTCTTTGCAGTCTCATAAGCCTTCATTGGACTTTGTCCATGTAAGTGCATTGCGGAGATGAGTTGTGTTTCTGTTGTATTCCTAGAATCGTCAGTGTTATCCACTGTAGCCTTACAAGCTGCGCTGCCAAACCTGTTAGAATTTTGTAGAGAGAGAGACCTATCACATGCCTCATGTACTGTGAAAACAAAAATGTGCAGCAGTCAGAGATGAGAGATGGAAAGAATTATTTTCTAGATTCTGCTACTGTCTGTATTTATCCATGAACTGAATGTTTCTTTCTGGTGTGCGGCAGGAGACCCAGGAGCTGCAGCAGAAGCAGCAGTGGTACCAGAAGAACCAGCTAACCATGACCAAAGAGGACGAGGACCAGTACCTGGCTTACTGCTCTGACACTATGTTCAGGATCCACGTTCTTAAGCTGCGCCTTAGTCGGTATGGACTCACAGCAGTATGGATTCACCAGCTAGAGGCTACATGACACTATACATCACACTATATATACAATAATTGTACAAAGTGACTGGCTGTGTCATTGTTTATGTGTGCCACTAAATTGTAATGCAGTAGAGGTATTATAGTTAAAGGAACCATATGCAAGAAATGTATTTCAATTTATCATAAAATGGCCCTGATATGTCACTAGACATTAAGAAATCATGTTCATTTCAAATACTTATATCACTGACAACAGTAGTCCGGCCAGGATATTGTCATTTAAAAAGTGAAGTTGCAGCCCTCAACTGATGTTGATGCTGTGTTTTGTCATGTTGTGTTGTGTTTTGGCCTGATGCGCCACCCTCCACCTATCTACTAATCACAAAGTCAGTAGTGTTTCGTCATCCGGGTTGGCAACCTCGAGTCAGGGGGGAGGGGGAGGGGATACACCGCTCTACAGTAATTGAAAGTGATTGCAGTACCAGTTTTGGCCACAATCTTACATATGGTTCCTTAAACTGTATATAATGCAACAACATTATAATGGACACTGCAAAATCTCAATATCTTATATTGACATTTTGTGATGTATAGATGTGAGTAGTACCAAGCTTTAGTGCAAGGTGTTATGGTATGAGTTAGGTTGTAGTTTTTACAGATATGTTGTTTGTGCGAGTAGAAGGGTTAGTAAAAAATGATCTCTGCTAATAGAAATCAATAGCTGTCCTAACTGAACTGTCATCTGTGTGTATCATAGGCATAAAGACCGGGCCCCTCAACAGTACCTCGCTCTGGATGAGAAGCTCAGACGAGATCCTAGGCTTGCCCCCTTCCTCTAGACATGTCTCTACTTCGACAAGTCTCTGATTTATATGCACAGACACCAATGTCCTCACACAAGACAAACATGCATACTCACATACACATATGTGTATACCCTGGACCTGTATCCCTCAGAAACCACACACACACAAGAACACACACTGGATAAGCTGCTTGTTGAGACACTAAGGTGTGTGCAGCTGCATCAGCACTTTTCTTTGGTGACAGCTAACCACCCTTTATCTCCTTTTTTTGTAAAAGTGAAGATAAAAAACAAAGTCTACTTAAAACACTGTCCTGGATACTACATACTACATTAAAACACTGTCCTGGATACTACATAACACATTAAAACACTGTCCTGGATACTACATACTACATTAAAACACTGTCCTGGATACTACATACTACATTAATACTACATAACACATTAAAACACTGTCCTGGATACTACATACTACATTAAAACACTGTCCTGGATACTACATACTACATTAAAAGTACAGGTTGGTCCTGGAGATAAAAACACATGTAACCACTTGTTTGATTGATTGATTGATGGATTAATGGATGGCGTGGGCACTATGTTTGTTTGTTTCTCTCTTTATTTACCTCTGAGAAGAAAGCGACCTCATTTTTTTCAAAACAGACAGTAAGAGACAACATCAACAATGAACAGGCAGCTATACTATTTGTGACCAGGGCAAATGTCTTTATGTAGGCTTCATGTTCTCAGTATATCAATAATGCCAGCATTTGGTTTGTGTGTGGAGAGCTTTTAGATGAACTCCACAAAGCTGCTTGCGCCTGATTCACTGACTGGTATCTGACTGCATGCATGGCCATACCTGAGTACATGTATGACCATCAAAGCAAAATAACTTGTTCAACTCAATTCACCCTCAGCTACTGAAGTGCAAAGGCTACTGAAAACTGAAAAGTAAGTCAGAGAATCTTTAAAGGTATCTGCTCGGCATGAATCTTCAGTGTCTAGGCGGATGTTTGTCTTTGTGGAAAAGAGGAGCGCCCTCTGTCTTGATAGTAAGGCTTAGCTGCAGATTTGAGGGTCTGAAGCCGCTGTACGGCTGTCTTTATCAACCGCTCAACAATGGTTCAGCTAGTGGGGTCTCTCCGCAAAGAACTCGCCGATTCCGTCTCTAGTTGCCGGGTCCTGGTGGTTGGAGCAGGGGGAATAGGTTGTGAACTCCTGAAAAATCTGGTGCTTACCGGCTTTAAAAACATTGAAGTGGTAAGTTCAGGGGGCGGACACATCAATACCCTTTGTGCTGTGGGTAACGTTAAGCTAGCTACTTGGCTAATGGCGTTCAAACGGGCCCAGTAACCATTAGCTAGCTAACTGAGTAGCTATCTGGCGCGCTAACGCTAGCTCTTCGTGCTAACCATAGCCAACTTACCCAGCCACCTTTTTTGGAAGAACAGTGGAACAGGTTGATACATTCACATAACTGGAGGGCATCTTGATTATTGTTCATCCGGACTGTTACTGATCATCTTCATTGATTTTGAGTTACGTTGGCGTTACTGTTTTGACTTCGCTTTGCGCAATAGTCTTTGACCGGTAAGATGCGCTAGCATGCTCTTCATAGAAAGAGTCGTCTTAGTTGTTTCAGATGTGCCTATTTGCAGTAACATTGGCACACTGAAGAAAATATTATTCCGTTTTGTTTCCTGTACAGACGTTCCGTGGTGTACAGCTTCTGAATGTCATTGTTTCATGTAGTGGTGATTAGTTAATGTTATTTTTAGATACATAGCTCTAACGTTAACTTGCCATTTACCATCGCCTTTCTAGCTAACGTCAAGAGTTGCGATAGCAAGCTAAACTTAAGTGAAATGTCACATTAACGTTAGATGCGTGAATTGATGCGGTTTTTTCCAAGCTGTGGTAAAGATAGAGGTGGAATTGCTGTAAACAGTGTTCAGAATTCTATATTCATCCTTTCTGTAAATCCTGTATTAGGCAAGTCAACTGTTACGTTAAGCGGCATGTTCTATCACCCCGCCAGTTAGTTGAGCGGCATTTTCAGAGGAGTTCGGGTGTAATGACGTTTTACATAGATAGGCAGGGAAGCACTTCACATGAATACTTTTTTCAGTGCATGGCACACCACAGCTTTTAAATCACTTAACATAGCGCAGCTGCAAAAACTTTCATTGTTAATTTCGTGTGGTCTTTGCAAATTGGGGTAAGGCTAACAATAATCGACGTGAAGGGGAACCTTAGATATTTGCTGTAAGGAGGAAGCAGAGATCCTGTGGTCAACTGAACAGAAATTGGAGCGACTGTTTAGAGAGATGTAATGTGACTCACAAATGGTTTTGGGCAATTCCAGGTAAAGTGGACTTTTTGTCACATCCATAACGCCAGTGAAATGCCTTGGCATTCGTATGATATGATAACATTACTTTTTTGTGCATTTTTTCCTCATGTACATTCTTCAGCCAAAAATGGCAAATGCTCAAATTTCATGGAATCATTCACATACCATACTGTACCATCACATTTTATTGGCGTTATGGATGTTACAAAAAACGTAATTTCCCATGGAATTGCCCTTTTGCATCTGTGTTGTAGATCGATCTAGACACCATCGATGTGAGCAACTTGAACAGACAGTTCCTATTTCAGAAGAAACATGTGGGGAAGTCCAAAGCACAGGTAAGACCCAGAAAAACAATCTTAACTGTACGGTAGTGTCATTTGGGGTCATTTCATTTTCTAAGTAAGCAATTACCAGGTATATTTTTGTGAGTGATTAACTTCTCTGGCTCTTCCTTTGTGTATGTTTGACGCAGGTGGCTAAGGAAAGTGTGCTGCGGTTCTGCCCATCCGCCAACATTACAGCATACCATGATAGTATCATGAAGTGGGTTTCAGAACTCTCATAAATAACTTTTAATTTTCTCTTCATTGACTTGTTGTGGTTTGCGCATGCTCACGTGTTATGTTTGTCTTTTGCAGCCCGGACTACAATGTGGAGTTCTTCAGGAAGTTTGTGCTGGTCATGAATGCGCTGGACAACAGAGGTACCTACTACACACACATACCAGAACCAGACAACTGCTGCTGGACCTAGATTACTGCTGGATGCAGAATGGATGTGGCATTATCTTGAATTTCCCCTTGGGGATCAATATCGTCTATCCTATCGATCTATCGATCGTGTGAAACTAATCAGCCAAAATATTCTCCAGACCATATCAGAGCCAGTCTTGCCCAATGCACACACATGAGAATGAGCCTTATCTTTTTTTATTCAATCAAACTGTCTCTTCCCTTAACTCATTCATCTTTTTCTCTGTGTATTTTGTGTTCCGTCATCTGTTGAAATGCTAGCGGCTCGTAACCACGTGAACAGGATGTGTCTGGCGGCAGACATCCCTCTGATTGAGAGCGGCACAGCCGGATACCTTGGCCAGGTTACAGTCATCAAGAAGGTCAGACACCAGTGCAGACACATGTACACACACACACACACACACACACACACACAATTCAAACATACAGACATAGACTCATCTGTAGAAATGCTGTTGACCGATTAAGGTGCACATTGGAAATTAAAAATGTCCTTTACAGCACGTAAAATACTATCTTTTATTTTAAAAGGGCCCTGTCAGTGAGACATATTTTGATCTATTGTCCTACCTTGAAAACAAAAAAACAACAATTTTATCACCATTCTGTAGCTGATGTTTTTAGTAAGGTCCCACCTTTGAAGGTTTTAAAATATCTTACTAGCATAGATAAAAAAAAAAACATATTTAAACTTTTTTAACACACAATACTCTGGCCATTGAATAGCCTTATTTGCCAAATGGCCTTAAATTAAACAAGCAAGCAAGCAAACAAACAAACCTTTTATTTTAGTGGGGAACATCAGGGCAGTATTTCAGAAAGGAGGTTGAACAAACTCTTTGTCCAACCCTGATCTCTAGGTAGATCAACCCTGAGATGGGAAACCCTGATATTTCGCTTCTAATTTGTTCAATGTACACAGAGTTTGTTTATTCTGAGTTCAGCGTGTGCCTGATGACTTTGAAAAGGCTTCATCAAAGGAACTCAGAAATGAGTCACCATGCCAACTAGTTAGAAAACTTACCCGACTTGCTACGTCACTCAATTTAAGAAGTTATCCCTACGAGCACAGCCTTTCCTTTTTCAAAGGAAAATGCAGCACAGTCGTAACTGGTGGTTGCACGTCATTAGAAAATTATTCAAATTGTTTGTGCTGTCAATTGTTTTATGAACCCTATATTTCCTAAACCAGTGACTAAAAAATTACTTAAAACCTTAACAGCACAAATGATTATTATGGCACACAAACACTGTAGCCTAGCCTAATAAGATTAGCCTACTATTTTTATATTTTTATCCTACTATGTTGCTGCACCTGGCAGTGAGTTTAATACAGTAGCCTAGATTCATTTTTAAATTACTTGCTAGAGGAGAAAACGACAACCCATGTGTCTTATAGCAGCTCAGTAGGAGGGACGAGATATAAACACTGGGTTTGGCAAAGTAAACCTGCTAAGGAGCAGGTTATGTTCAGAGTCACCGTGTTACCGTGGTAACGGACCCAAAGTTTGAGTTAAATTTCTTACTGGAATGGGAAACCTGGAGTTTTATTTCCCTCAAATCAGGGCTAACAAACATTTCTAACAAAGCCCGCTTTCTGGAATAGGCCCCAGGTGTCCTTGAAGTTCTGTTTAACTTTAAACATTATAGTATACAAGTCACGTTTCTACTGTTGTAGATGCTGACGTGGATGACCCTGTGCTTATTGTGAATATATTTGTTTGATGTTGTTGTTGGCAGGGTCAGACAGAGTGTTACGAGTGCCAGCCCAAACCCACCCAGAAGACCTTCCCTGGATGCACCATCCGCAACACTCCCTCCGAGCCCATTCACTGCATCGTGTGGGCCAAGTACCTGTTCAAGTGAGTGTGATGATGGAACTATTCCAACTGGAGCGAGCTACTGTACATCTCCCTGTAAATAAATCCAGACAAATGAAATGGTATTCATAGCAGATGTGTATTGTGTGATGTGCGTTTGTGTACAGCCAGTTGTTTGGAGAGGAGGACGCGGATCAGGAGGTCTCTCCGGACACTGCCGACCCAGAGGCCAGATGTGAGTACATGTCATTTGTGCCTTGTGCATGGACACTCAGACGCACACACTTCCATTTTGATTTTCAGATTACAGATGTTTCAGATGCACCAGGAACAGTTATTTTGTTTGTTATTTGATGAGCTGGTTTGCTGTAGCTGCCAGAGGTAGACACGATTTGTTTGTTGTCCAGGGGACTCAGCGGAGGCAGCAGCTAAAGCCAGCGCCTCCGAGAAGGATGGAGATGTGAAGCGTGTCAGCACCAGGGAATGGGCTCGCTCCACCGGATATGACTCCGTCAAAATCTTCAACAAGGTCTGTGTGCCCCTCTGATAGATCCGATCAAAATCTTCAACAAGGCCTTGGTGTCCATCTGTAGTACCTGGCATCTGATAGGCTGCTGCTTGTTTATTGTGCGTGTGCATGTGTTTGTGTGTGTTTCAGTTGTTTAAAGATGACATCAGGTACCTCCTAACGATGGACAAGTTGTGGAAGAAGAGGAAAGCCCCATTGCCTTTAGACTGGGAAGAGCTCCTGCAGCAAGGTAAACAACAAGGCACACACAACCACAACACTGAAACATAAACACAAACATGTCACTATTATACCCAATAGGATTGCCATACAGTAGTTGCGTCATTAGTTACAGCATAAAGACATTGATTAGTTTTGTCCTGCTACAGTCATTGTTGTGTCATGTTGCGCTGAGAGAAATGGAAGTTAACGTGCATGCTTGCTTGTGTGCGCAGCAGGCCAATCGGAGGCAGTGAGCGTAAGCGGACTGAAGGACCAGCAGGTGTTGGGGGTCCAGGGATACGCCCAGATGTTCAGCAACAGCGTGGAGACACTGCGAGGAGACCTCCAGCAGAAAGGAGATGGAGCCGAACTTGTGTGGGACAAGGTAACATATCTGCAGTCTCCTTCCTCATATAGTGATGAACTCTAAGCACAGCTTAGCCATTAAAAAACGGGGATGAATTAGTGTGGGACACAGCGACACTCGCTCACTGACATACACACATACATATACACTGCGGGAGGAGTTGAGCTGTTCTTCTCTTGATTGGTGTGTCATTTTCAGGATGATCCTCCAGCAATGGACTTTGTGACCGCAGCTGCCAACCTGCGCATGCATGTCTTCAGCATGAACATGAAGAGCCGCTTCGACGTCAAATGTAAGTGCCAACGAAATGTGTGTGTCTGTGTTTGATTTAGTTTTGCGTAATGTCTCTGCTACGTGGCCTAACATCAGGCGAGTGTCTGACTATCACGTAGCATTGAATGTTTTCTGAATCCGTAAGATATGCACTTCTGTTGCGTCATGTCTCTTGCCCAATGTACTGTTTCAATGTCACTGACAGAAAAAAATAGAAACAGTGCATCCGATCCACTGCTGAAGCCTTGTTTTAAAGGAGAATTCCGGTGTGATATTGACCTAAAGTGTATTGAAACATGATACCGAGTGTGAACGTATGTCTCATAGCCCATCTCGACTTGTCCCCTGCACTCCAAAATCTGGCGCTAGTTAGCCGATGCTACCAACAACATTTTCAGTAGTGGTGCTTCGGCATCGGGCTAGCCATGCAAATAAATCACTGTTTTACACCCATTTACGAGGCTCAATGTATCTCCACACTTCATTGGTAGACTTCCTAGGGCCCTGACATTTAAAACGAGACATTGAGAACTTTGAAAAAGCACTGGTAGTTTACTTACAAGACGATTTATACAGACAGTATCTTCACGAAGTTTAACGTTTGCAGCCATCTTGAATTTAGTCACGATAAGTCGAGCAACGAGTAAGAATGAACAGGTATGATAAGGGATCAGATTCCAAAAATAATTCAGTGGAAATGCATGGATTCCAGTTTCTTCCAGTAGCAGCAACTGGAATCCATGCATTTCCACTGAATTATTTTTGGAATCTGATCCCTTATCATACCTGTTCATTCTTACTCGTTGCTCGACTTATCGTGACTAAATTCAAGATGGCTGCAAACGTTAAACTTCGTGAAGATACTGTCTGTATAAATCGTCTTGTAAGTAAACTACCAGTGCTTTTTCAAAGTTCTCAATGTCTCGTTTTAAATGTCAGGGCCCTAGGAAGTCTACCAATGAAGTGTGGAGATACATTGAGCCTCGTAAATGGGTGTAAAACAGTGATTTATTTGCATGGCTAGCCCGATGCCGAAGCACCACTATTGAAAAAGATGTTGGTAGCATCGGCTAACTAGCGCCAGATTTTGGAGTGCAGGGGACAAGCCGAGATGGGCTATGAGACATACGTTCACACTCGGTATCATGTTTCGATACACTTTAGGTCAATATCACACCGGAATTCTCCTTTAAGGGGGTGCTATGGCGCAATTTGTTACAGAACCCCTTACCATATTTGAGTACGGCTCGGGTCATTTCCCGATCCCACCCCATCTCTCTCTCCCATTCGCTTCCTGTCACTCTCTCCACTGTCCTGTCAAATTAAAGCGCCCCCCCCCCCAAATAAATAAATAAAATTAAAAAAGCTTAAGGCCAAGTTCCTGTTGATCCTGTTCATATTTAATGCTTATGGAGCATGATGTGAGCTTTGGATGCACCCTGCTGTTTGTCAGTGATTTTAATTGCAACAGGTGTGTGTGGTATCTCAACAGTATTGAGCTGTGGTTTTGCAATGTGACGTGTGTGGCATCATGTTTACCCTCTGTTGCCCCATGCAGCCATGGCAGGGAACATCATTCCAGCCATTGCCACCACCAATGCCATCATTGCGGGACTTCTAGTGCTTGAGGGCCTGAAGATCCTCTCAGGAGATATGGACAAGTGCCGCACGGTAATCACACATGCATAACGAATAAGAAGTGATGAGTCTTCTTCACAAATAAAAACATGGCTGTACATCACATCCCAGTATTTTTAGACTAATATATGTATTACAGCCAGAAGAACATTAAGGCCTACTAGTAATAATCACAGCCTCTCCCACAGCATGTCTTTAAAGGATGTACATTCAAAAATCCCTTTCAAAAGCCGAGTCCCAAATAGATGCCTCTCTTACACGCCTGGTGTGGCTACCTACAGGTTTGGATAAATAAAGGCTGATCTCAAATAGGGGCCTGGGCTGTTTAGCACACTAAAGTTCTGATTAAGTGGCATTATTAAAGACTGCGGCGGTCAAGGCCAGAGTTCCAAATTGTTTAAACTTTTTTTCAATATGGACTAGGTCTATGCTATGTCCTACATCGTTCAATTCATCCCATTTTGTTTCAAATTGGCATATTAGACAAAATATTATATCTTGTCGTGACAAGGATAAGCCGACAGTAAGCCTACCGGTAACATGCTTGCCCAGTTGTTTTACAGGGTAGCCTTCATTCTCTCTTCCCATTTGTATTATTTTGATGTGTTTCGGGCAACAAGTTCCTAGATGGATATTAACTTGTATTGTTCAGCCCGGGGCTGTCACATCGTTTTGCCTGGTGCAGGTTTTTTTTTTTTCTTCTTTTTTTTTTTTTAAACTCCCAATAATCTAAGAAAATATAGTAATCCTATGTCTTACATGAACTGATTTGTTAAACACGTTCTAATTATAAATAAAACATAATATAATCCAGTAACCTCCTACTGTCATGCTCTCTGTCTACCAGTATGCTATTAGGATTGTTATCTATTATCTCTAACACTCAATGAACAACATGTCAACACTAATTGAATAATCTGTAATTGAAGCCTATCATCGGATAGCCTTGAGCATATTTAAAATTATTAATTCAATAATATTTCCCATCTTTGCAGAGGAAAAGTTTTGTGTGAAAGTAATTAAAGGCCTGTCTCAGATGCGTCTCAAGTACAAGCCGATGCAGTTTGACGATTTTGGAAAATAAAAGCCCGGGCTATTATTTAAGTTTTACAGTATGTTATCGTTCAGTCATATTTGCACATTTCTAACTCTGTGTGTGCGCGCTTGTGTGTTTAGATCTTCCTGAACAAGCAGCCCAACCCACGTAAGAAGCTGCTGGTGCCCTGTGCCCTTGACCCACCCAACTCCAACTGCTACGTGTGTGCTAGCCGACCTGAGGTGACCGTCAGGCTCAACGTCCACAAAACACTCGTCTTAACCCTGCAAGACAAGGTAAAGTAAAAATCCTCATATGAGATACAGTAGAGCTGTATCTCATATGAGGCAATATGCATCAACCCGGAACATTTGCAATGCAAAAAGTACAGTTATTTATAGTATTCAATCAGTACACTACAATTCAGCACCAATTTGATATAGCTAGATAGATGTCACTTGCTGTATGATTGACTTGATCTACTTGAAAGTTGTTGAGGAAAGCTTTGAATGTATCTTGATATGCAGACGGTAATATGTTTCTATAAATGTTTATCTACAAGTGTTTTTTAAGCAATAAATACATGAAAACTACTATTTGCCTTCTATTATGGTTACTGCAGTTATTTATAGATACGAAACATCTCCTTCTTGCTAGGATCAATAAGCACAGGTATACAATTACACATTGCAAGGTAAAGGTAATTTACCTTTTTAAAAAGGCGTTCGTTTTTAACATTAGAGTACACACTGTTGTAAGTCTCTGTGTTTGTGTAGATTAATTAGGTCATGGTACTGTGGTGTTTGATTGTTGTGTTTTTGTAGATCTTGAAAGAGAGGTTTGGGATGGTAGCTCCAGACGTCCAGATCGAGGATGGCAAAGGCACCATCCTCATCTCCTCCGAGGAGGGAGAGACTGAGGGTGAGTTTCTCCGCCTGGCCTGCAGGGGGAGACAAACTGCAGCACCCCACCACACAATCACACACAGGAACACTGATCAGACAGACCACCACACGACACCACACAGTCACACACATACGCACTCAGGGCTGTACGTGACACAGTAGTACCCCTCATCACACACACTAACTCTCATGTTACACAACCACACATGGTGATGATGGAAATCACACAGGGAAGTAATACGCAGGGCAGTAGAGTAGCGAACTGTAGGAGTTTGGAGTATATTGCAAAGTTGTCCATATGTTTTTCTCAGAAACAATGTTGCTGAATTTACAGCTGAAGTGCAGAGCTCACAAATGCGTCTTCTGCAGGACTAGCTGCAGTCGTAGTGATTAGACTATTAGAAGAGAACAGGGCAAAAGCTAAGGAAGCTACAAGGCAAAAGCTAAGGAAGCGAAGGTGGTGAACACTTAGCAACCAGATGGTTGTATTGGTGATGGTTGCTGCCATTGACACTGCCTTATTAAATGCTTTGCCATTTATGAGATTTATAATTAACTGATTAACCTATATTATTTACGGCATTTTATTGACAACTTCTTTTGCACATTTCCATGTCTCCATATGTTGTACCTGCTGTGTAGTCTTGTTTGTGCTTGCTATATGTCGTATCTGCTGTATAGTCTTTGTGTGTGTTTGCATTATGTTGTTATTGTTGTACCTGCTGTTAGTCTTTGTTTGTGTCTGCTTTATGTTGTACCTGTTGTGTAGTCTTGCTTGTGTGTGCTACATGTTTGGTGGGGCCAAAAACGAATTTCCACAATAGTGGACAATAAAGACCTCTAATCTAATCTAATTGTTGCCTTGATAACCGTGTGATTGCTGTATAAGACTTAGACTCTATGTCACACATCAAACATAAAAAGACACCAGACATACTGCCTATCACACACACCCAGATTAACCCTCATTCCTGCCTCTGTGTGTGTTTCTGTAGCCAATAATAACAAGGTTTTGTCTGACTTTGGGATCCGGAACGGCAGCCGCCTCCAATCAGATGACTTCCTTCAGGACTACACACTCCAGGTGAACATCCTACACAGGTGGGTACAAGTGTGTGTGTGTGTGTGTGTGTGTGTGTGTGTGTGTTGTTTATTGTGTAAGACCTCTTGATTTTAGTTTCATGTGTGTAGTGAATGGGCTGGATTATGTGGTGATGTATTATCATTGTAGTGGATGTATTATATTGGATGTAGTGGGGGCTTATCTGTGTGTGTGTGTGTGTGTGTGTGTGTGTGTCAGTGAGGAATTGGAAAAGGATGTGGAGTTTGAGGTGGTGGGTGAGGTCCCTGAGAAAGGACCTGGACCAGCAGCAGCGGCTGAGGATGGGAAGAGCATCGCTAATGGAAACAAAGACTCCGCTCAGCCCTCCACCTCGTCTAAAGGTGAGCATTGGTGTCTTAGTGTGTGACACAAACTGTGTTGTCCCTATTTGGACACAGAGATGTGTTAAGAACAACTCAAGTTGTGTTGTTTTCAACACATTTGTTTGTTTCTCCCTCTGTCTCTCAGCCCCTGTAGAGGAGGATGATGACGTTCTCATTCTCGACTCCGATGAAGAGCCATCGTCCAGCTCTGCCATGGACATTTCTGCTGGGGGCGCAGCATCAGCACAAAAGAGGAAGCTCGCCGACGCAGAGACTGGTGAATCAGTCGAATCCTCGACCAAACGCAAACGTCTGGACCAACCAACCGCCAGCGGGCAAGATGATGATGACGACGACATCATCGCCCTAGATTAAGCCACACCTTGCTTCTGAAAAGGTGCGCTCTCTGGTGTCGAGTTACATCCTGCCTCTCTGCCTGAACTGTAAATAGATCTGTACAAAACAGCGCCCCCTGTCTCTCGTTTCTGTTCTACCATGGACTGAATCTGTTTCTCGGTTAAGCTTTTCTCCCTAATTGCCACTGTTTCTGGTATGGGTCTGGCACCGATCCACTCCAGACAAAGCAGCTATATGGGATTAATTATGAGGATTGATACAAAAGTGATTTTTCTCTTGTGAAACCAATGTGGTTTTTTGTAGTTTTGCTTACCGTCTGGTCTCTTACGAGGGCCTGGGGGTGGGGGGGGGGGGTTCTGCTTCATGATGATGATGTTTAGGAGAGGTTGATGTATTTCTCGTTATTTTATCCCCATTGTCAGGAAAAAAAAAAAAAAACTTTGCATATTTAATTTTTTTTTGTAAGAAAACCTTTGAAGCCCAACAGAACCTGAAATGTGTCAGTATGTTTCCAGTGAGTCTTTGGTCATATGTATACTACTGTCAAGGTTGGGAGGGATGGGGACGAGGTGCTGAACACGGAGGTGTTTTATTTTTACGGTTTGTTTGCTAGACCCGTTCAGGGTCCAGCGCCTTTATATGTGGTCAGCAACAGAACATACATACAGTTACTGTACATGCAAACTCACACTCTTGAGCTAAAGTCCTAATAAAAGCATTACAGTACACACACCTGCTTTGTTTTTCATGCAATCGAAGACGATGTGTGTGTGTTTCCATTATCAGAACTTTCTTATCTCCAAAGATATAAGCAGACAGACATAACAGCTATGAAAGGATACACGTGTTCGTGTGTAGCACGTCGGCACTGGAGTTTCACAGTACCCAGCAATAACATTGAATTAAATAACATTAAACCTCTCACCTTCATTCAATACAGTAGGAACATCTGGAATGAGGAATGACTAATTTGAAGGGACACCAGGCAACGTTTTCGTGTTAATTAATCACCT
Organism: Alosa sapidissima; assembly: GCF_018492685.1. Lineage (NCBI taxonomy): Eukaryota > Metazoa > Chordata > Actinopteri > Clupeiformes > Clupeidae > Alosa > Alosa sapidissima. Next base: position 28,117,148 of record NC_055967.1, read on the forward strand.
TCGTTAGTCGGTATATGGTTAAATGACTCATTACGGGGCAAATGAAGGCTCTCTCGCCTGCCCCTACTGCCTGTAGGAAGAATATCCCACTTGCAAATTCGGTGTATCCTACCCGCTGACCGAAGCAGGATCAGTTTACAGCACAGAGACAGGCTAACGAAACGCTAGAGATTGTTGCAAACGTGTATAATGGCAGAGCCGGCGAAGAAGCAGCGAAAACCCTTGACTGACCGAGCGAGGGGGAGTTTCTTAGAGAAAAAGCATCAGGCTTGCCTGGTGTCCCTTTAAGCAAGGCCTTTATGCTGTCAATCCTTTTCCATTTGCCTCTGTAACGAAAGGAGCATGATTATGGTGTCATGTAAACTTGTAAGAACAACCAAAGAATGGGTCACAACAGCTTAAATAAAAATACCACAGAGATGTCCTTGATTTCTCTGCTCCCTGTGGACAATAAACACTGCATGACAGGTTCTGGATGCATTATCAGATTATCTACTCTACGGATTATGTTTTGAGGATTTAGGCTGAGCTGGGCATAGACTGGATACAAAGATTTGCTAGATTTACAAAAATGAATAGGAATCCATTCAAGAATATAGGACTTCCAGTTCACAGCTGCACTAGTCTTCTAGCCAGCTGTTATCGACTGTTTTGAGATCCACCTTTCTACATCGTTCAGAATATATCCACACAACTCTCAGCGACATGAGCGATTGGCCAAAAAAGGTATATGTATCATTACTTCAGTTGCGTAAGGCTAGTCAGTATTCTCCTTGCCTCAGTGTTGTGTTAATGTGTCTGCACTCTCATTGTTTATATTTCAGAGGCACAAATGTGTTTCTGGTCTTTTTCTTTCATTTAAGTTATTTTTGCACTTCTCTTTCCCAAAAACAAATATGTAATTTTTCCAGAGGAGGAGCACAGCCATAATAGCCTCCTGTAGGCGTTCGTCCAGGCTCGGACTTAAGTCTTAAAATAAGCAGTATATAACTGCTTTATCATGACTTCAGCAAATAAATCCCTCTTTGGACAATTCAATTGTTGGTAACTGACACTAAACTACCCATACCCTTTTTTGACAAAATTGGAAATAATACAGATTCTTTGTGTGATCTTGCATTTACAGTGCTGCTTGACAGTTTGTGAACCCTCAGACATGGTCAATTGTATTAAAAATAACCTTATTTAATGCACATCCAAACAAGTCAACATGGAGGGACACCTGGCATGTACTGCCCGCTTCAGATCTAGCCAAAACATTCCTATTGGATTGAGGTCTGGACTTTGACTAGGCCAACAATCCAGACCATGAATTATCTTCTCTATTTCCTCCCTAGCTTCATCTCTCTGATTGACATGAGGTTCAGATGAAGAATTTGTTGATAGGCCTGAAAATTCATGGTTTCCTGGATGATATGGAGTCATCCAGGTCCAGAGGCAGAAAAGTGGCCCCACACCTCCATATTTCCACCACCATGCTTCACTGCTGAGAGGGGGTCTTTCCTTGGCATACAGTGTTGGCTTTCCTCCAAATAATGACAATCTGGATTGTGACCAGATAATATTATTTTAGACTTACCTGTCCAGAAAATGGACTTTCAGAAGGCATCAGGCAGTTTTATTCTTTCTTGAGAGCTTCCTTAGCAACCCTCCCATGAACATTTGGTCTGTTCCAGTTTCGTCTAATTGTAGATAGACCCATTTAGATTTATTCCAGATGCTGCCATCATGGTCTGTAACTCTAGAGATGATGTGTGGACTGGCTTTTACCCAATTTATTATCTTTCTGGTGCATCTTTGTCATACTTTTGATGGGCATCCACTTCTAGGAAATGTTGCTGTGATGCTGAATGCCCTCCATTTGCAAATAATTTGTCTTACAGTGGATACATGGAGCTGGAATCTTTTAGAGAGGGTCTTGTATCTTTCCCCAGACTGATTGGCTGTACTCTCTTCCATCCTTTTTGTTTTACTTTGTACACGCATCAAACGAGCCTATATGTCATGAAATTCCTCCCATCAAAAGCATGTTAGGACCACACTATCATTGATGCCATGGGTTAATGGGATGTTCCTGGGGAGGATGTCACTTGTGATGTCATATTGCATGAAAAAAACAAGCCCTGTAAAAAACAAAATACGCACACGTTATGTGGGCAGAGTCCACAGAACTGGTGTGTCCAGATGCAGATCTGTCAGAGCGTTCACTGAACTTTGACCAAGTTGGCGACGTCTACTGGGAATATAAAACTGCTCATCCTTTCACGAGCAGACGTGACAGCACCACAGCTATCTCTTAATATACATGAGTTGATTATTTTACTACTAAATACATCGGCACATTAAATGTATTACTAATTAATGATATAGTAGTATTAGTAGCAAATATTCACATATAGTGATAATACTTTTACTGGTTGAGTGTTTTTTTTTATTATAATACTTTTATTGTTTGAGTTAATAAAAATGATGCCACTTGATGCCAAAATGAACGCCACTTCTCCATGTGGATTTGATTTGTAAATACAATGTGTGCGTAAGAGGAAGTTCATCGAACCGCCCCTCATGGGGCGAATTTGATTGGCTAGTTCTGGAGACCCCCACCCTTCCCACCAACATCAATCGCGTTACAGAGGCCGTCTCGAGTCTCTCGGGGCATTTAAATATCCTGAGCAACCCTGCACACTGCAGTCGTATTAAAGTTTAGAAGTCATCAAAAGTCATTGAATTGAATCTCGATGTAAATGTTTGATCTAGACTTGCATGTTATTGTTTGTCCCGCCAATCAGCGAATACATAGTTGACTACGTATCCACTTGGTTAGCCACCTAGCCGCAGCTCGTGGTAGTGTATCACAGAATGTGCTAGTTTTGAAAACATAGGCACAGATGACGGTTGTGTATGCACATCGAGGAAACTGATTCCAAAACAAGAGCCATCATCGTCTCAACACAAGTGTCCACCCGAAAGTGACAGTCGAGAAGGGGACCGACTAGAAAAGAACTGTATTGTACGAACAGCTGTCTGGAATCAGCATGGTCACCCTATCTGCAATTCTAACCCCGCTTGGCCGTCAGCTTCAGAGACGGCTCCGTAGAGAGGTGCGGGGACATCGCTGGATTCCTGTTCGGAGATGCAGCTTAACGGTGTGCTCCAGCAAATATGTACTCTCCCAAAGTAAGTGTTTGAATTTGCTGCCTATAAGCTGCCCGTATTGAAAATGTGTAGAGTTGTCTCATCCAACGAGTAAGCAACCGTGCTTGGTCAGGCACGATATAGGTCAGGGGGAGCTAACGTTACAGCCACCGAACCCCATTTAGGCTACGTTGGATTGAAGTATCGCCTCTGCTCTAATGTAGGGCATACTATGCCCAACTCAAACTTAATGTTGAGAAATAAAGGCTTCGCCATTGAGTGTTATATTGCCTTTTGAATATTTAGTTTTTGTGTTTTCAGTATTTAGTTAGTTCTCGTCCTGGCTTAGGGTATTAACTCTTAACTTGTGTGTAACTCAGAGTGGGGGTGCTTATTGGTGTTGTGGTTGACAGCTTCCGGGTGTGCTCGACTAAAGATGATCATCTTGGAAAAGAACAAGCAAGCACCACATGATGTTTATCACACACTGCATGAATAGTTCACAAAATGTCCTGTTGAAAAGGTGTTAGTCACAATTTTAGTTAATGTTTCCCCTATGATGCAATAGGCTACATCTGACATCTTGAAACATTAAGGTTGCATTCTTAGTAGGCATTTTTCTTATTCTTAGGCAAAGGATTGGAGCCACACCTTGCACTGGTTTTGTTTCGATCAGTTAGTAATAACCCTAAATAACTTAACTCAATGGTAGGCCTACGGAAACTCTAGCGTGTGGAGGCAGGCCTGGTTGATGAGGGAAAGAGAGCTGGCATGCATGCCTTCTGCTTGACAGGTCTGGTCAGTGAATGGGGAATTTGTTGCTCTGCCTTATTAACAAAGGAAAAAAACATATATCAATTAAGGAGTGGCTGGTTTGTCTCTATTGTGTGTGTGTTTGTTTTGTTTCCCCCCCTCTTTTTTCACTTGTTCACCTATATTCCTTATCCCTCCTGACAGGACCAACAAGTTCAGTCAGATGCGCTGGTCATGTGATTGATGTCGTTTACTTTCCTCTTGAACTGCACGTTAGGTTTGACCCTTAAGGTGACAGGTGTGTCCTTCTGCCATTACAATTGAACATGACTGTTCATTGTACATAGGGTTATCAGTTCATTAATCCATCGTCATCATTTTATGTAATGACTAAGAATGTATATTGTAGTATTATCTAATTTGAATGATTCTAAAACATATGATCCAGACTGCATCTTGACGGGCAAGAAAAGGCACAAATCACAGAGCCAATAAGTTAAGATAGAAATATCTTTTCCTTTAAGTATTAAAAAAGCTGTCAGTACATACTTGATGATTTTTCTCCATATCCAGTTGAGTGTGTTTGATAAATCACTGAAAATGAGGACTACCCTCAATGAACTTCTGAGAATAAATAAAGGTTGAATGAATAAAATGACAGAAATGAAGTTGTACAAAAGCCAAGAATTGTCATGTTTTTTTTTTTTTTTCATTTTCCATGTGATCACATTTCCTGGTGTTTTGCCCTACTTTTTTTTTTTATGTGAAATACACTGTAAAAAAAACTTAAACGAGATGCGCGTTTAGGAGAGTTATGAGAGCACGGGGAGGAGGGGCAATGAGTGGCAATCTAGCTCTCTGCCGCTTAGAACAGGGATTCCCAAACTGGTATGTGAGCTGCCACTAGGGGGCACGTGAGATGAAAAGGGCATTGTTGGAAAGGTGTTAAAAATTAATTTTCCAAATCTTAACCCTATGTTCTCTTTGTTGTTTGTGTTTCATAATGTTCTCCACACTTTTTTTTTTTAGTGTGAGAGCTCATAGAGTTGCACATTTTGAGTTTGTTATTTGTTATCATGTAGGGCGACTAATTAAACATGATGCCTGGAATGCAATAGAATGCGTTACATTTTTATGTGTCGGAGGGTGGGAGTACGCAAGCCGAGTCAGGATGTACTGTAGGTGGTGATGGGGAAAGTTTGGGAACCGCTGGCTTAGAGCAGTGGTTCTTAAACTTTTTTGTCTGGCGACCCCCCCCCCCCCCCCCCCAAAAAAAAAAAAAAACATGGGCCAAGTCTCGCAACCCCCTTCTCTCTAACCGGCGGAATTTGATTTCGAAATGTTGCGAGATGGGCATTGGAAGCAGAGGCAGAAACTGTCTTCTCTCATCGGTAGGCTATGTCAACACTAAAGGCATTACTGTATATCAATAGCAGCCTTTGACTAAAAACCTTTAGAAAATGTTCTTTAATCCAGACTGCAAATCATTTTGCGACCTCTCCAATATATTTGTCAACCCCCGTGGGGGGTCCAGACCCCAGTTTAAGAACCACTGGCTTAGAGCACCTTTAAATAGGCCTACATTTCAGTGCCTGTACTTGGTTACTTTTACTTGAGTAAAGAAGTTGAATCACTGTTTACTAGCGTTTTTTTTTTTTTACAAAAGTATCTGTACTTCTATTTGAGTATGGAAAGTGTACTTTTACCATCTCTATGAGGCCTGGTGGGCAGAGGTGAGGGGTCAAAGGTCGGCCTACAGACTGGGAAATGTTGCCCTTGGTGGAGACCGATGTCTTAATAAAGATGCTGATGCTATACCAGACTGTAATGCTGGGGAACACTGTTAAAGCAAGTGCAAACAAACGAACACACTCAGAGACACGCATGCAATACACACACACACACAGAGAGAGAGAGAGAGAGAAGGGAGATGTGCAGCAGACATACCCTACACACACGCATACACATACACAGAGAGAGACATACCCTATCTTCTGTTCTGATCAATTAACAGACAGATTATAAGAGAGAATCCAAAACTTCACTGCAAATCTAGTCCCTGATGCTCTGTCACATGAAGGCTACACAGGAAGAAGCACAACTTGAAAAACTGATTCTTAAGAATAGTTGGTTGGTCCGTTCTCTTCATAATCTCAATTTCATCATCATTTTCCTGAAATAGTTCTCTGAATCACTAGGAAGTCATCCACGTGATGTCGAGTCATTACTTTTTGGCACTTTCTTCAAGTTTTGTGTTTCGTGGCGGTAGGCGTGTAAGTTACAGACATGAGCATTTTATAGCAAAGAGAGAACCTTTCAAGAGTATGTGATGTTAAACTACGATCGCTAAATCTCCACTCTTGAGTCCAGCTGTGATGGGCTGCACATTCCAACTGTCAGTTTCTTGAGCGCAGTTCCTCTGAATGAAGTTAAGAAAGGAGGAAGTAATTCATTTTTTCCGACTATAACCATTTGACTACTGTCAAGGAAGGACAGATTGTTAGAAGTAGCCTTGCCGTGAAGTTCATTTGGTTTGAGATATTTTTGCTCTTTAAACATGTGTACATCTGCTTTGGAGGCCGCTGAGTTAACGAAACGTGAGTTATGTTTTATTTATCCTGTTTTAAAGTAGTACGCCTAGCCTACTACATTTTATTTTGTCTTTGTTTTGAGCAGCGTGGCCATTGCCTATGTCCATGCGTCGTCGTTGATGGTTTAACCCTTGCAATGTGTCTTCCTTACAGTACACCCGATGTGGCAGGGTCCGTTGGCTGTCCCGGGGGGAGACCGCCAATCGCCCATCGATATAGCGGTGCGCAAGACGCAGTGGGATCGGCAACTCAAGCCACTGGAGATTAACTACGACCCACGGACCTGCCAACAAATCTGGAATAACGGTTACTCTTTCATAGTTGAATACGACGACACGACCGAAAGATCAAGTGAGGATATCAACTTAACTCTCCCTTATATAAGACCATGTTGTCCATCTTTGATCCATCAAGCCTTAAATGTTGGATCTCTTCACCTTTGTTATAAATATATTGTAATGAATATTTACCTGTGTCAATACTTGTAAAAGGCTTTTTTAAAGTGCACACTTTGAGGTTTTATCTGATTTCCCTCAACTGCAGCTATTAAGGGAGGACCATTGGAAGACCAGTTTAGACTCTGCCAATTCCATTTCCACTGGGGCGAGTCCAATGCTTGGGGGTCTGAGCACTCCATAGACCGACGGCTGTTTCCTGCAGAGGTAGTGTGTGTGTGTGTGTGTGTGTGTGTGTGTGTGTGTGTATGTGTGTGTGTATGTGTGTGTCAGGGCTGGCTCTAGACAGGGGCCACGGTTAAGCCCACCCAATCATTGTGTCTTGTCCACCAAAACAAGTCTGTTTTTCAGTTGTGCAGCTTGGATGCGCTGTAGATGAGGTGGCGTTGAGTGTAATGGTAGCTTGCTGGTAGTAGTTGCAGTAGGCCTATGTATGTGTGTTAAGTGTACCCCCCCCCCCCCCCCCGCCCCCCCATTTTTCAAAAAAATGAAAGCAATGGAAATGAATACAGCAAGGACTCACACGGACTGTTAACCAGTGTACTATGAATTTCTGTGCGTGCGTGAGCAAGTGGGTGTGTGAGGGAGAACGATTAGAAGTGTGTGTGGCATGAGACGGCAGCCTTGTGCCAGGGACAGTGAAGTTCTATGACCTCTAGACGTGGACGATGCCATTTATAAATCACCTGGAATGTACTGCATGCTCTGTGTGTCCGTGTGTGTGTATGTGTCTGTGTGTGTGTGCCTGCCAGTGACTGTGCAACACACTGCATCATCTCTTCTGTCACTGTGGCCTGATAGCGTGGGATTCTATTTTAATAACACACACCTTCATTAGTTATGTAATATTAGAGGCCCTGTGTGTGGGTGTGTGTGGGTGTGTGTGGGTATCTTTGTATATGGGCCACGTTTTATATTTCACCAAGACTTGCTGTTGTAAGCGATCTCTGTTTGCGCAAAAGGGCTGAACTTGGTGTCCAGACAATGGGTCTTTTCAAAATCACTCTTGTTAGGACTGGGGGAGTACAGGGTGGTAGAACAAGTTCGACTTGAGTAGAGTTTGGACTGATCTGAAGTTTCATCTCGTCTTGTTCCTTAGAGACCATTGTTCTTTTAGAAACTCATTGTAGATTACATCAGGTGTGTGTGTGTGTGTGTGAAAGGCTTTTTGTCTTTCTCAGCAGCAGTTGTTCCTTGTTCCTTGTTGCTTTGAGAATTGCCACTAGTTTAGAATGGGGAAATGGACTGTGGGAACAGTATACACACTGAACACAACCACATCAGTGTATAGGGTAAACATGAACATATGGTGACCATTGGTCTGTCTTCACAGCTTCATCTGGTCCACTGGAACTCTGACAAGTACAGTCTGTTTGAGGAGGCCGTGATGGAGGAAAACGGCCTCGGTGTCCTTGGAGTCTTCCTCAAGGTGTGTCCCATCTCTGACTGTTCCTCTCCTCTCCTCTATCTTCCTCTCCTCTCCGCCCCTCCCCCTAGACCAGTCATCTTCTCCTTCCCTGTCTTCTCTAACTCCTCTGTATTTTCTGTCCACTTTTTTTCTGTTTCCCTTTACTATGAAATGTAGTGAAGTGGACCGTTGGTGTGTGTGTTGGCCTTTTTGTGTTGTAAACCTGTCACCACTCAATGACACTTCTGATCCAAATGGTAATAAAAAGCAAGTGTCTGTGTGTGTGTGTGTCTCTCTCTCTTTGTGTGTGTGTGTTGAGCATTGAGCTAAAGGCTGTGATTTTACTCTTCACAGTTAGGGAAGAGGCACGAAGGCCTGCAGAAACTTGTGGACGCTCTACCTGCTGTCAGGCACAAGGTGAGTTGAAGTGTGTGTGTGTGTGTTCGCGCATGTGTGTGTGCGCGTGTGTGTGTGTGTGTGCGTGTGTGTGTGTGTTTAACAGCATTATGAAAGAGATTTTATTTGAATAGCTTATCACAATCAAGATGTTGTAGATAGTCTCTCAAAGCCTAGTATAAAAGGAAACATACTTAAAGGAATTATCCAGAGTAAAATGCACTTTAGATCAATTTACGGATGATTGGGAGTACATACGTTGAGTTGACATCAAAATCATGTCATTCGAATGTGTTTTGAGAAAGTTCGATTTTACTGTTTTTAGTCAAAACTCGTTAGCCTGTTAGTGACCAGGGCATGTCATTTCGCCGCTACAAAACGCTATTTTTATACCTCTTCTACAGTTCCAAACAACATTACACTTACATGGTAGTGAGTAGAGGGTCCCTAAAGCCAAACCGAAGTATCCCGAGGTCTTTATGTGGTCGGATAGAGAGTCCAGAATGAATTTCATCAAGCCAGTACCTTTCCGGAAATGTTGCTGCTGCAGCTAGCATCTTTAGGGGAAAGTCTGTAGGAGTCGATTGCATCACGTCGTTGCATGACATCACGTCACGTGACATTTTCCAACCTGTTAGTAAGCTAGGGTTTGCTGTTGCATACAACTTCATTTTCTATTTCGAAAGAAATACTGGACTATGTTTTAAAAAAAAAAAAAAAAAAGGGCGACGAAATTGTGAATTTCCAGAGCGTGTTACTCCACACCTACGGACTTTCCCCTAAAGATGCCAGCTGCAGCAGCAACATTTCCGGAAAGGTACTGGCTTGATAAAATTCATTCTGGACTCTCTATCTGACCACATAAAGACCTCGGGATACTTCGGTTTGGCTTTAGGGACCCTCTACTCACTACCACGTAAGTGTAATGTTGTTTGGAACTGTAGAAGAGGTATAAAAATAGCGTTTTGTAGCGGCGAAATAACATGCCCTGGTCACTAACAGGCTAACGAGTTTTGACTAAAAACGGAAAAATCGAACTTTCTCAAAACACATCCGAATGACATGATTTTGATGTCAACTCAACGTATGTACTCCCAATCATCCGTAAATTGATCTAAAGTGCATTTTACTCAGGATAATTCCTTTAAGTTAAGCTTCAAAGCAATTTGTTGTTCTAACAGTGCAAAGAGAGCGTACCGTCTTTTGTGTTTGTGCATATTCAGTATATGTTTGAGAGTAAGACTTGAGTTTAACAGATTAAGTTCTGTGAGTTTAGTAGTCACCTGTTAGTAATGAACCTTTTCACTGCTAAACATCATTATTGAGCTGTGTGTGTATGTGTTGTCTCTTCAGGACAGCGTTGTGGAATTTGGCCGCTTTGATCCCGCTTGCTTGCTGCCAGAGAACACGGAGGACTACTGGACTTATGCCGGGTCACTGACTACACCCCCCCTTACGGAAGCGGTCACCTGGATGGTCATGAAGCAGCCAATTGAAGTCAGCCATGACCAGGTAGACTGATCGGAACCGCTGGTGTCCGTCACAGACCACTGAAGCCACTGCCCAGTCTTAGGTGCCGTTTACACGACGCCGGTTTTTGTGAAACCGGTGAGGTTTTGTTAACGGTTACGCCTTGCGTGTACACAACGCCGGCAGTTTAGGAGACTGAAACCGACAGCTTTTGAAACCGACTTCCGAAGTGGGAACTTTTGAAACCGCCGGCTAACTTTCGCCGTGTAGACGCCTGTAGGTGCGAAGCCGGCAACATTATGACGACATAGCCCCACCTCTCAACTCAGCCACGGCACTTGACCTGACATGCTGCTTGTCAAAACAAACCAAACCATTTATTTATCATATTAAAATGTTTTTCTTTCCCCTGTCATGATTTATGTGCACAATGTAGCCTATCAGCCTTTAGTGGCTAAGTTAGAAGCACACGTTAGCTTAACTTAGTTAAACATTAGCTTACTGCATGTTAGTGTTTCTCCAGTGGTGCTCAGACCTAATGCAATGCGTAAGCATTTGAAATTTCACATAGCAGTCACATACCTTGAAAATGAACTTTATTAGTTTAACAGTTGAATTGAAAACCGAATTGTCTGTAGTCTCCTTATTTCATGCGACTGCTTAACCAGAGCCCTTATTAGACATTCTCTGGCTTAACAAACTGTTTCAACAATGTTTTCTTCTACGCGATCTTCTGCACAGCAGCGCCATCGACTGGTCTGGCATATGCACTACAGCACATTTAGCCGGTTACACCTCTGTGTGTACACGCCAGGTTTTTTTCTTGCCGGTGTCGTTAAAGGTGTGAAAGCGGTAAGAGAAAATTCACAGTTACACAGTTTTGTGTAAACGGCCCCTTATAGTACTTCTATAGTATGTCCCAAAATGCTATGCTTTTTCATTAGGGCTGTGTCATTTTGTGTTCCCAAAATGCACATTTGTTTGTCTGAATGACACCTATCTTGTTTCACCTGCTTAACTGAAGACTACAGGATCTGTTTGCATGAGTTGGTTTGAGTTAGACTGTAGCTTCAGTCAGGGTTTAAGGTCAAGAGTTATCTTAACACGGTTTAGTAAGTTCTTATTATTTGAGCCCACCTGTTTACATTTTCAAACTCTTCTATGTAGGGCTACAGTCCTTTGGTACAATAGGGTGAATATGAACTGGGTTCCACCCTGCTTTTAATGAAATAATCAGGCGTTCAAGCATTCATTGGCTTTAATCACAAGGGAGTATAGTCTTCCTCATGAGCTCAGTAGAACACACACACACACACACACACACACACACACACACACACACACACACACACACACACACACTTTTGTTGTTATGGTACACTCTGTGCTGGTAGAGATAATGGGAAGAGAGGGTGTTTGTTTGGGGTAGAAGACGGCACAGTCACACCCACGTGGCCTTGAACTCAGGTCTTCAAGGTAACAGTCATGCTCTGAGTCCAGAATGAATTTCATCAAGCCAGTACCTTTCCGGAAATGTTGCTGCTGCAGCTGGCGTCTTTAGGGGAAAGTTTATAGGAGTCGATTGCCGAGTGTGGAGTAACACGCTCTGGAAATTCACAATTTCGTCGCCGTTTTTTAAAAATAAAAACATAGTCCAGTCCATACAACTTCCTTTCAATTTCGAAAGAAATACTGGACTATGTTTTTTTTTAAATTTGTTTATTTATTTTTTTAAACGGCTGTAGCCTGATTGCGCAGCGTGGTCCAGCTGCGATGTAGCTGGAGTCTGCTGCCCCGACTGGCGAGACGACGGAGTGGAGCATCGGAGGTGCAGTGCCAGTTACGGTGCTCAGCGCCGGGGAGTCTGTGGCAGTGGAGGCTAGGAAAGTGCGACCTGAGGGCGTTCTCTGAAGGGAGCTGGGGACGAGAGGCGACAGACTAGGTGACTGCTAGCACGCCCCGCATTGGGCAGCTGGTGGTTGTGGTCCCCCAGGGTGAGTAGGGCTCTTGCGGTGTGTGCACGCCGCCTGCTGTGTGGCAGTGCCAGAGACTAATGCTGGACTGAATGTGGGAACGCCCACGCCGAGGATGGCAATGGCTTGTTGGGGGAGCTATGCAACGCCAGCGTGCTGGACTGTGCTTGAGATTCCCACGATGTTTCGTGCTGGGGATTCTGGGAGAACTGAATGATCATCTCAATACCAATGTTTTCCAAAAGGCTTGTCCCAAGGAGAACAGTATTACCTTAAACACACATGAGGAAACTGAACAGTCCAATCAGTAGACTAGGATAAGCTAGCCAACTATGCTTCTTTGTGTACAATATTTCCAGGCATCAACCAGACAGCTGAATGTGGTAGAGTTGTAATAGAAATAGTAGGCCTAAGCTATAGGCTAATCTGCATAAAGTGTGCTGTCATAAATATCAGACATTCAGTATTCTCTCTTTTTATATCAGGATATAAAATAATACAGATATATTATATTGTAATCTTCTGGTGTTCTAAGGTAGGCTATTGAAATGTCTACCCCCCCCCTCCAAAAAAAGAAAAATCGAGGTATCAAACCGTGGGTCAAAAACTGTGATACAAATCGAATTGTTAGGTTGGTGTATCGTTACAGCCCTACTGTATATCGCTACAGCCCTATCCTCTATACAACACACATCCTCTACATACTTACAGCACACTGCCCCCACCTACCCACACACACACACACAGTCACTGCTCCACTCCCCTCCCGCCCACACACACATCTTCACTGTCATCACTCACATACATTACATACAGTACTCTGCTTGCAATAGTAAGTCCCTGCCCCCCCCCCCCCCCCCCCCTACATACACAGCACATTATTTCATCAGGAAGCTTCTCCAACACACATCCCCAACATACTTACAGCACACTGCCCCCCCCAATACACAGCACACTATCCCATCTCCCCTGTCATCCCCCCCAACACACACACCAAGACCCCTGGCAGTTGGGTTAGCCCCTTGAGCCGTGGATCTGCCCAAGGTTTCTTCCTTGGTAAGGGAGTTTTTCCTTGCCCCTGTTGCTCTTGGGTGCTCCTTGTTGGTGCCCCCCACCCAATCCCAATCCTCCCCCACCTTTTTTATGCAGCCCTTGCCACTTAATCTACTAAACCCCTCTTCTACTGCACTTTTTACCCCCCCCCCCCACATTAATGCACAAATAGGCTGACACCAGACATAATTTCACTGCATTTCTTAGTTCCAGTAACTATATGCATGTGACAATAAACTTCCCTTGTATCCTTGTATTCTTGTATCCTTGTATCCTCCAAAAATCTGTCTAAATTGTACCAAAATCAGCTTAATGAGAGTAAAAACGTGACCAAACCAAGTTTAAATAGTGATTTTGAATCTTGAAAATGTCAGATATGGACTCAGCATCTCCAGTAACCCCTAAAAACATACTAACATTGTCAATTTTGGCCAAGCAGCTCTTATAATATGATCAATATAGGCTATTATGCTAATTTATGCTAATTAGCTCAATTACACAAATTGTCCAACATATGCAAATTAGCATCCGGCAGTTTCTGCATGCTGGGAACCCATACTATATATTTCCATCATAAAACTTTGGTGTACTCAACATTTCCGGGTCCACAATAGGGCTCTATGGGCTGTCCACCGGACTACAAGGGAGTATAGTCTTTTTCATGAGCTCAGCAGAACAGGTGAGCTAGTCCTTTTGAAACACACACACACACACACACATAGACAAGTACGCACACACACAAGTTTCTTTTTTTGTGCAGGAGAGTATGTATTGGACATTCATGTAATATTAATGTAGTGTTTCGTGAATGATGTAGTAAGTTGTTCACTGCGTGATCGTGGTGTTGCTAGGAGGCGGTGAGGTCAAATTTGGTCCTGTTTGTCCAGTGGAACCACAGGGGGCTCTGTCAACAGGACAGAATGTTCCCCAGCGCTATGGCAACCAGGAAGGGGGAGGGAGCAGTGGATGGGTCAGAAACCAGAGACTCCAGGCTGAGAGCTCTCCAGCAACTTTTTTTCACCTCTTAATGACCACTCTCTCTCTCTCTCTCTCTTCCCCCTTTCTCCCTCCCTCTCTTTCCCCTGTTACTGTTTGTACCTACCTTTCATTTATCTCTCTCTCCCTCACTCTTTCTCCCTGTCCCTCTCTCTTTCCCCTATTACTGTTTGTAAGCACTTTATCTCTCTCTCTATCTCTCTCTCCCCTTTTCCTGTTTGTATATCTTTATGTGCTGACCTCCCTCCCTCCCTCCTTCCCTCCCTTTCGTGCAGTTGGCTGTGTTCCGTAGTCTACTGTTTACGTCGGCGGAGGAGGAGGTCCAGAGGAGTATGGTGAATAACTTCCGGGTGCAGCAGCCTCTGTGCGGCCGGAGCGTCCGCTCATCCTTCAACCCCTTCCACCACGGGGACCCCCCTGCCCTCTAAAGCCCCCGTCCATGGATATGCTGTCCAATCCCGTGAGGACTTTGTTTGCGAGACGTCCCTTCCGACCAATCACCTGTCAGCATATCAAGAAGGCAGCCCATCACTCCAGTGGCTCTTATTGGTGTCATGACCAGGAAATTCTGCCATCAGACCTCAAGAAAATTAGCTTATGTTGTTTCACAGGCTTTTAAACTTTTAATAGTTCTTATTGGTTTTTAGGATTGTAGTGGTTTAGGAATAGGAACTGCCATTCGCTAGAATGTTCCATTCATCTGAGTTCTGAATGCTTCTAGGACTTACTTACAAGGACTGGCAAACCTATCTCTATGCATGTTTGTGTGAGTTGTGCACTTGATAGAGGGCACCTTGTAGCCTGTAGCAGAGTTATAGCGCCCTCTAGTGTGCTGGACTGCACACATACAGTCACCCTTAAGTTGCCTCAATCAAATCAAACAGCATTTTTAATGTCATTTTTTTTAAACACTTACAACACTATTGGCAGCTTCCTGCTCACTTCCAGCCTTTTCTAATGATGTCTCCATATCTATGCCCTTCACATGCTCGCCCACTCACTCACACACTCACATACTCTACTGAAGCTGTTGAGTGCACAAGAGTGATCGGTGAAGCAAACGCACATATACACACACACACACACACACACACATAAAGATTACATTGACACACAACACGTACACAGACATTCTCTCTCTCTCTCTCTCTCTATCTCTCGCTTACATACACACACACATGCACATTACTATTAGTGCACAATCAACAGTGCTTAGTTCATCATGTGATGCCTGCAGAAAAATCCCCTGCCTCTTCACAACTAGCTCTCTGTATCTCTCACCCTCTGTGTGTGTGTGTGTGTGTGTGTGTCACACATCAGTCGTAGATCAGATTTCGGTGGTGCACCAGAGTGCACCACTTATTTATCCAATTGCGGCAGAGGCTTGGCTAGTGCTGGTGTTGTGCCCTGCCTGTGTGTGTAGTCTGTGTTATGTTAACTTGTACAGACTGTGTGTATGTGTGTGTGTATATGTTAGTGTTGTGTGCGCACTAGTGGTGGTGCTTTCTTCTACTTGTTTCTGAAATGTTGTGTACATTCGCTCCACTCATCGTGCCTCTCCTTCCAGTGAAGTGACGGCTCTTTCACCCGTTGAAAGTGCAGTGGAGCAACATCCATCTGGTGTCTCTGCTGTAATTACAACTTACGACCATCAGGGGCAGCGTTGCTCCATACATCCAGTAAAACTCCATCTGAGAGGGCATAGCTCAGGCTGAGTTTTGATCAGAGTTTAAAGTTTAGGGTTTAAGTTTAGGGTCAGAGGTGTAGACCTACCTCATATGTGACTTAGGGGACAAGTCTAAATGGACTCACGAGGGACCAGTTGGAAGAATTATACTTCACAACACCCTGCATTCCAGGCCAGTTTATTTTTATTTTTCTCACTGTGTGTAATATTCACTGGGGAAGGAAAGGGCTTTGATGGAAGAAGTCAGGAGGAGGGTTGTTTCTGTTTGGTGTCCGTTCTTGTTGGATTTCCAGATTTCTGTTCAGACATGGTGATGGCAGCCGGTTCCTCATCCATCCAGAAGGGCTGTGGTGAGCGCCAGGTGCAGAGAGCAGCAGGAAGGGGGGGGGGGGGGGGGGTCTAGGAGGGGGAGGGGTGTAGCTGAGGAAAGGGGGAGAGAGAGAGGTGGGGTGCATGGGAGCGCTCCAGGGAGCATGGTTGTCTTGTTGGCTTTAGGATCAGTGGCCGCAGTGCTGCTAAATAAACTGGCCCTTTGCCATCTGGCCCCACCCACCCCATCCAGCCCTCTGCCCAACACACATTCACACACACACACACACACTCATATGCTCACTCTTGTTCACACACACGCAGCTTGATAGGGGGGCAGTCTGATGCTAACCTGAGCTGAAGGCTGGAGCTGGCTGTGCAAACAGCTGTATAAAGGAAGAGGCGGCTGTATCATCCCACCTGCTCATCTCTCTCTCTCTCTCTCTCTCACCGCTCACACTCTCACACACACACACACACACACACACACACACACACACACACACACACACACACACACACACACACAGTGAGAGGGGCCCCTCTCACATCAAGAGGTCCAGAACAAGGCTTGGGTTTGTGTATTTCGGTTAGAGGGACGAGTATGTATTGTTGAAAGGGATTTGCATAGTGTATGAAGACACAGGTTGTTTTGGTTTTTAGTGTTTTATCATTTTCAACAGAGATGAAATCCTGTTGATTAGAAGTAGTGTAGCTTTGCTGTATCGGGACGAAGGCTGTGAGGCCTTTTAGAAATGGAATTTATTTAAAGTGGTACTGTTTTTTTTTCTGATGTCATGCAGTCTCACACTCTGAATGAGATTTTTCTATTGTACTGTATACTTCAGCTGCCTTTTTTTACATGACATGGACTTAAAAAACAATCATGCAAAGTGTACGCACAAAATTGTTTGGAATGGTTTGTCATGCATGCAGACTATGCCATTTTGTGTTGGTGTTTTCTGTAGGCAAGAGAAAGAGAGAGTGAGTGTGTGTGTGTGTGTGTGTGTGTGTGTGTGTGTGTGTAATGTGTAAGTAATGAACTATGTATATGTATTGTATGTGTTTTACCGCCGAAGCACAGTCCGGTTCCCTGTAGATCTGTAGAAAACGGCCTGTTCTCAGCATGCACTGTTGGGCCAGCTGTAGAGCTCAGTTCTCCCGCTGGCGCAGACGGAACTATCAGATCAGGATCCGGTTCTATAAGTCCATTCAGTACAGATCAGAACAGAGCTCAGATGTGTGGACAGAGCTCACTCCCAATGTACAAGGCCTTGATACAATACTGGGTGGTGCGTCGCCTATCAAAGTTTGAGAAAAGTTTAACAATTTTAAAGAAGTTACTAATAGAGATTATTAACAAATGAACATAGAGATCCTTGTTCTTGATGTGAATAATAAATATATATTTCTGCTCTTAGTTGTGTATCTCAGTGCCTCCTCTTTGTGTCTGTGTGGGTGGGGGGAGAGGGGGGGGGGTTGGCTACAGTAATTCAGCAGTCTCCTTTCCATGAAAAAATAAAAACACTTTTATCTTTGTGCTGAGGAAACACTAAGTATAAGTATATATACTTTTTTGATCCCGTGAGGGAAATTTGGTCTCTGCATTTATCCCAATCCGTGAATTAGTGAAACACACTCAGCACACAGTGAACAGCACACACTAAGCACGGCGCAGTGAGCTGCCTGCATCAACAGACGCACGTTTAGGGAGCAGTGAGGGGTTAGGTGCCTTGCACCTAGTCCAGACCTCTTCAAATAAAACTGATGTAAATAGGAAGCTGGACACATATGTTTCCTACTTCTGAAAAACTCTCACCAGACTAAAGCCTGAATGAAGTTGTGCGCTTTAGACCAAGCCAAGACACTGTATACATTCGGCATATGTCAACACGGGGCAAGGATGTTAGTTCAAGGAGTTTATTTGGTAGTTATTTACTTCTATATGACTGAACTGCGTTTCAGGCTGTTAAAATGGATGACTAATTTCCAAACACATTCCCATTTATTTTCATAGCAGGGAATTGAAGTGACAAAGTGACAAGCCACTGACTTCGATTAATGGAATGCATGGTTGCAGGTTGGCAGGTTGAGTGCTTCCCCATATAAATGCCACCCGATCAACCACAGGAAGTGTGTTGATCAGCTGAAACATTTGGTTGTTTGTCTTATGAGAAAGACTGGGCTCGGTTGGGGCAGTAGGCATAGACAGTATGAATAAGGTCCAAATGTGATGTAAAAGGGAAAAAAGATCAATATCTCCATCTGCTCCCAAAGCCATGTTATGTGCAACATTTAGACTCAAAGTGAGGTGTTCAAAGTGTGTGGTTCAGTGACAAAAAAAAGTGAACTCCAAGTAGGTGGTAATAATCCTAAAAATAACCCTATGGGTTTGTTTTGGAAGTGGTTTACCAGTTAAAGCAGAAAGCCTGGTTTGACAAATAAACCACTATGATCACCATCGTAGCACCAATTAATCTCAGATCGCTAGTTCAGGGTTTGTCCAGCCATCTTAAGCTACACTAGAAAGTCTAGGTACAGTATGTGCAACTTGCAGTATACATCACTGAGGTATAGGCTATTGGTACTTAAATGGTGGTCATCAAGATTATTTGTTAAATCAGGCTTTCTGCTTCAGACTCAAATTAGCATGGTGATCTAACAAGGTTAAAATACATTTGTGTCATTGTAAGTATTGCATCACTAATCCATTAATTCTGCATTGGAAAACACCCCTGATCATGAAGACACGTTTGTGGACATGTACAGTAGTTTACCTATGCACAGCACCTAGTTTAACTTGTGTGTGTGCATGGGGTGTTGGACTAGGGGGAAGAGGGCCCTTGAAAAGTCTGGAATATATTTGATTTTTCCTGAATATTTTCATTTCTGAATTAAATGACATAATGAATGTAAGATGAAATGTAAAGTTAATTTGTAAAGTGTATTTGCTGAACAACTTGGTTGATTGACTGACTGAATTTTAAAAAATAGTGAAGACTGCAGTGTTTCCCACAGAATTTAATTTCATTTGTGGTGGTTGGTTTGCAGAATTAACTTGAATACAACAGTTTTTAACAATTAGCACAGTGTGATTATGATGCTAACCAGATTTAAGCACAATTTAGTACAACCTGGAAAATCATTGTGTGGTGGTCAATGTTGATATTGTGGTGGGCCGCCACAAATAAGTCAATGTATGGGAAGCACTGGACTGTCTAAGGTCACACTCACTTCTTGCTAAAGCGCAAAATGGTTTAATCTGCCTGCAGGACAATAGGTAGGTTATGCACTTTGTGTTGTTGTCAAATTGTGGCTAAAGTGCCCTTGAGCAAGGCACCTAACCCCTCACTGCTCCTCGAGCGCAGCCGTTGAAGCAGGCAGCTCACTGCGCCGGGATTAGTGTGTGCTTCACCTCACTGTGTGTTCACTGTGTGCTGAGTGTGTTTCACTAATTCACCGATTGGGTTAAATGCAGAGACCAAATTTCCCTCACGAGATCAAAAAAGTATATATACTTATACTTAAATTGATGAAGATGCTTTATTAAGTTGCTTGTGTGTCTATTTGCAAGTGTTTTGTCGATTTGCATCGTCATAAATTAAAGGTTGTTTGCCCCTGTCGGCCACCGTACTGTACACTGAGTACTGCACACTACACCGAGTTGCTTTTGATGAGAATGGCCCTTGCTTTGGATAAAAGCATCTGCTAAATGAAGTGATGTACATGTGGTGAGTATTATATATATACTGTACTCTGTACAGATGTTCTTAACAGTGTGAAAAGATTTCAGTGATTTCCACACAAATAGGAAGGCTGTGGTTCTACGATTACTTTCATTTCAATTTGTGCATGCGGTCATAGTCATAGACATAGTCTCTGCATGTAGTCACGTAGCCATAAGTTAGAGGAGTTAGAGGAATAGTCTCTTTCACACACACACATACACACAAAATGGAAGGCTGTGGTTCTATGACTGCTTTCATTTTGTGCATACTGTCACATAGTCTGTTCATAGTTACATAGCTCTGTCAGCTAGTTTCAGGTCCCCTCCTGTCAAGGGTATGCTTTCTACCATCAGTAAATGTCTTGCTAAGGTAAGTTTTGGTGTCACCTTTACATTACTCAAAGCTGCTAGGCTATAGTTGCTCAGGAGCTACTCTATTGATGTTGTCTATGTGAAGAGATCGGTTACTCTTTACTTGAAGGTATTTGCACAAGAGTGACATGATACAGTCACGAACGTGTCATAAACATTATAAACAAGTCATAAATGTTTATTACATAACGCTTCTGTCATTAAGTGTTTTTTGTCATGATAAGTCAGGGTTAGGGTTACGGTTGGGTTAGGGTTAGGGTTTGTGTGTCATGACATTGTCATGTCAGTCTTATGTAGATACCTTCAAGTGTTACCAAGAGATCAAACTCCCAATAGACTTGCTTAAAATTGCGTTAGGGAAAAAAAACATTTAATACCAGTGTAGGTTTGTGTTGTATTGTAATATGCTATAATCAATTAATATAATATATTCATATATATTTGGGGGCCCTGAATTATTTTCTGTCATAGGGCCCACATTTTCTAACAGCTCCCCGGTGTGTGTGTGTGTGTGTGTGTGTTTATTGGTATCATACTTTAGTTTCTATGTATGTGCATGTGTTAACTGTTAAGTATGTGTATTGGTAAGTTTCCTCATTGAAGAAAAATCAACAAAATACAACAAAAATGTTAGCCTGGAAAAATCCAAACTCATTCACAAAGTGGCCAGGCTACAAAAATGTAATAAAATAATAATAATAATAAAAATAACCATAACATGTGAAATAAAAAAGTAACACAAACATAACAGATTTATAGAGAAGGGATGTAACAGAATACAACCTGCCTGGAGCTGAAGTCCAAGTCTAAGATTTAAAAAAAAAAAATCTAGAAGGAGAAATTATATTGTAAGACTTCCGGATGCACCAAAGAATGATAGGAACACATACACATGTAAAGAACAAGAAAAAGCAGGGACATCTGAAAACAAGTTTTTTTTAATGAAACATGTGTCTAGTGTGTGTTCTTGCTTTGTCCAATGGTGTGTGTGTGTGTGTGGGAAACAGTGGTCAGGGCAACTCAGAATAAAGCGCAAAGGGACGAGGGACAATGCAAACCACAATAGGTCCTGTTTGCTGTTGAGAAGTGCACACACTATGGGAACACACATTATATGGATCCACACACGTGTACACACACCCAGATGTGAAGCACCATGGGACTACAGTTCCCTTGTCCTCCAAAGGTTTATTTTCTCTTGGGCTTCAAAGAGCATCTTACACCCTACACACAATCATGGGAAATCACAGCATCTCAATACCCCGGTCTACATTCATTCACTGACACAGCCAACGACAACAAACAGGCAGCCAGAATGTGTTTGAAGCGGCCAGAGACAAAACTAAACCAGGCTTCCAAAACATTATAGCCGCCTACGCCCCAACCTCCTTCTCCTGTGTCCCGAAAGCAGAGGGGTGTGTTTGATGGACCTATTACAAACACACACACACACACACACAGTGGCTCCGATCTCTGATGAACAATGGAGAATAAACTTTTCATACACTTTGATTTAGGCCAGTGCTGGAGACACACCACCCTCTGTGATCTGTGTTTGAACACCCTCATCTCAAGGTCACCTTGTAGTGAGTGACACGGTGATCTGTCTTTGAACACCCTCATCTCAAGGTCACCTTGTAGTGAGTGACATGGTGAGTGCTTTTATAAATTAAACTAGAGAGAGAGAGAGAGAGAATAGCAGACCAATTTCAATTGATAATTATAATGACTGTGTTTAATTAATTCATCGGATAAGGCATGTTTCATATTAAATCTAGTCCTAAATCCAATCCCGTTTACTATAACATTGCTGTTCAACAATGTGCCGTTACATTCCAATTACGTTGATGTCCATGGTTCCTAGCAGACGCTTTTGGCCAGAGCGATTTACAATGACATCGATAAACATGACTGTAACATTAAAATTAAAGTAAAGTCATGTAGTCTAAATAATAATAGTGATAATAGAATATTAGTGATTAACAGAATAAACATATCAATTTACTTTGAGGAATGTGACCAGCTATAAACAGTGAGCTACATATGACAAACAAGCTTTTATGTTTTCCCATCAATGCACATGTTAAAATATTAAAATAAAATAAGCCTCATTTTGTACAAAAAAAATCCTTTCAGTGAATAAACACGCCTTCTATTATTACAATGCTCATGACGCTGATGTTTGGAGGGTTATATAATTTCTTGCAATTCTTTAGGCTATTGAGTAATCTGCCTCATGCCTTTCATGTGAGCAAGTATGAGTCAAGCACCTGTCTGTGCAGCTAGTCCAATTTGCATATTATTTCTGAAAGAGTGAGATGTTTCAGAAACTATTGTCACTGGATTTCATGGTATGCATAGCCAATGCGATGGCCGTCTTTGCCATCAATCCAAAACCTTTGCTGACAGTGAGTTAATGATGACTGTTTTGTTTTGTGTGAAATTAGCAATTTTATAAGATCAGAGGAACATCACTGGAGGAACAGAGTTTTTGGATAGGAGAGCAGCACTAAATGTGAGAGACCATCTTGCATTGCACACAAAGCCATGAATTGAGGAATGAGAAAGACCGTACAAGCGCATACAAGCTAGCAAATATCAGGCCGACTCCCACTGCTTTCTCTTGTCTCAATAGCCCGGCCTGTTTGGCAGGTTGCTACACCGACACCAGTGATTGGGATCATGTGTTTTGGACGAGACGGTCGAATCCCTCCCTGCTGATCCCCTCACTCGGAGCTTGTTGTAGTAGTGATGGGAGACATTGTTGTTAGTGTGTTCTCCTGCGGGCTCCAGGCTTGTGAAATGTTTTACAAGTAACTTTTTGACCTGCTGTATCACTTACACATTCAAGGATAGTTGAACCGTATCACTTACACATTCAAGGATAGTTGAGGAGTCTACCATTGGTCCTTAGGCAGGTTCAGTGGAACACATTCATTGTATAGGGATAAGAGGGATAAGAGGGATAGATCAATTCTAATTGAATTCTGTTCTTCTACCCATAAAAGGAGTTGCTGGTATGCAACTCAAAATAAGAAGAATGCCAAAAACCAGAATGATATTGTTCAGTTTCCTAGTAAAAAGAAAGAGCTACAATTGTGTTTAATGCACGCACTCACTCACACACACACACATGATATGACACATATATGCAGATAATTAAAGTATAAGTATAAGTATATAAGTAAGTATATATACTCTTTTGATCCCGTGAGGGAAATTTGGGCTCTGCATTTATCCCAATCCGTAAATTAGCGAAACACACACAGCACACAGTGAGGTGAAGCACACACTAATCCCGGCGCAGTGAGCTGCCTGCATCAACAGCGGTGCTCGGGGAGCAGTGAGGGGTTAGGTGCCTTGCTCAAGGGCACTTCAGCCGCGCCTACTGGTCAGGGTTCGAACCGGCAACCCTCCGGTTACAAGTCCAAAGTGCTAACCAGTAAGCCACGGCTGCCCCCAAATCTAAGTGCTCCGTGAACAGCAGCCGGTCACCGGCCAGTAGCTTTGGGATGAAAGTCTCCTCCCTGCTGCTCTGCTGCTCTTGAAGTTAAATTTAGAGCAGAAGAAAAGCCACTTCTACCAAAAGCCCCCCACCTCCCCCCAAACCATAAACAGGAAGCTGTGGTTTGGGGACATTGTCTGAACCTCCATCCAGATGCATCGAGCCCCTACCCCCACCCCCATCTACTCCATGAGATCGGTGCATACCGTTCCCTGTGTTCACAGCAGTCATCTGTTATATGACTACAGAATGAGGACACAGAGGACAGATACAGCAGCATAGGCACCTCTGTGGCGGAGTGGGGCACCTGAGTTTTCCCTCTGTACCTCATACAGGTTTTTCACTGTTTAAACAGTATCTAACCTAACCTTATATGAGACAGCCCCACCATGCTCCATGGTACTCGCTAGTCTCTCTCCGTCTCCAACCTGTGTTATCCAACCTCACCATGCTCCATGGTACTCGCTAGTCTCTCTCCGTCTCCAACCTGTGTTATCCAACCTCACCATGCTCCATGGTACTCGCTAGTCTCTCCCTGTCTCCAATGAGGCAGCCAGCGCCTGTCCCTAAAAACAAGCAGCTTTTCCATTAAAACTTGCAGGTGGACGTCTAGGGCCTTCCCTCAAGCCTGGAGGGGATTAGTGTGTGTGTGTGTGTGTGTGTGTATGGGCGTGAGGTGAGGGGGAGTGTTCTGCCTGCTTTGC
This sequence comes from Alosa sapidissima, assembly GCF_018492685.1. Taxonomy (NCBI): domain Eukaryota; kingdom Metazoa; phylum Chordata; class Actinopteri; order Clupeiformes; family Clupeidae; genus Alosa; species Alosa sapidissima. The sequence goes on from NC_055967.1 coordinate 28,141,682, forward strand.
GGAGGAGGGTGGTTCTGCCTGTTTCTCTCTCTGATCAAGTCCGTCTGGATTTCAGGACTTGAACACACGCACACAGACACACAGACACACACACGCACACACACAAACACCATTGTAAGAGGGGAATGTAGGTCAGGCACACACACATTCACATAGTATCACACAGCTGGGGGCACATAAACATGAACAACACACACCACAGTGAGAGGGGAATGTACACACACACACACACACACACACACACACACACATGAACAACACACACCACAGTGAGAGGGGAATGTACATACAGACATACATTCCCTGCAGACAGTTTTATTTTCAATTTTATTATTATTATTACTATTGATATTTGATATTGTATTGATATTATTGTTACAATTACTATTTTGATTAATATTCTGGATCATATTGGCCTATGAGGGTTTATCGCAGTTTGGGAGGGACAGAAATACCATAACAGAGCAAGCAGGGCTCGTCTTCTGCCTACTCAGCTAGATGACATGAACATTGGCTACCTGCATATCATTTCACTGCTTAACAGTACCCTGCAGCAGGGCCGGCTCTAGGCAGGGGACAGGGTGGGCTAAGCCCACCCAAGCATTGTGCCTTGCCCACCCAAACAAAGTCAAGAAGTCAACGTTTTTTTTTTTCAGTTGTGCATCTGCTCAGTGTGCAGTCTCAAACCCAGCTTGGATGTAGATGAGTTGGTGTTGAGTGCTTTGGTAGCTAGCTAGTAGCTGTGCAGTAGGCTTATGTATGTGTGTGAGGTAAACCCCCCTCCTGATGCCTTAAAGGAAATTTCACATAGTTCTCTGTTTCCCAAAGTCACTGAGTGCTGTCAGCAGGGATGGATTACTGCACGGGCCTACCGGGCCCAGGCCCAGGGGCCCAAGGAGTCAGGGGGCCCTGAAGCCCAAGCCTTTGCATGGAATCATTGCCTCAATATCAACAAATCAGGATGTAGGCTATGAATCTGATTGAATTTAGTATTGTCCTTCCCCAAAATGCACCAGAATACAGGAAATCACATCAAACAAATTAAAACATTTCTGGGGGAGGACCCCCAAACCCCCCCTCCCACATATACAACAATTAGTGGGGGGCCCTTAATACATCTGAAATACGAAAGTTCATAATCCGCATACGAAAGTTCATAATCCGCCCATGGCTGTCAGCCTGAAATGCCTTGATGTAAGATATGCGCTATATAAATAAAACTGTCTTGCCTTGTCGGTAAGAGAAAAAACCCAACAAATAATTAGTGCTACCTAGCTCGAGTTGCTGCAGCCAACAGAGTGTAGCTGCCTGGCTAATCTAGCTGTTGACAGGCATTAAAATGTATTTTAAAATAAAATATCAAATACCCTAATTTTAAGTGTATCACAATAAACTACAATGTACATAGCCACACCATGTATCAAAAACAATTACTATATTTTTGTATTTTGAAAGTACAAAAAAAACTCTTTAAAAGGAGCATGATATCACTTTGCAAACCTTCCATATCTATCTATTTCATCTATTCCTTCATCAGTAGACTGAATCTGTTGATTAAGTGGACAGTGTTTGAGAGCAACAGCTTTTCTCTGCGTATGAGGTATGCCATAACCTGCAAACAGTCAACAGATCAATATGCTGACCTGCCTGTTACATCTCATAGCCTAAATAAGTATCAGAGATGCAATGTTGCAGAGCAACCACATAACCGGTTACATGTGTTATGATTGGATGATTAAAGTTCTCAAGAAAGGTTGGTATGAGGGAATGTATTGTGTGTGTGAACCTACAAGTTATTCATCTTGCACTGAATAATCTTCCTGAATCATATTCTGATCACAACAACTCTGGGCAAATTACAAGTCAGCACCAGTCATTGGCTGCATTCGTGGTTTTGCACTTTTATGATGTCATCACATCACAAAAAGTAGGTTATTGGTTTAAATAAAAATAAATAAATTTAAAAATAAGTAAATTTACCAAAGATATTTGGCAGTATTTTTAAACTACAAAAATAGGCTACACACTTATGTATTTTTTGCACTTAAGCCATTTTCTTCCAACAAAATAAAAAAACAAATTACATAATACTAGCCTATTTTGTATTTGAAATGCTTATTTTAAATACATCTATCGGAAATACTGCCTATCCCTGGCTGTTGGCTGCAGCAACCCAAGCTAGGTAGTAGGCTACTGATTGTTTTGTGTTTGTTTTGTGTTTATGTCCATTTTGGATCCAATTTGACCGCTTTGCTATAGCCTACCCAAAATTTCTACCAGCCCACCCAAATGTAGAAGGCTTGAAACGGTCCTGTCCTGCATGGAGACATATTTCAGGATAATAATGGAGATGTTAGCAAAACTTCAGAGAGATGATACATATAATATCCCTCCTTCATCCATGTTTTTGCGCAACAGCCCACATTCTGCGTTCACTCCAGCGAGACGAGTGAAATAAATGTTGTCATATATACAACAAATAGCTGTCATCGCCATAGGCCATTTGCTACAATATTTACCTCTGTTAGGCCTACAAGAAGTTGCGAATTATGAAGTATTTCCTGATCGGGGAAACTTTTTGTTTCTTTTTCTTTCGTGGCTAATATCATTCAATTGTGCCGCAAATTAACAGACAGAAGCCGAGCGTAATTAAATTCATGGCTCCGTAGACCAGCAATCAGAGGAGGCTCATAGTTTCAGAAACGCTGCAGATCATAAACAGAGAAATCTCTGGGAACAGAATGCAGGCATGATTTTGTTGTCACAGGCGTTGTATTAGCGCTAGTAGGCCCAAAGATTGGTAGGCCTATGGAAAATAAATTAACTCTATAAAGACTGGCGCGGCCACACAAAAGAAGTAAGAGATTTGATTTGGACGATGCCAATGTCAGTATGGAAAATTAACCAGTGGGCTGCTATAGCCCTTTGAGGGCCGGCGCTGTCAGGAAAAAAAAAAAATACATATATATATAGCCTAAATTATAATTACATCAGCGATTCGGCCCAAAAGTGTGTCGGCCCACCGGGAAAATGCCTGGTAGGCCAGATGGCCAGTCCAGCCCTACCCCCTACTGAGGGGCACCTTGACAACCCAGCTTTGGGAAGACCATCACAGCCAGTGAGGCCCAGTACACCACCAGTGTTCAGTGGGATGGGAAGATGTTCCACCTGCAGGAGCAGCTGTCTGGTGTTTGGATCAGTAGGGTAAAACGGCGTCAGTCACCCCCACTGCAACCGCCATAGCCACCCGCCTCCAAAGCCCAAACTGGATACAGATAACAGGACAAACGCCGCTCTGCACTGTTGTGTTTTAATTTGCAGCCAATAAGTTACGGAGCTTCAGGGTCTCTCCCTCTCTTTCTACCCAGAAACAGGAAATGAAGGATGCTGTTTGGGGGGGACTATCATCCGCGCTCCCAGACAGAACGAGACTGCGGGGTCAGCCTGTCTGATGGAGGAGGCACACACTCACACACACACACCTTTTTTTACCTGTCTCCAGACACTCAGACACTCTCTGTCATTCTCTCTATCTCCCTCTCCATCTCTTGTTCCCTCTCTCCATCTCTCTCTCTCACAAACACGAATCACACTCAGCTTTCTCCTTTTTCCTCAGCGGTCACGTGTGAACAAATACACACAGACTACTCTCCTGTCCAAGTGGGGATTAATTCTTCTGAATGTCTCATAACTTTTGCAAACTCATTCACACACACACACACACACACACGCACACATGCATCCACACACACACACACACAATGTGCGGATGGACGGACAAACACACATATGTGCGTGCGCACATACACACACACCTGTTTGACCAGACACACATACACACGTCTGTCCTCAAAAACCCCTCTAAAATTGCAGATACACCATCACCCCACAAACGTGCGCCACATGCTGCTCGAAATTCATGTGTGTTCATCTTAAACACAACAGTTTCCTGTCCCTATTTATTATGAGCAAGTCATTCTCCTTGTAACAACTGAGCAATATTTATTTCCTCCACTTTTCAGGTCAAACTTTGTTCTGCCAATCTGTGAGGCATTACTTCCCTTATATCTTTGCATTGATATCAACGTCTACTTTGTAAAATATGACCATATCGCAGATGAAGGAGACTTTTCATTACAGTTGGGCCTTTTGATTGCTTAATGTGCTTTCATTTTTAAAGCTCCTCTCCAAAGCAACCCTGTGACTTTCCTTGATTGATAGAGGTGTGGATATCTGGACGCACTGTACCATCAGAGAAAAACACTAGTAATTACTGTATGTTATGTCATCTTTTCCTCCTGTGTGGAACTTAATTTCATATTTTATGACATTCATGACATTTTGGTTTAAAACAACACTTTGTAGCAAGTTTTGGGGTATGTTTATTTAAGGTATTACTTTCGGTAAGATAATTTTAAGATAAAAACAAACCACAATGAAATGTGGTCATAGTCTTGCTATCACCAGGCCAGCTCAATCTTTTAAGATTGAACATTGGTCTGGGGAGTCTGCTATGTATTTTCTACTGCACAAGAGGCGTGATCAACCGGCATAGTTCAAATGACTCTACGCAATTGGATAGTCATTCACCAATCTGACCAACCGGGTGACGTTTGCAGAGCAACGCAAAAACTCCAGATGGGAAACTTGTTAACAAACGTGTTGGTTTGTATCGTAAAAGCACCAATTTCCACTCCTTTACTTCAAAAATTCCAAAACAAAGATGATTTTTCATACTTCAAAACAACATTTGATAAATTAACCTTACATTTTTCAGTAGCCATGTGTGTAGATTTGAACAAAATCTGGTTTGGTTCTTAAAGGGAGTATTTAGCCTACTGCCTTAAAAATCAGATTTTGTTTACCATGCTCGGAGTTTGGTGCTGGGCTGGTGGGTGCCCAAAATCAAAATTCCACTGGAGCTCCAAGCGGACACTGTTTACAGCTCTTCGAGTCGGTAAAATTTAATTTTTGGTACATATAATTTAGATACACTTATGGGGTGGGGGCTTGCATTTCTTTAGAGATCATCTGCTGCCTTGGTTTGTATAGAAATGAATATTAAGTGACACATGGCCCTTTCCATTAGACTCGTAAATCATTGTACACCCACCCATACAACATGTACGGATGAGTTGCTAAAGGAATGCGAGGTAAAGGTAAAGGGGGCGTGCCTGCGTGAAATGCCGCAAGACAGCTGGGTAATTTACACTTTCAAACTCGGGCGATGGGTTTACGAGTCTAATAGAAAGGGCCAATACACGTAAAAGGGTGGAAATAGGTGACCTTCCATAGCATTTATCAGCGATCTGCAGAAGCAGCAATGGCATCGAGCAATTTTTGCACGTAGTGGAAAAAAAAAACATGAAAGTGAGTGGTATTTACACCCACTCGATTAATTTGTTTGCTAACCTAAAAAAGACATTGAGCATCGTCGAGAGGTTAATTGAATGACGGTCGTGAGAGAGACTTTGCCGTTGCTTCTCTATCGTCATTGTGTTAAACCTGCCAATAGCGCGCCAGGTGGATAAGCCACTTTGTGATTGGTCCTGGCAAAATTGTAACGGAAGCAGCACAGATGCACAGGTTTCCAGCCTGAGCTGCAGGGCGAAAAGAAATCGCCGGCAGATCAGACTGGGTTTACGCAGTCTAATGTGGTCATGCACCATTAAAGCTCCAGTTCTGCTATGGTTTGGTCCAGAAAACCCAGGAGAGATGTAACAAATACTTCACAGTATATATCACCAACAGTTTTTGGCAAAACATGGCAGGTGGTTGTTTCTGTAAAGCTTTTGCAAGCTTTTGATTTTAGATTTAGAGCAGGTGCTGTTCTGTGTCTGAGCTTAAAAATGTTAACAAAATAAAAAAGAAAAGAACATCAAAGTGTTCACATAAATGTGATATAAGTGGCCTGCCATAACTCCTGAGCTCAGCATCAAATGGTCTGACTTCTGAGTGGCACGGATGGAGCTGTCACTAATACACACACTTAGTAACTAAAGTGTGTGATTGCATGATTTCCTTCTCTGTGTTAATTTACGGTAGTGTGTCTCTCTACGAGTACTCCATTCCAGAGTTCATGCCATTAAATATACAGGTTTGTTTGCCACATGCAGGCACACTAGTATTAATACTTAGTATTAATATTTCAGGAAAACAATGGCAAAATGAATTATACACATATTTAAAGGAACCGTATGTAAGAAAAATATGTCAATTAATCATAAAATGGCCCTGATATGTCACTAGACATTAAGAAATCATGTTCATTTCAAATACTTATATCACTGACAACAGTAGTCCAGCCAGGATATTGTCATTTAAAAAGTGAAGTTGCAGCCCTCAACTGTTGTTGATGTTGTGTTTTGTCATGTCATGTTGTGTTTTGAACTGATGCGCCACCCTCCATCTATCTACTAATCACGAAGTCAGTAGTGTTTCGCCATCCGTGTGTGCAACCTCGAGTCAGGGCGAGGGGGAGGGGATACACCGCTCTTCAGTATTTTGAAAGTGATTGCAGTACCAGTTTTGGCCACAATCTTACATATGGTTCCTTTAAATAGTAGTTCTCCATAATAGAGGAGGAGTCCATGTGCTACAATGGCCTGTCTGCAGTCCAGACCTGTTAGGTGCATCATGGAATGACAAACATGATTAAGAATAACCCATACTGTTGAGCAACTGAAATCCTATATTGGGCAGGAATGGGACAACATTTCATTCTCAAAACTCTAGCAAATTGTCTCCTCAGTTCCTAAACATTTACAGAATTTTGTTAAATGAACAGGTGGTAATATACCCCTGTCCCAACTTTTTATGAAACATGTTTTCATTTCATTTCATATTTATTATACAGGAAAGTATTAAAAGTAACAAAGTTACAGTTTAAAACGGGCCTGACTCAGTAACAAAAATGATTTCCAGCAGGTTCCTGTTCTGCAGCACATATAACAAGTAACAGGGACAGGGCACATCACACATCATATTTACATACAACACAAAGCAAACATACTGTATAAACATCAGACTTGGCACAGACAGTGATAGATAGAGGTCAGTGTTTGCAAATGTATGTATTGAGGAGTAGCAGTTTATAGTTTTTTTTTTAATTGTGTGCTGGATTGTAATTCTCTGATGTGTTGAGGAATGCCATTCCAAACTCTGGTAGCCGTATGTATGAAGGACCTCTGGCCAAAGCCATTGTTGTATGAGGGCACTGGGTGGAGGGCCGTGGAGACTGACCTAGTGACACGCACTTGATGCATGTTATGTGTTGATAAGAGAGAGATGAGTGTTCGTGAAGTGCTGTGTTGGAGTTGAAAATAAAAAGAATGACTGTAAATAAAATCTTGAAAAGACAGAGCATGTGATTGAGTGAGCGCAGTGCAGTGGTGTGTCCATTTGGGAAGATTACTGTGGATTTTCAAAGCTCGGTAATATAACCGTGCGATGGGTTCAGTAACTTCCTCTGTGGTGAGGGACCATATTGGTAGACAGTATGAGATGGTTGAGAATATGATTGCTTGGTTTTGGAGACAGGTTTTGGAGACAGTAGGTATGATCTGATCTTGTTGTATACATATAGTTTCTGATTTAACTTTTTAGTTAGCTTGGAAGCATGTTCACAGTATGTAAGGTGTGATTCAAGTAGTACTCCCAAATATTTATATGATTTGGCAATGACGAGTTTGATTTGAGAATATTACAGGACTAGTGATGGATAGATGCTTTCTGGGTGAGTGGAAATACATGCATTCATTTTTTTTAACATTGATGGTTAAGTGATTGTCATTCAACCACTTATGTAAAAATTGAAGGTCAGATGACAGTTTGGAGTTTATCGTATCAGAGTTGGGGTCAGATAGAAAGAGCACAGTGTCATCAGCATACATTAGGCATTTAGAGTATTTACACACAGCTGGAAGATCTTTTATTTTTATTTTTATTGCAAACACCATTGACATTACAGAAAATGCAACACTACAACGACATGCACAAGAATACTACATCAGACAAACAGATGTACATTACACAAACACATACTGTAACTTAACAAGACATCACATTGACATGGCTTATTAACACAACATAACATTAATAACAGAAAGGCTAAGGATGATTTGCGTCCAGGATGATTATTACAGACAGGCGCGCCTGCAGGTGTACGTCCGTACGCACTGTGCGTACCATCACTCAACAACGAGAGAAAATTTACCTTGTGTGTATATTCACACCATATTGGCCTACCCTACCTTTCCAACTATGCACAGTATCCCATTAGTTGCATGCCATCAGGCTATTTACAATTTTCTATTAAGTAAAGTTAGTGAACACTTATCAAAATTAACGCGCACACATGTTTGAGCACGAGAGAATACGCACGCAGGCACTCGGCTTTCTATATGGTTATCAGCACACAATGTTGAGCTAATTCACTAACTCAATACTCATCATGGATATCACAAGTTTAAACAACGAAAACAGAAAGGATGGAGGCAACAAAGCTAGAGGAGCTATTCAAGATGGGCAAGAACAAGGTTGGCTAAGCAATTGGTGTGCTTGTCAGAACGACTGCATTACAGCTGTTTAAAGCCAGACGTTACAGTAGCTATAACACAACTAAAGGTACCTTTAGCCTGTATAGGGATGTATAAAGTTGCCCAAATGAATAGGTAATTGTAGACGTTGTTGTTGCATTATTGCATGTGGATGTTGTTATGCTATGTATGCACGAACCTAAAGGAAAAATACTGTCCACGCATGAACTTTTTTTTTTTTCGGGGGGCGGGCGGGGGGGTGATGGGTGTGCGTACCATAGCATTAATTCCTGCAGGCGCCCCTGATTACAGATATGATTATCAGGGATGAAATTGATGACCGGAATGACAAGAAGGGGGGATGGGGGGGTGCGGATGGTAGCTCTGAGAGTGTGAATGAGGTGGTGTTGGGATGGGGGGGTGGGTGGGGGGTAAGGGGTAGTGAGTGTGTGAGGATGTAAGTGTGTGAGTGTGTGTGTGTGTGCATGTGTAAGAGAGGAGTTATAATTATTCTGTTAAAGATGAGTGTAATAATAAAAATAACTGATTGCCTGACTGATTGACAACCTGGGCACCCATTAATGGCCACAGTTCCACCCAGCCCCCGCAGCTATGGCGACGAGCTGACAGAGGGGAGGACCTGCGTGCCACCCATCCCCCCAGGCCCCCAGCATATGCACCGTAAGATCATTACTATATAGAAGAAAGAGTAAAGGCCCCAGAATGCTTCCCTGTGGGACACCCATACCACATCCCAAGGGCTGAGATATTGCATGGTCAATTTTGACAACTTGTGATCTATCAGTTAAATAAGAAGAGATCATGTCTAATACTGAGGGCGATAGGTTAAAAGAGTGAAGTTTGGATAATAAAATCAAGTGGTCTACTGTGTCGAATGCTTTACGAAAATCGATAAAAATGTCTCCAGTAATGTGTCTTCTGTTGAGAGAGAACGAATTTCCTTGTTGCTGGCATCAAATAAAAAAATAAATAAACATATAGTTTCCAAGATATAGTCCAAATTGTAATTTTCAACATTTTATATGTTGTTTATGTCCTTTTTGCAGTTAAATATGGGTTTTCTATAAATGCATGTTAAGGGTAGATGTGTCGGGCGGTTGTGAGGTAGATGGAACAGCACTCAAAGATTCAAGGTGGAAGATGGGATTTTATTAATTCCCCAAATAAGGCCAACATAAGGCAATGGTAACGTAAGTTAATGTGAATAAAGCACTAAGGAGAAATAAAACACTTCTCAATAAAGAAAGAAAAACAAAAGACTTGACAGTCAAAACAATACAATATACAATAATATTCTAATAAAAAGATGAGCGCAATGGACTACACAGCTAGTCACTTGGGCTACACACATGAGACGAGCTCTTAAGACTTACGCCTATTCAAATTGCAGCTCTCTCTCCCAAGCACCTTCAGGCATGGGTTTAAATAGGGCCTGATTGCACTCCTGTAATTGGATCAAACCAATGCATCATAGCAGCACAGGGGTGTTTCAGGATACCCACAGAAACAAGCTAATACAGCCAATAAATAAGTCTACGCATCTAGACAACATCTACTGAAGATTTAGCATATCTGCTGAACTTTGGCATAACCAAAAAGTATATGAACAGCCTAAATAATCCAAAAAACATACTGTATGTGTATTTTCTACTAGATGTCCAAGAACAGAATGCACTGAAAGTAGCAGAAACATTTAAACTCTTGGCAGAGGAACATTGTGCATATTACTCTCATATGCAAGAAAGACTGAAAGTGCTACACACCCAAACACATATTAGCACTTAACTGGAAACAGGGCTGGCATTTGGTTGCCCTAAGCACAAATGCTTGGTGGTGCCCCCCCCCACCCACCACCACCACCACCACCACCAAAGGAATAACAACCATTCAGAATTTCTTAGTTTTATTTTCTAATTGCAGTTTCACCAACAGATGTCGCCCTTGGCCTATGAACCTCTTGAAAATGACCGCATAGAACAACAACTAAACTTATCTAAGGGGCCATTTATGCGAGGACGATTGCGAAGGAAGACGACAAAATATTTTATCATAAGTGCCTTTCGTTTACACGGCGACCCCGCCATCGGGGCTTGAAGACGCAAAAATCTGAAGACTCCTTCCAGAGTGTGTAGAGTTTTGAAGACGACCCGGGTTGCGTCTCCGTCTAAACGGCTAAACCAAAGATCCTTGATTACCTCTCTGGCTAAACTGTCAAATTAGAATGTCTGCGCGTGACGTACCGGGGTTCTATCACACCACCACCCAGCGGTCTGGAATGCATATCCAATCGAATATCACATACTCTTGCGTCTTCATATAAACAAAGATTTCCCCCTGGGAATGCTCGTCTAAACGCGAATAAAAAACGCCACTTCTGCGTCTTCTCTTTTCATCGTCACCATATAAACGTAGCCTAAAGCTGTCTAATTTGGCAAAATCATATAACATTCAGTTGCAGGGTTTTTCCCAAAGTTCACCTTACCAAGAGCCGTTTCCCACTCATCATTTCATTACGTTGTGAAAGTGTCACTTGTAGTGTTACTTTTTCACTACACAATTAGATCGTTTGATCATAATTGATAACAAACGCCAAAAAAGCGTCCTGAAATGCAAAGCAAACTAGGCTAATAGGTAGGGATGTGACGCTCGAAGCTGACGTTTCGAAACAGTGTCGAGCTTCCGAAACGCAAGTGTTTCGAAAAGTGTTTCGAAGTGTGGTTCAAAACGCGCATGTCACGTGACCATGGCTAAGTGAGGCTTCGTGGTGTTTCAATTTGGTTTGGACAGGTGGCACACTTACCGCGCGAGCCAATTACCCGAGTAAACACCTGTTTGATCTAAATTACAAAGTCCTAGAATGCTTAAAAGTCATTCAAACACAGATTTTGAGAGATATAGCGACATATAGCGATTGATAGTGCATTCTTGTGATTGATAGGTTAGTGATATAGATTAATTGACAGGCTAGAGATCGACAGTGAGCGATAGTTTAGATAGATAGTCTAGTGACCCTTTGAATTACTGGCAGGAGAGGAGAGTGGTTTATCCAAACCTAAGTGTGATGGCAAAAAAATATTTGTGCATGCCAGCAACAAGTGTGCCTTGTGAAATAATTTTTTCCAAGGCTGGGGAGGTTTATTCAAAAACAAGAAACAGATTAAATGCCAAGACAGCAGAACAACTGTTATTCCTAAATAAAAATGTATGCTGACATACAAAAAATGTATGTTTATTTTTCCCATGTTGAACCTGATTAGTCTAACCTGCTTCATTCATGTATCCTTTATTTCCCTACAACCAGTGTTAGGCAAGTTACTTTAAAATCGTAATGTATTACTTATTACTGTCATTTCAAAGTAATTTGTTACATTATAATATTACTGTCTCTGATGGATTTGGCATTCTAAATGCAGTTTATTACGCTCAATACAGCTTATTGCTCTTCCAATGGAGGGAGATGTGGTATAGCATAATGACTGAGCTAGGCTTAAGGCTAACAGTAGAATGCAATAGGAGCAGTGCTCATGATGAATACAAGGAACAATCATAGTCAGAATTTTGTTAAAAACTGACAAAAGGTCAAAGTCTGGTAAATTGTGATAGAAATACTGTAACTTTAAAGGGAAACTTGGCAGGATTTCCCCCTCTGCTGGAGAAATTGTGCATTATGCTATTTCAAAACTGTGGGAAAAGGTAACGATAAAGCACATGGATTTGTTTACAAGCTAGCAAAACGGTTAGCATAAGTTCGGCAGACAATGTGGATGTTACAAGGTAAGAAACATGATTTAAAACGAGTTTCTTGTTTCTCACTTCTCTTTCCGGGACGGTAGTCTCAATGTTGCAAGGTTGGTTTTCCGCCTGGGGACGCTAGGGGCAGCGGGAAAAGTCACCATTTTCACCGGAACAGGTCATTTAACCATCCAAATGATTTCTCAACAGGTTTATTACGTTGAAATAGTTGCCAAGTTCCCCTTTAAGGCCTAGGCCTCCTCATTAAAATCAACAGAGCCTAAATCAAAGCTTACATAAAGAAATGTCAAGATGGTGGCCTGCTGGCCATTTCGGTGCCCTAAGTGAGTGGCTTTGAGTGAGTGACATTTAAATGATAACTCAAACACCTAAAGTAAAATAAAAAGGCTTATAATTTAAGACCATTACTGTGTGTTTTTAAACATTAATTTCTGAAGAAATGCTGTTTTACTTATAAATGGTGCATTGTCACTTTAAGAACATTGATCTTTACGTTCTCATAATGCCCTTTTGCAAGCTCTTGTTTATTTGATAGCACAATATTAACAATAATATGCACAATGTTAAGTTGTTATAAGCAGCCTTCTTTGGAAATGGAAGTGTGCAATGACATGTTGCTTCACATTTCTTTTTGCAATTAAAAGTGAATTATGAGCCTGGTAGCCACCTAGCTATCTGAATGGAATGCGTTTCAGTCGACTCGGCATATTATGTGCTTCATGAAATGCTTGGAAAACGAATTATTGAAGACCCACCAATTCCATTCTAGTACTACGTGGTGGAGATTGAGAGAACCCAAAAAGTATCAAACTTGCATGTAACATGGTGTTAGTGCATTTTGACATTGTAAACGTTATTGAGTGAAACGCCGTTTGCAGTAAAACTACTTTTCATTGGCTATTTGGGTGACCCCTCTGTCCTTTGGTGCCCTACGCAAAGTGCATGATGCGCGTGGTGAGAGCGTGGCACTGCCAGGCTACAAACAACTTTTTTCTGCATTTCCATCCCTTTATTCTCTTTAATTCAAGTTCACAGCACAAAGCTGACATGCACTACTAAGAGCATAGTTTGTGTTTTAACAAGAATCAAAAAGATTAGCATGGCTCCACTTTAGATGTTTCATTAAATTACTTGTGCTATTTCGCGAGGCATAGAGAGATCTTTCGGTTTTGCACACAAAGTGCACTTACTTAACTATTATGTTCTTCATATCCTTGTCTCTGACAAGCTGAAAATAATGAGCGTAGGCTTATGTCTATCCAGCAAATAGAATCCGACTTCGAGTCTGCTGCAGCCATCTTCAACTAGTATCAAGTTTTTGCGAATATGTATCAAAACAAAACACCACTTAATTTCGGGTTAAAATGCATTGTAACGCGTGTTACTGAAGTTTGTACCGAGTAAAATATTACCCAATTTTTTTTAGTAATGCCTTACAGTACCGCGTTACTGCAAACAGCAATATATTACAGTAATTACATTACTTTTGTAACACATTACTCCCAACACTGCCTACTACATGTTTCCAAAAAACCCTGGGCCATAAGCATAGTCTACATTTTAAAACCATTGTAGCATTTTCCTCTCCAGCATATTCCAAAAGATAATGTACTATGAAACTGAAATAACAAAACATCTGTAACTGGCAGATATATACTGCCAGTTACTGAAGGCATATACTAGTCTGAACTTTTTAAGCACCAGCAGGGAGTCGAACACCGGCCGCTCCGGCCGAAAAACACTGAACCACGTGGCTGTTGACGTAATCTTGCGTTCCATGTTGGCTATTTATATTCTTCGTCTGAAGCAGTTGTGCTTCACGGTCAAAATGTGATGTTAGCAAAACTGGCCACTAGATGTCACTATGGAGTTACGTGTGTCGGATTGTTTCGAAGCCTCGACACAATTCCGGCGCAATTGCTTCGAACGTTTGTTGTTTCACAAAGCCTCGTTCTGCCCATCCCTACTAATAGGCTAACGCAGCGTTTCTCAAACTGTGGGTCACGACGACATGCCAGGTGGGGCGCGAACTGCCGTGAAAATCAGGAGTTTAAAAAAAAAAAAAATCCATCTGTAGCCTGGGCCCAGGTAGCACCCGATGTGCAATGGATGCACTGTGTTATTCACAGGGAAGCGCTCGTGTCAAGGCAGCTTAGTTAGTCCCGACCTACATGAGATTTTGAACGTTGTTGTGAGAGTGGTGAATTTCATCAAAACCCGGCCTAAAAGCGCGTCTATTCTCCGCACTTTGCGAAGAGATGGTAGCTGACCAAAAGGCTGTAGCCTACTGTTTCACAGCGAGGCAAGGTGGCTCTCCCGAGGTAAAGTGCTGTCGCGCGTGTTTGAGCTCCGAGTCGCCTCTTCTTGGAGGAAGAGCGCATGTTTGAATCTGCAAGCACGTTCACTAATTAACATTTCTTGACGAAGCTGGCCTATCTTAGCGATACATTTGAGTTAAATGTCCAGTTACAAGGCAAAGACAAGCACCTACCTCACCTAACAAATAAGAGTACTGCATTCACCAAAATAACTTGAGTATGGGACAGGCGCCTCGATCGCGACAGTATTATGCCTTTGAGATTTCTGAGCGAAATCGCTGAAACGTCTGATTGGGAGGCACTCTTGTGATCCCATGTATTAAACAGTAGGCCTACATCACATCCCTGCAAAGTTTATTTAAAAAATATTTCCCAACCAGCAGTGCTCAGTATGACTGGATTATGGATCCATTTAAAGCAGCATGTTGGTATTTAATTGAATATATTGTACAATGCTGTAAAATGGCCTATGCTTCCTAATATATTGCTGGAAAACAGAAATATGTGTGTTATGTATTTATTTATTATTATATCTGCAGCACCAGCTGATTTTAACTCTGTTGAAGAGGATATATTTAGAACTTGTCATTATTTCAATAAATTTGACAATTTTAAGCTTGACCTACCACTTTCTTAGAGCGATGAGGGACAGGTGGGGCTCAAGAATGCCCCCTTGATCAAAGTGGGGAATGAAAGAAAAAGTTTGAGAACCACTGATCTAGTTTGTTAACTACCAGTCACGAGTTGGGTCGCGATAGTCTGTCATTTTTAAAAAGTGCGTCCCCAGAAAAAAGGTTTGAGAAACACTGGGCTAACGTTACCTGACTATATCTCTGATGGCTAAAAGAAATAGCAAGCCCAGTTTAAACATAATCAGAAATAGCATTGCTAGCTAGCAAGCTGAGGAAGGCTTGCTAGTCGTATGCACCGATTGCTAACGTTAACAGAAAACAGCAAAGTGTTGAATTGCATTCAATAATCCATATCCATATCCACAATGTAAAATAACTAGCTAGCCAGCATCAATCATGTGCAACGTAACACTTGGACATGAACATGGCTAGTAGGAGCTTATGTTACAAAGTTTATTGATGGTAGTAATTACCTGGCATAAGCACATGCATGCATACACGCAAGGGCTACAAAACTTTTTTTTATTATTATTTAAAACATTGTCTTAACTGCAAGTGACGCGCGAGCATCATCCCGCTGTCTCTTCTTTTTCCTTTTTTCCGGCCCTGACTCTTCGTGCCTTTCCGATGTCATGTCTAAGGTGTCTGCGCAATTTGGGATTGAGGTATAATCGAACAGACCACTGGGAGGTGGGGGAGGGGGGCACCAGAGGGAGACTGGAGCGAGGGCTGCACAGGAGATTCACCTTTTTCTCGACTAATTTGGTCTAGGCCTATATTACTTTTGCATATTAACATGCTTTAGACATATTTTATTTGTTATTTATACTAGTAGCCTATTGTGGTGAATTTTCACGACCCAGATTTGTTTGTGCCCCCCCAAGCACTTGGTGCCCTACGCGCAGTGCGTGATCTGCGTGTGCGGAGCACCGGCACTGACTGAAAACATTGCAGAAATCACCAATCACACGGTGACACAACATGCCACCAACCAACACTGCTTACTGCACGGCTTTTGCAACCAGTTAGAGGTGCCAGCTGTTAATTGGCTGTAGGCCTGTAGTGCGTATCTGGCAATTAACTATTTCCTGTTAAAAAAGGCTACATTAAATCTAAAATGTCTGTTCTGTCTAAAATAAGGCCCTACAATAATGATTCACATCAAGCTTGAAATGAACAAACATACTTTTTTTCTGTTTATGCCTAAATGTACAGTGCTCACACTCTCCACATATGCCTTATCTGCCAAGTTCAGGATGCTGCGAGGGAATCTGATGAGCAAATGGAAGCTGGCGACCACTTTAAAACAACAATTTCAGGAAGTAGAACATACAGATGACAGCGCCATGTGCTATCTTGCACGGCATTCGAACAGCATGGCAGAATGCCTATGACTTTAAGTGGCATAGATCATCTTGAGAACAGACTCGCATTGAATCGAAACGAAGGGAAACACTACGGCTGCTAACCCAGTTAGTTTTTTAATGCTTTAATTTAATGCTTAAATGAGTTGACTGTACGCTGGAGGAAGGTGAACAACCACACCAACCAGGCGAGGGCACTGTTCGCACGCAACGGTCTATGGCGACGGTAGGCTACATACACAAGCGGAAGGCGAGCCCGTGACGCAAGGACCTTTCATTGCCATGATGCTGCTCGTGAGCTCTTTAGACCCAAGAGGAATTGTGATTTTTGACTCAGTTCTGCGCACGCTGCTGTCGTGAATTGTATAGGCTAGTGCCGGTGAGGAGCTTAAGGACCCTCCTTAGAGGGATCGACTCGGAGAATACGGCCATCGTAGCAAAGAGGTAGAAGACACCCATAGGCTTGTGCTGACAGGACAACACAATGTCCGGTTTAAAAAAGAGAAACTCAAACTCATCTAACCGAGATGAAGAGGACAACCAGGTGACGGAAAGGATGCTCGGAGAAAATGGGAACTCAAAACGAACTGCTGACGGCTCTCTCGGGAGCCCAGACAAAGATACGAGCAATGTTGGAGAAGAAACTGTTGTTTTACAAAGAACAATAACTCTGCTCAATGGTATTGCTATTATTGTGGGTACCATCATTGGGTCAGGCATATTTGTCACGCCGACCGGAGTGGTTAAAGAAGCCGGCTCCATTGGGGCATCCTTGATCGTCTGGGCAATTTGCGGAGTGTTCTCCACCATAGGAGCACTTTGCTATGCCGAACTGGGCACCACGATCACCAAATCTGGCGGAGACTATGCTTACATTCTCGAAGTTTATGGCTCTCTGCCGGCTTTTCTTAAATTATGGATCGAGTTACTGATTATTCGCCCGTCCTCTCAGTACATTGTGGCATACGTGTTCGCCACTTACCTCCTGAAACCCATCTTCCCTGTATGTCCGGTACCGGAGGAGGGGGCGAAGATAGTTGCTTGTTTATGCATCTGTAAGTATATGTTGGATGATGAATTTACATAATTTGATAATTGCGTTACAGGATGCTGAAGTCTACTGTCAGACGTGAAGGCATTGTAAGTTATGGCACCTCGATTTCACGTGTTAACGCTTCCGCGCCACGCTTAATATGAGGAAACATGTCTAGCTTAGGCTACTCCCAAACTTACACCATCATAATGGTTTAAACGGGGATTTACCAGTCGAGTAGTTATTAAACCAGTAACATAGACACCGATACAATGCTCAATGGAGGGTCATGTGAGGTACCATCATCGGGGGAGCCAGAATTGAACAGTAATGCTGGGTTACACCTCTCAGATCGGCCTGGCACCAGTGTTGAAACTAACCATGCGATTTCATCAGCTTCCTCATCACTCCGCGCAACGCCATATGATTAGTCAAACATAATTGGCGCGCTCGATTGTCGAGTCGAGCCCACATCGGTTTGGAACACAAGTTGTTCACTGGGCTCTATGCACTAGCTTACTTTAAGGAGAATAAGGAGGGAAGGATTTTCGGTGAACACACGTTTTGGTACAACTGAAGCACGATCTTCAGGTGCCTGTTGAAAACATGTCGACGATCAGGAAACTGGTTTGCCGACTTCAAGCTACTGCACAGAGGCCGTAGAGTTCGGTAGCATTTTGGTGTTACTAGCGCTTATACCGCCTGCTATGCTCCAGTAGCATCGGATCGCTTGTACAGCAGAGGCATTTGACATACTGCTGAGGCTTCTGTTGCCAAGGCCATGTGAAAGCACGCTGGTTAATTGTGAGCGGACGAAACGCGCACAGACTTTTTGGCAATTGCATTTTAGAAGTTGCCTACAATGATTTTAAAGTGTGTGTGTTCTGCAAGACCTGAATAAATTTGTGTTTATTAGTAGATCTGCCGTTGACTGTCTCTTAAATGCCCCTCTGCCGTAGGCTGCTATCTTTGTAGCCACCCATGTGCATGTCTTAAGGCGACCAGGATTAGCGGGTTTACCTTGAGCTCCTGTGGTCAATTAGCCAACCTATCAAAAGTGTGGCCTCAAAACCAGGACATAGTCGCTCTACCTCTGCCTTGTAAACAGGAGAAATGCAAGAACTGTGTATGTTTGTGAGAGAACTTGAATCAGAGGGTCAGAGAGAGAGCAGTGTGTTTGAATGAATGTAATGAGTTATTTGAATGCATGAGAGAGTTAGTGGGTTGTGTTTTAATTTGTGAATGACTGAGACGTGTGTGTGTGTGTGTGTGTTAGTTAATGTGTGTGTTTGGAGTAGTGGAGTTGGTGTAATCCTGCACTGAGACTGAGTCTTTGGTTAATCTCCCAAAAAGGACCACATGACCGTTGGAGAAAGAGGGGGAAATGTTGATCAAGAGAGAGGGAGGGTCAGGCATACTGGGGACGCTGTAAAGTGTGTGTGTGTGTGTGTGTGAGGGAGTGTGATGCAGGGTAACACACACACACACACACACACACACACACACACACACACACAGTCATGTGCAGGGGCCAGTACCTTCCAGCCACTTTGGCGTCACCGTGAGTGTTGCGGCAGTGTGACTGGCCAGAGGATTTTAATGGCTGCAATGAAGGAATAAGCCACTGAGTGAGCCACCCATTGTGTGCGTGCGTCAGCCCGGCCTAAGGCCTCAGGCCCTCTGCAGGGGCTCTGTGTGCTGCTGTGACACAGTGCTGTCTGAGGGTGGCCGTGGTGCCATAAACACATAAAGAGGACACCTGAGCTAAATGGCTGTGGGATTACAGCAGCTGGTTTGAGGTCACTGAGCGTGCCGCTGGCTCGTTGTGGATGTGGACTCTCTCTTAGGTTCCGTGTGCGCTTCTGGGGACGTCTGTCTTTCTTCAGAAATAATGTCGGGGTGGAAGTGGTTTAGAAGTTGTTTTTCATTTAAACGTCTTTGGCTCTTGGCTTTGCAGACGGTGATGATGATGATGGATGATTGTTTATGGATGCTCTGAATTCTTTGTGGATGCTCTTTGGGTATGTTTTGTGTGTTGCAGTCCTTAGAGCTGCCTCACTAGAGTTTGGGGCAGTGTTTCGATGTGCGGCGATTTGCATCGTGTCCTTCAGGCTGCTGTTCGTGTGGCGTTAGGTATGGGGCGGGGACGGATATTTAGTTGTTATTGGATTTTAGGCACCCTGGGTCCATTCTGGGCACCCTGTATGTGTGTGTGTGTGTGTGTGTGTAGGACAATCTTGTGGATGTCTTTCTTCTCATATCCAGTTCTTTTGTTCCATTGACCCATTTTCCCCCTCAGAGCGCTGCAGCTATGCTATGGGCGGGGTGTTGTTGGGGTGGGTGGAGAGGGTGGGTGGTGTATGCCTTCCCCAATCCCACGCACCCCCTCTCCATCTCCACCCCCCAAACCCAGTGTTGACCCCCTGACTCGGTGAGCGGGTTTATATAAGAGACAGGAGGGCTTGCAGACATACTAATCCCTATCAACTTCTCTCTCCAACACACACTGGGTTTCTGCGTGGGTGAAAGTGTGTGTTTTTGTGTGTTTGTGTGTGTGTCTGTCTGAAAGGGTGAGCACAGCAAGTCTGCTTGTACGAGAGTGTGTGAGTATGTGTGTTTGTGTGAGTTTGTCAAGGTGTGTGTGTGTGTGTGTGTGTGTGTGTGTCCGAGAGAGGGAGAGTGAATTAATTTCTGTGTGAGTCTGTGGCTGAGGGGGCCCAACAGTGTGTGTGAGCGAGAGAATGTGGGTGTCTGCACTGTAATGCCATTCTACACAGACTGGCCATTGTTGTGTGTGAGATTGGTGGCCGAGTTAGCCTGCTGGAGCGTGAGACAGATTGAGGGGTTGGCTGCTTTGAAGTGAGTGCTGCTCAGCAAATCACTGAGACACATACACAAACTAAATGTCTACTTAGAACCCCAGAATAGAGTGTGTTTAGGGTCATGTAGACTCAGGAAAAAAAACTGTCTGTCTCATTATTTTATTTGATTTTGAGGAATCGGGACCTGTTGATTTTATGTCGATACCTCCCCTGCCTGTTAAAATGAACCGCAGAGGTGAAGTGTAAAGTTATTTTTGTCATGATGGAAGCCAGGAAATGTCTATAAAGATTCCTATCTTCTGGAATTGGAAAAGATCAACTTGATGCAGACCTCCGAGACACCAAATGAAAGGTCCTCAAACTGAAAAATCTCCTCAGAACAGAAGAGTACACCAAATCCAAGCAGTGTCTCAGGCCAACACGCTTAAATGCTAGTGCCAAAAAACATAACGAGACGCCCAGAAAGCCCAGTGCAAAATTAAAATACCACGGTAAACACCACACCAATCTCCACCACCATGAAGCAACCGAGTGAATCAACATGGCCGGACACCAGCTGAGAGCAGGGGCCCAGAGGAACCAATCGCAGGTGATGAAGAGCTTAAAGACTGCGCCTTTGGAATGCCACAGAATTACTAAGAACATTCCCTGGAAACCTGAATGTGAGATGGTTTCCGAGCAGAGTTTTAAAACACACACATAAGCACACAGAGAATTTACATATAGAAGACGGAAGTATATATTTTTTCTTCCACATACACTTAAGAATTTTGTGTAAATAGACATACATGCATACATACACATACAGACAGACAGACTCCATAAGCTGTTCAACACACACATTTTTGAGTGTACTTGGGGTGGTACATCTGGTAGCAATAGGAAGTCACTTAGAGGAACACCAACTTTGTTGCACCCCCACTGGCGGGCGTCAATGGCCAGCTAACCAGAACAGCAGGTGGTGAAGATTAATGTGGGTTAAGACAAACTAATTATGTGGAGGTTCACTTCAGGTGATGAAAACAAGCTGATGAAATGGGGGCCAAATTGCTGGCGTTTCTGTGGTGCAGGCCCTGTTTCATTTGGCTGTGGTGGTGGCAAGACTAGCATATCAGTCGTGACAATTTTAACCCTGCGGCCAGCACTTTATGGTCACATTCCCTAAGAATGGATGTGTTGGTGTGAGAATCCTAAACCGAAATTCCTCCAATTCTCTTTTAATGCTTTCTTTCTCCTTGTGTGGCCTAAGGTCTAGATAGGAAAATAAGCACATTCTTTTGGTGGATGAATAGTTATTATCATGAGAGATAATCTATTATACTAAGCTACATTTTTCTGATCATGCACATTAAAAAAAACAAAAAGTACGATTTTGGGGGAAAAAGGAAACATGGCTGATTTACAATGAAAAAATGGTTGTGAAAAAACGACAAAGTTTTTTACACCAAAATGAACGTTAATCTCGCGATAACAAAATTGACGCTGTTAAAATAGGTTTCCGTTAAAGCCGTTAATAACGCGTTTAACTGACAGCACTAGTTTTAATTTAACCTTTTTATCTCGCTTCATTCCCCTCTCTCTTTCTCACAGTGCTGCTAACGGCTGTGAACTGCTACAGTGTGAAGGCCGCTACGCGAGTACAGGACGTCTTCGCTGCAGCAAAGCTCTTTGCTCTCGGACTTATCATCATCATTGGTTTCGTGCAGATTGGCAAAGGTATGACACACACACGCACACACACACACACACACACACACACACACCCTGGTAGAATGCTACAGTAGCATTTACTCTGGTCGTGCCAACACACACACACACCCACACCCTGGTAGCATGCTAGAGTAACATTTAGATAGATAGATAGATAGATAGATAGATAGATAGATAGATAGATAGATACTTTATTGATCCCCAAGGGGAAATAAAAAAATAAAGAAACACACACACAGACCCCCCCCCCCCCCCCCCCCCATATGTCCGCCAGTCCAGTAGAGTGCTAGGTAGGGGTGTGTCCATTAGTTGGGGCCACTGCAAGGTTCTTCGATTTGATTGGGCTCACTCCTGTGTTTGCTGTGTGTGGTTTTGCATTTGCATTGCATGTCACTCATATATATATATATATATATATATATATATATATATATATATATATATATATATATATATATATATATATATATATATAGGGTTGGGTAGTAACGGATTACATGTAATCTGGATTACGTAATCAGATTACAAAAATCAAGTAACTATAATCAGCCCAGATTACAATAAAAAAAATTGTAATCAGATTACAGTTACATTGTTGGGGATTACCTGATTACATTTTATCATGCAAACAATGCAACTTTTTTATGATAGCCTAGCTATCTTTTAATTTGACAAGCAGTTCATTCGGATGTTCACTTTTTAGACTTTTTTAAGATATAGTTAAGAACAAAATTATTCATACCCTGGCAAATATTGATTTTCTCTTTAACAATATGTTTGTTCTTACTTGCACTTGCCAAAAGGTTGCAAGACAATGTGGTAAAAACATGGAATCAAAAAGTGTTTTTATCTTTTTTAACATTTTTATGAAAAATTGCGTGTTTAAAATTATTCATACCCTTTTTAAACAATCACTGGAAACATCTTTTTACCACCACAGCTCTCAAAATGGTTCATATAATACCCACCAAGTAAGTTTTGGATCATTGTGTGGTTTAATGTTCAAATGCTGCCTTTTGGGGCAGTCGTGGCCTGCTGGTTAGGGCTTAGGCCTTTGGGCTTGCCGGTTCGGCTTCACTAATTCACGGATTGGGATAAATGCAGAGACCAAATGTCCCTCACGGGATCAAAAGATATACTTACTTACTAACTTACTATTGGGGCAGGTCTCTGTGAGGGCCTGATCTTTTCCTCCTGATCTTAATGTAGCCTCTTGTTTTAGTGTTACCGTTTACTTTGAGAAAGTCACCAGGTCCCCCTGGTTGAAAAACATCCCAAAATAATAATTTTCTCACCCCCACAATTGAAATGGACATGGTGTCATTTGGGTTTAATGCTTCCCTTTTTTATGCCAATCTCAGGCCATGTCCCTGGGTCACAAAAATCCAGCGAAAGCTAAATTCTTTGTCCAGCTGTGCCCTTATAAAGGTTAAGCTGAGTTGTGCATGTTTGGAGAAGAGTGGAGAAAAATAGAATGAGAATTCTTTCATCAATTCTGTGGTGGTATCTTTTACTTAATGGGCATATTTATTGAAGTAATCCTAAAGTAATCAGATTACGTTATGTTTTTTGTAATCCAATTGATTACGTTACTGATTACAAAAATTGCCATGTAATTTGTAGTCAGTAATGGATTACATTTCAAAGTAATCTGACCCAACCCTATATATATATATATATATATATATATATATATATATGTCATTGACCATTAATCTATTAATTTGATTAATTGCACAGTCCTACATCAAACAACTACACTGATGTGCTCATCAGCCTGTTACAAAGAATGCATTTCTTTGAATGAGGAAGGTGTCACCAAGTCCAGGTGTGTCGTCTATGACATACTGTGTGTGTGTGCTTTCTTGACTGATAAGCTCCACAGGCCTCTTGTTTTGGAATAAAGCTGAGTCGTTCTAATCAGTAATGTCACCAAAAGCCTCCTTTTGTTACCAGCTCATTGGAGACCAATAAAAAGAAGCATGGACACACACACACACATTCTCACACTCGCTCACTCTCTCCCTCTTACGGGTCTGCCAGAAGCCCAGTCTGTGGGAAACACTGTGGCATTGTTAGTTTTTTCTAAAGGGGTTCACTGAGCCAGTTTTTAACCAACTCAGGGTTCAGACGGACACTGTATGTTCCAATTTTGGAGAAAACCAAGTCATTAACTCCAGATTACAAAAGTGTGTGTGTGTGTGTGTGTGCATGTGTCTGAGAGGGGGGAGAGACAAAAAGAGAATATGAGTGCAAAACTAAGAATGAGAATATGAGTGCAAAACTAAGAATGAGACATGAACATGATCACGAGATATGATGGGACTAATTTCAGGTGTATGTGGGTGTGTGTGTGTGTTGGGGGGGTTGCTTAAAAAAAGATCTGTGCAAGTGTTTGGGTGGAGGGCTTGCACATGCTCAGCGTAAGAGGATAAATAGGTAGCTCCGAGTCTGCTTGTGTAACTGTGTGTGTGTGTGTGTGTGTGTGTGTGTGTGTGTGTACGTATGCGTGCGTGCCTTGAGTCTGAGTCCTACCTAAGTGTGTGTGTGTGTGAAGGCATCCCTGCTGTAGCCTACATGCTGATGTAGAGCGTGTCTTTGTTCTGACCCAGGGTCTCCTTTGACCCGTGCCTGCCAGCCCTGGTGGTGCCCTCTGGGCCACGTGAAGTTGGCATCTGCTGGTGTGGGCACCAGTGGGCGAGGGGAGGGCAGGGTCCTGCAAGATCAAACCACACCCCCTCCGATCTGCTGATGGCTGAACAGAACTGGGGATTGTCCTGTGTGTTTGTGTGTGTCTGTGTGTATTTGTGCGTGCCTGTGCCTGTGTCTGTGTGCCTGTGACCTGAGCCGTGTGTGTGCAGTGTTTCCCACAGAATTGAATTCTATTTGTGGTGGTAGGTTTGCAGAATTAACTTGAATGCAACAGTTTTTAACAAATTAGCGCAGTGTGGTTATGATGCTAACCAGATTTAAGCACAATTTAGTACAACCTGGAAAATCATTGTGTGGTGGTCAATGTTGATATTGTGGTGGGCCGCCACAAATAAGTCAATGTATGGGAAACACTGGTGTGTGTGAAGGTGGTCAGCGAAAATGTAAAAGGACGGGACCATGTGAGAGATTTGGGGAAAGACAATGAAAGAGAGGGGTGGGGTTGGGGGTGTAATGATTTATTAAACCATTGCTTTATTTTTTGACAGGGAGAGATGGAGAGATGGAGAGAGGGGGAGAGATGGAGATAGACAGAGAGATGGAGAGGATGAGATTAGGATGGAGGGTACACAGCATTGGGTTCCTGGCATGCAGAATGATCAACAACAATACAGGGCTTAAATTTCACTGCGGGATTGCGGGTATTGCGCATAATTTGTTCAAGTCCCGCAACTCTAGCCATCATAATGCGAGAAATTCCCGCATACACTTTTACAGCCTGTCTGATGACGTTAATATAGCCTAATCATTAAGTGGCGTGAATGCGGTGCTATTGAGAGAGAGAGAGAACCACTTTGCGCTTACGCAAATAGGCTACGCTACCATGGCAAACTTTTACATCTGGAAAGAGCTCCTTGGTAACTATCCTGCTAGCTCAGGTCACGTCAACACTTGATCCCAGAAAGATTGTCTTCGACATGTTAGTTTTTTGAACATTTATTGTATCTAATGACATAGAAAACATAATGATTTGCATACACATACCGCACTATGCACAACTTTTATTCACTAGCGACTACAGCCTAAAACCGTCAGGTTGAAGGGGGGCTAATTACTCCATAGAATTACTCTCAGGTATTTTCTTAAAGTGACAGGCACTGAATTACACCTACTCATCACCAATGTGCACTCAATTGGACCTACACACCACATTAAAGATATGCCTAAGTGTTATAGGTTAAACGTCAATATGAGGCATTCAAATTACTAAATATGTTTAGCTCCTATAGTAATTACTAGTAAAATGCTATACTTTAAAAAATGCATTATTAAATAAATACACTCTATATGAATTCAAAAATATATGATAGAAACATATCACATAAGCTATCATTTTCAGTGTCTCTCTATCTTTTCAGACTCTCATTTCAGTGAAAGAGAGACTGTTTGTGTGAGGTGGAGAGAGTGAAGTGTAGAATGGGAAAAAAGAAGAGAGGGAGAGAGTGAGTGGAGAGAGAGAGGGAGGGAGAGAGGGAGGAGAGAGAGAGGGAGGAGAGCTTTTGTGAAGTCGGATGCTCACTGGCCTGTTGGGATAAAAGTCTTAAACTCTCAAATTCCGCATTACTGCGCACAATGGTTGGACGAGACCCATCCAGATCGCATTATGAACGCTGAGGCCCGGCCAGACGCCCAGTGACCACTGCTGAGTGGGAACGCTAGTGCCTCTAGGACTTATTAGTTATGCGCATTAATAATCAATCATTCACCTGATCGTCTTACAAAACATCAGACACACACACACAGATGCAACGGTATATTATCGTATATATATCGAACGACACGGCCCCTGCGGTTCAATATGGAGACGTGAACCGCGATAAGTCGGTAGATCTGTCGTTTATGATTTGCAAACGTTTATGGTTGTGCTGTAAACTACACAAACGTTAGACATTCACGAAACATCTGCAGAGAATCAGTGCATGGGCCCTCTCACCTTTGTAACCTATCAATGCTTCCCTGCTAATGTGGCAAAACACCAATAGGTTGAGGCGCTCTGTATGCAAATGAGTTCGACAAACAACAGCCAACTGCTCCAAAGTGAATGGAATGTCGCTTAACGAGAGACAGAGACACCAAAGGAATATTTATATTATATATAATAAATTATATATATATAATTTCAGTACAAACTGAAGACCGTAAAGTTAAACAAACAAAGTAGGCTAGGCCTACAGTCCACAAGAATTAGGCCTACATTGCTAATGCAGTCAACCGGAGCGGACACTTCTAACATGATGTAGCCCAGCCGGATTCGTTGCTAGTAGCATGCAATGAGAATCCATTTCTCTCACGAAAACTACCCTATAGTTAGGCTAAAAACTAAGCCAAGTCAGTCAGTCACACTACCATTTTTTGTCTATAGGCAAAATATCGTGGACACACTGCACCGTTGCATCCCTAACACACACACACACACACACAAACAAACAAACCGACTTTCATGCCAACACCAACTGGCAAAATACAAAGAAGCAACCTCTTGGAATTTTTTTAAATGTAATGTAGACACAAACTAATAATGATACAACATAGGGGTGTTGCGATTTCGGTTTTAAGTCGAAAATTTATCAAAATTTCATCTCGATCTCGAAATCAAATGTAGAATCGACGATGCAGCCACACCCCCAAAAATTAGGCTTACTTTAAGGCATAACATGCACATTGATAAGTGCAATATTCCATGAATACCTTGTGTCTCTGAAGTGTGCTGAAACAATCAAATTATCGTTCTGTGTTGTTTCATTTTATGTTCACGTCTATGTTAAATGTCTGTTCGCGGTAGGCAGAGTTTCAAAGTAAAAGTCCCCCAAAACAAGGAAATAAGGCAAAAAACCTGCATTAATACTAATAATTGATCGTGACCTCTGTTACTGCAGTGCATACACCCTTCAACACACTCCAGTTTGAGTGTCTACACACACACACCAGTTTGGGTGTGTGCCCCATGACCTACCCCCCCCCCCCCCCCCCACACACACACACACACACACACACACACACTCTTTAGTGAGTTTGCTCTGCTATGCAGTGTGTACAGGAGCTGGGCGTGTGGGTATGTATATCGTACGTGTCTTGTGTAGCCAGTTTGTCACACCCCCCTATAATCCTACTACCAAGATAAGCGCCAACCACTACACTGCCAGACAACCTACTTACCACACACGTGTACACACACACACACACACACACACACACACACACACTTGTGCTCTCTCGCTCCCCTTTTTATTATATTGTATTATGTCACAATGGTGATGGTGAATGGTCAATATATGTTAGTATGGTAGTAAGGTGCTCAGGAGTTGTGTCCATGACTGTGTGTGTGTGTGTGTGTATGTGTGATTAGGGGGGTTTTGTTATACTTTTACTGCTGTTTTCTTTGTGCAGGTCACACTAGGGTGTGTCAGCTGATAAGCTCAACAGAAACGCAGACGCAGCCAGTGAAGAAGGAGAGATGAAGGGAGAAAGGGAGAGTGGAGGGGAGGGAAACAAAGAGGAAGAGGGGAATGATAAAGTGGATAGAGAAGTAAAGAAAAAGAGGGGAAAGATAAAGAGAATGGAACAAGTGATTGAGAGAATTAGACCAGTAGCAAAGCTGGGTAACAGGATCAGAAAAGGAGAGAGAGATCTGCAGTTAAGTCACCTCATTTGTTCTTTGATGGCCTGTTTATTTTTAATGCACCTGTAAGTCATGCATACACACAACACAACACAACACAATGCACACACACACACACACACACAAACACACACAAACACAAACCTGCTGTCTGGGAGCAACAGACTGCGACCTCATGCCAGTAGTGAGTTAATCTCTAATTTCCTTATGGGCGCATGCCAGGACTGGAAACACGCCTACACACTACATACACAGAAACCCTGGAGCTTAGAGAGTCCTGCAAGAACATAACAACCCCCCCCCCCCCCCCCCCCCCACACACACACACACACACACACACATACACATACACACACACACAAATTTACCATTTTCCCTCAACAGGGAATGAACAGCTCTATAGCTCATTCTCTTCACATTTCCTACACAAGCCAACTCAACTATCACACACACACACACACACACAAATTCACCATTCTCCCTCAACAGGGAACGAACAGCTCTATACCTCATTCTCTTCACATTTCTCACACAACCCAACTCAATATTTTCTGTTCCCAACCCTAGAAGAAAGTGAAGTCAAGTGTGTGTGTGTTTGTGTAAGGGTATAGTGTGTAAAGTGATACCCTTTCTCATCATGAATTTACAGCCTTTCTGGCTGCCTCTTTAGCCTCAGCTGTACGCGGTGCTAGTTAACACACACACACACACATACACACACACACAAACAAACACACATCACACTTACACATGTAGAAGCATAGCCTGTGTGTGTGTGTGTGTGTGTATGTGTGTGGCCAGCGAGTGGGATTTCTGGATTGTTAATGCCCTGCTGTAGAGCCGAGAAAGTCCTCCTAAAAGTCCTCCTCTGTGTCCGCCTCACTCACCTCTCCCTCCAACTTCCCCCCTTTATATCTGTCTCTAGTTCTCTCTCTCTCTCTATCCCCCCTTCATATCTGTCTCTAGTTCTCTCTCTCTCTCTCTCGCATTCTCTTTCTTTCTTTCTCTCTCTTTCTCTATCCTCCCTCCTTTCTCTGTACGTATGTGGTCTGTTTTAAGTCAGTAGAACTGAAGATGTGTGATAAACATGCTGGCTGTTGTCTAGGTGATGTGACGGGACTGCTTCCAGAGAACTCTTTCAAGGGGACAAAGACGGATGTGGGGAACATGGGGCTCGCGCTGTACAGTGGACTCTTTGCCTATGGGGGCTGGTAAGACACAGACACAGACAAGGGATATTGGTAAAAGTTAGGCTGGCAGTGGTTGAACCGGTATAACAACAGCAACAATAATAATGTTGACCTCATAACCACACACACACACACACACACACACACAGGCATATTAAGCTGAAGATGAAGGGTGCATGAGGAGCTCTGTTCTCATTAACAATGGGGTCTTAATGATTGAGACGGCTACTTACCACAGCAATCACATCAACTGCCCGTCACAGTAAGAGTATCTCATCAACAAGACAAGCTTGTTTACGAAGCCCATTCTGTCTGAGCCTTCAGACTCCAGCAGGACTCAGTGTCACCTTTTAAGCCTCTCTGGATTGCTATCTCTTTCTTTCTTTCTCTTTCTCTCTGTATCTCTCCCTGTATCTCTCTCTCTTTCTTTGTCTCTCTCTCTCTCTCTGCCAGTGCTACTGTGTGGTGATGTGATGGTCAAAATGCTACAGTGTAGTTTGGTCAACAGAGCAGGAGGAGGAAGAGTACTGACGTATTCAAAGTCATCTGAGTTTGCAACTTTGCAACAACGAAAAAAAAAATCTGTTTGCAAATATTCACATACATTTGCCGTTGTTCGCCAACTTCACTGGTCACAGTAGCCTGTGAAAAGAAGCCATGTTGGGTTTCCTTGTCATCATTTTCAGTCAAATGAAAACGGGATAGATGTTTTTTTTTTTTCTTCAAATCGTCACTGTCTTATCTCACAGAGTTCCAAAGTAATGAGTAAAGGGATTAGAAATTAACGTTAAAAAGAAGATTTGAAAAACATCTCTAATATCATGGTCTGTCTATGCTCTTTCAGGAACTACCTGAATTTTGTCACAGAGGAAATGATTGAACCATACAGGTGAGTCAATTTATTTTATGTTGGTGTACTGTGGACATTTGTTTTTGGTATAGGTGTATTTTTAACTAATTTATCTTTTGTCTATATATGCGTATGATTATACAAAACCTTGAAGTATATACAGATAGATAAAACATGTTTGCATGAACAGATGTTCATGAATGTATCATGAATTAATAAATTCTGCAAGTGAGCTTGAGCTTGTGCTTTTGTCTGCATGATTATAGTCAATGTCAATGTGTGTGTGTGATAGGAACCTGCCCCGGGCCATCATCATCTCTTTGCCCATTGTGACCATCGTTTATGTGCTAACCAACCTGGCCTACTTTACTACACTCTCACCAGAGCAAATGCTCAACTCTGAGGCTGTGGCAGTGGTATGAGACACACACACACACACACACATACTGCTTATAATTATATAATAGAATATGTATACTGTATTGTAGTAGAGTGTACTCTAATAGAGTATCTATATGTTTGTATAATTATATAGATACTCTATTAAATTTGCATAAAACACACACACACACATTCAAGAATCTCCATAGAGTGCTGCTGTTCACTGGATTCTTGACTAGTATAATCATTCTATGTTTTTTTATGTGTTTTTTAATTATTACTTTTTAAACACTTTTAACATGTTGACATTCTTTAATTTTTAAACTATTCTTTGACTAATCTATTCTATGTAAACTATTCTTTTAAACTATTCTTTGACCTTCTATGCGTTTATTAGCTATTCCTGTTTGTTTGTGTTTATGTAAAGCATATTGAATGACCTCTGTGTATGAAATGCGCAATATACATAAAGTTGACTTGACTTGACACACACACACACACTGTAAATGGACAAACGCATACTTGTGTACAGTAAAACGAGTTTACATGCACTGTGTGTGTGTGTCAACTGTTAACTTAAGCCGCCAAATCAAATGATCCTAGGTGTGCTAATTATGTTTAACTGTGCTCATATACCCATCAGTGGAAATGATACATGATGAAACCTAACATTTGTGTGTGTGTGTGTAGGATTTTGGGAACTACCACTTGGGACCAATGGCATGGATCATTCCCGTATTTGTCGGCCTTTCTTGCTTCGGCTCAGTTAACGGGTCTCTCTTTACTTCATCAAGGTAATGGTGTGCGTGTGCGCGCGTGCCCACGTGTGCATGCATGTGTGAATGTGGGCGCATTGTGATGGCCTTAACTGAATGCAGCGGTCTCTCTCTCTTTCAGGTTGTTTTTCGTCGGCTCTCGGGAGGGTCACCTGCCCAGCCTGCTCTCCATGATCCATCCCAGCCTGCTCACACCCCTGCCCTCACTCATCTTCACTGTACGCAACACACACACACACACACACACACACACACACACACACACACACACACACACACACACACACACACACACACACACACACACACACTCCATGATCAACCCCAGCATGCCTCCACCACTGCACTACCTTATTTTCACTGTATGCAACACACACACACACACACACACACAGACACTCACACACATACACACAGAAAATTATGATTTTACACACACATACAAATGTATTGCCATCAGCTACTGATGCAAACCAAACACACACACACACACACACATACACAGAAGTACACGTACGCAACCCACACACACAAACAACCGTAATTCACATCACACACAAAAAAACACAATCCAGTCCAAACCACCATATAATCCTGAGAATTACCATCAGTTCACACTCTCTCTTTCTCTCCCCCTCCTCTCTCCCTCTCTTTTTCTCCCTCTCCTACCTCTCTCTCTCTTTCTCTTTCTCCCTCTCTTTCTCTCCCTCCCTGCAGTGTCTGATGACTCTGCTCTATGCCTTCTCCAATGACATCTTTTCCGTGATCAACTTCTTCAGCTTCTTTAACTGGCTGTGCATTGCCTTGGCCATCATCGGCATGATGTGGCTGCGCTACAAGAAGCCCGAGCTGGAGCGGCCAATCAAGGTGAGCCTTGACCAAACCACAGCGTCTTGAGCGGTCGATTCTCATTGGTTAGATTGGACAATGGCAATGTAATCAACAGAATTCTCATTTGATTTGTCACCTGGAACTGAAGTTAAATAAAACTGCTATGTAGAGTATATGACCAGTTGTGACTTGTATGTGACATGTGCATTAATCACACAAAGAGAAGAGAATGTTTGTTATGTGATGAATGCATTTTGTCCTTGAAAGAAATACATTTAATAAACTACACTAAAAGTTTAGAATTATTTAGTGCTAAAGGGAAAAAAACAGACTAAATAAAAACATGGCCTATATTGTCAGGAAGTAAACCTGTTATGAATAATGACTAACTTGTTGAATGTTGATAAATGATTTTTTTGTTTAGTAGCATTTCGTAGTGTGTCTAATTTAGGTAATTGCATTCATACTACATAAGTTAAAGGTGTGATTGTAAGCTGCCTCTCCCCACCTCACTGCTAGTTCACACACTAGATTTGGAAAACCCTCTCCAACAATGTTAGATGACATGTTATCATCAACGTAACATGCAAACAAGCGTTCGAAAACCGATCATGCAAGTCGGTGTCATAAGGAATGTTTCCTTCTTTTTTTGTGAGTGCCCAGTGTCGCCCCCTTGCAAGATGGCCCATGCTGCCCAAATCTAAATCTGCCTGGTCACTCATCACTCCCCTGCCACCCGTCCTCTATCTCTCCGTGTCTGTCAGGTCAACCTGGCGCTGCCCGTCCTATTTGTGCTGGCGTGTCTCTTCCTGATTGTTGTATCCATCTGGAAAACACCTAAGGAGTGTGCCATCGGCTTTGGCATCATCGCTACGGGCGTGCCAGTCTATTACATCGGAGTGCACTGGCAACAGAAGCCCAAGTGGATGTTGAATGCTATCTGTAAGTCTCACACACACACACCACACACACACAGAGATCCACATTGCAAGGTTTTGAAGTGCTTTGAGCCTACCTATATATGTGTGTATGAGCAGATGGTGTACTCTCATGATTCTTGTGAATTTGTGTAACAATCTCTCTCTCTCTAGTTTCCAGCACTGCTCTGTGTCAGAAGCTGATGGAAGTGGTGCCCCAGGAGTCTTGAATAAGAGCGGATCCCATAACACCTTGCAACATTTCAACACTCTCCCCTGCACACACACACACACACACACACATGACTTGAAACATTTTTAGTCAGGATGGCAGTCATTTATCATTTATTGTACCTTTTAGAGATCACACTCCCATGGTATAATAATTCTTGTTTTTAATCAGGTAACATTTCAGACATTCAGTTTGAGCATTTGATCAAGTGAGTGTTTGAGCAACCTTGTGTGACCGCAGGCACTGTAGTGTGCGTGTGTGGTGTGCATGCGCATGTGAGCGTGTGTGTGTGTGTGTGTGTTTGTTGTGTGCGTGTGTGCATGTCTGTGCGTGTGTGTGTGCACATGCAAGCATGTATGTGTGTGTGTAGTCCCTCCGCTGGGCTACCACATTCTCCTCTGGTCTCAGCTGCTAAAAGACATGCCAGTCTCTGTAATTACATTCTTAACAGCCTCCTGAAAACACACACACACACACACACGCGCCCATACAGAAACACTCCATTTGTAGCTGTTCAGGTCTTAAGGGAGATGGACCAATGTGCTGTGCCTTTCTTTGTTGTTTTTATAGGGTCAAGTGTGTTTCTGTATTTGGATTAGATATTCCTTTGGCCATACAGTAGATACGTTTGTTTCTACTATTGTTATTGTCATCGTTATCGTTATTGTTGTTATTTGGAAGTTGCGCTTGTGTATTGCTAGCAATCGACTCGAATCGAATCGAACACTACAGTGAGAGTAGCTATAAAATACTGTGCTAATACATTGCAGTTCAGTACTAATCGTCATACAGAAGTACAGTCTTGACTCAGCTGTCTGTAATGCTGTTCAACTGGTCCATTCAGTAAAGTACTAACTCGGCCTACTCTAGTGGTCCCAGTACTGACCAACTTCACTGGGTAAAGTACTTATCTGACCCAGTGTTAGTATTAGTACCAAGTCAGGTTGCTAAGAATAGTATTAAGTCAGGCGAATACAAAACTGGCACACACTACATTGAGACAGGACCAAACTGTCCCGCGGAGTATGAGTGGCTAGCTCCATGGAACATACCCTCTCCTCTATATCCATTACATGAGAGATGCCCTCTCTCTATCTCTTATCTCTCTATCTATCTCTCTCTCTCTCTCTCACACACACTAAGAAATTAATTGCAGTACTCCCAGTGAATACATTACCTACTGGCACAGTTCAGTATCGTAAATATCTGCCACTGGAAGTCGGCACCACATTTTTTTTTTAAGTGCTAACTCAACTTGCTCCGCTTGAGTTCAGTTCAGTACAGACCAGAGGCAGAGGTCATTGGTGCAGACCAGACCCACTTCACAAATCTGCTTCTCATAGAGAACAGTATGGCCTTCATCAATTGCTGGAACCGCTCCGACCCATGTAGCGGTTTGTGATCATGGCACTGACTTGAAGTGGCGAGTAATCGCAGAGTACACACTGGAACAGCAAAAACTGACTGTCATCAGTACCTCATTAATGATCTGCCACATTAGCTCTCTCTTTTTCTCTCTGTGTGTGTGCGTGTATGTGTGTGTCCGTGTGCGTGAGTGCAGTGCCACATTCAAGTTACACCCGTCATGTGTGTGAGAGACAAAGGTGTGTTGAGGAGCCCTTCTGTTGGACCAAAATCAGCTGTTTTTTCTATAGGAATTCCTATAAATGGTTGTTTGTGGGATTAGACACTGATATACTGTATGTGTATGTCATGCGTGATTGTTTGCATGTGGGTATGTGTGTTGGGTTGTGTAGGAAAGGAGAAGGGTCAATGTGGTGTGTCTATGTCGATGGAGAATGGTGAATTTGTGTGTGTGTGTGTGTGTGCGTATGTATGTGTGTGTGCGTCATTGTGAAACCTAGAAGCCGTTATTTCATTAGCTACTCGCCTCAGAGCTTTCTTTTTTTATGTTCTTCTCTTTTTTTCTTTCCATCATGTTTTTACTTTTTCTTTTTTTTTTTCTTAGGTGTTGCTCTGTTTTGTTCATCGACCTCTTCTCCCGGTGTTGAGCTCGTAGAGCAGCAGTTTGACTAACCCTGTGGGTCGTGCCCCGACCCTCAACCGTTCTGTAGAGGGACTTATTTATTTGTAGAGATTATACTATAGTGCTCTTATTTGTATTTGTATGGGGCATTTGTAAAAACCGCTTTAGAAATTAAAAAAAAAAATGTCAGTCAGCAGCCTTTGCGTTGTCTCTTTTTTTGTCTGTATTTGTGTGTGTGTGTGTGTGTGTGTGTGTGTGAGGGAGAAAGCGAGAGAGAACGAAAAAGATAAAGAAAATGTGTGAACATAAACCAATGCAAAATTAACCAAAATAAATTTCCATTAAGTGTACTTATAGAAGAGAAAACACTAAAGCCTTCAATTTAACATTATTGCTTCGCATGCAAGTCCTGCTGATTTGACGATATCTGACCAGGAAGCCATGACATTTTCCTCCTACAGATACAGGTCTTGTTATAACCTCTCTGTACACTTTCAAAGTTTGCAATACTTCGGTTTGTCTGTAGAATCCCTCGCCACACCACCACAGAAGAGCGTTGTTAGTGGTATAAAATACCAACGTGGCACCTCGCCGGGCTAGCATCTCTCTAAGCCCATTCAGTGACCATGCAAAATAAACGGTCTTGCTCAAAACGCCACTAATTAAGGTAATTTTGCTTTCAATCAAAAAGTTAAAAGTTGTTAACTACTGTAAATAGACCCTAGGTTGTGTACTCCGGAGTTACACTTTAAGACCTAATACGTGTGTGTGTGTGTGTGTGTGAGAGAGAGAGGACTTACTGCTGATCAGCTGGTAAAGTGCAACTGCGGGGGGAAAACCTCAAGAGTCATATGAGCTATACTTTAGATAGATCAGCGAAACCCTGGAAGCACACACACACACACTTATATTACTCATACAACAACAAATTAAATACCCATCCACACGCATTCCAAACATTTTGATATACCTAACACACCCTAATGTACTGAAACTTTGGACACTCATCGACTTACACCAAACAACACACGCTCTGGGTCCCATAGTGTCAACTCTGGCACGCTTTTCAGTTGCTGGGAACTGGCACTAGTCTTCATCACTCACACCATCAGTCATAGCAGTCTATTCACTTTTTAGTAGGTCTACTGACGGGTATATACTCATTTCACACATACACAAACATACATACACACATCAAAGGGCCAGCACCCATTCCATCAGTTTGATGACTTACTTCATTCGACATACTATTGAATTTCTTCATGCTATGTGTGCTGAGTGTGTTTCACTAATTCACAGATTGGGATAAATGCAGAGACCAAATTTCCCTCACAGGATATACAAAAGAGTATATATACTTATACATATATATATTGTGAAAGAGTGTTTAACAGGAGCTTTTGACACGCCGATGACAGCTAGGCTGAAATGCGTTTGTGTTAGCGGACATGATCCAATAAAAAGCATTGAGAGACTAAATGTGTTTCATGTGATCATGTTTGTGTCTGTGAGTGTGTGTTTGTGGTTGTAGGCCTATGTCTGTGAGTGTGCATCTGTAAGTATGTGTGTCAGATGTTCACATACTGCTCCTCAGATGGAACCACATGCTTAGGTCAGTTAACTGACTATTTTTAGGATAAGTGTCCAACTCCCCAAAGAAAAGAAATAGGATGATCACACACATACACACACACAGACAGACACAGAGACATTAGCGTGCCTAAGATCTCTGGGTGCCTCCGCACCATCCTGAGACTAATCACGCGCCATACTTTAGTTTCCTCTTGAAATGCAGAGATGTGGCATGTGGCAGCTCCATGCCACATGTCATTCACAAGCCCAAAAAGATGGCACAGAGCAGGCACTGGCACCAGACCATGGACACACAGCAGGGTGGAGTGTGTGTGTGTGTGTACGTGTGTGGGTGGGGGGTGGTGATGGACGGATGATTCTGGGAAACATTACAGTACAGTTCAAATAAGTAGAGAGAAATCTGAGAAGGGGAGTGGCGATTATGGCATTGTGTCCATTGAAGGTAGACCATGGGCCTGTGCCCACCCACCCACACACACTTTTAAAGAAGTTTAAAGATGCCCTGCCACACGTATTTCATTACTTTGTGGTAATGTCTGAAGTTCTTCCATGGACTCTGTAACATTTTTTGTGGAAAACATGCCTTGGTTATCTTGTTTCAAGCCATTCTAGTGTGGTATTGAAAGCCTGCATGAAGACTCAGCTCGATTTGCGCCAGTTCTCATTAATATTCAACGAGCTAAGCTGCTTGACTCTGATTGGCTAACAGCTAGTAGGTTTCGTCCATAACATGACAGCCATTATCAACTAATTTTAGCTTCATGGCATGAACTTAGCTTGGCTAGCGAGTGCTAGCATTGTCCAAATGTGCATAAATAAAACCTGCTAGGCTAGCGAGTTCATTAAACCTGTATAACATAGCACTTCCTTGAGTTGACAATTACGTTTTACTTACAGGCACTGGTCATAGACTGCGATGGTAGCCTGCTCCAGGCTTCAACAGCAACCATTTTGCAAAGCCTGTGGCATTGTTCCAAAAAATAAACTGAAGCCATTTGATCCTCAAGTCTGGGTTCTTGGGCAAAATGCATTGTTGAAGTTCTATTTGTGCATAGCGCACAAGTCCGTTGACATTCAGCCATCTTTGCATAGGCCTACGAAAACTGTCACAGAGCTAAACGAATTTTGTGGGCAAGGTCTCCAATGGGCGAGCTCATGAATAGTAATGAGCTCATCAATTCCACGTCAATCTGAAGAGCTTTTGCAATTGGCCTAATTTCTCTGCTTATTTCTTTTCAGTGGCTAGAGCTGACAGAGGAGTTAGCTGTTTATTTTCACATTCACAACATAGCAAAAACACATATTGACCTAACATGTTTAAAAAAATACAAGTAAAAACGGTTTTGTGTGGCAGGGCACCTTTAAAATAATTGAATATAACAAATGTATGATCATTGTTATATAACACACACTCTCTCTCTCTCTCACACACACACACACACACACACACACACACACACACACACACACATACACATACATACACACACACACACACACACACACATACACATACATACACACACACACACACACACACACACAAAGCTTGCCAAAAGCTGGACAGTGTGTGTGTGTGTGTGGTGGGTGGGGTGGGGGTTATACATCTAATCTCCATTGCTCAAACACATTTCCCATCAAGGTGAAATAAGATGAGAGGGATATCAGGTCTGTCTGTGTGTGTGTGTGTTTGATAAGTGACATTGTGTGTGTTTGAGTGTTTGCTGAACTGACTGTGGGAAGCTGCAGGTGTGTGTCTGAGAGCTGTGCTTTACTGAGTAAACACACAAGTGGCCAAAACACACTAAGGTCAAATTCACAGCCACACACAAACACGCAGACACACACATGCACACACACACACACACACACACTGTTATTATGACCGCCGCTAGCGAAGCTAGCGAAGCGGTCATATAGGGATTGTCAAAGTTTTTTTCCCCGTCATCTACTTCCTGAATTTTTGGTCAACAATACCCGGGACACCGAACCACCGGGGCACATGAAATTTGTTGGGTATGTAGCCCCACTAGACTTTTACGGAAAAAAATTGTTTGGTTGGGCCAACCCCCCCCCGAAACCCAAAAAATGCAGTTTTTCGTAAGTAACTACCTGAACCGTGGCACCAAGGATGAAGAATTTTTTATGGTATGTTGGTCTCAAGGGCCCACATCAACATAGCCCATAATCACTCATTTGTGATTTGCACCCCCCCCCCCCCCCCGGTAAAAAATGAAAATGCAATATCATTCTGCTTTAATCGCCCCTCTCTTCAGTTAAGATGTTCAGAACTGCACCAAATTTTATGTGTATGATTAATCTGACATTCTCTGGGGGTATGCCAAGTTTCATAGAATTTCATCCATGGGGGGGTCTAAAAAAATTAAGTTATGTGTACATTTAGTGACTGTACACTCATTGGCCTGTAGATGGTGGTGCACACATATACACACACACACACACAGGTACGCACATACCATCAGTATCGGCAATTACAACGGCCGATACATAATTACAAATTCAGTAGGATTAAAGGAAAACCAAAAATATTCATCATAATAATTTGGCTGCATTTCCAGTATTGGCGTCACGTAGTCATTTGTCCACCAGATGGCGCATCGTTGCAGTGAGACGTAATTTTGTTGGAAGTTAATCTAAAGTGGGTTGGAAAGACACTACACTTCCTACAAGGACAAGACTGTAGTTTAGCGCAGAGAACGTCTAATAAGGGTAGGATGATTTCTGCATGACATGACATGTAATTCCCATTTCTTCTTGATGCCGAAATAAATCTGAGAATGTTTATCGGACATGCTTGGTTTTTACTGCAGGTAGGCTACGTTAATCTTAAGTTATATCAATAGCCTAGAGTAGGTAAAATAATGTTACCGTTAGCATTGGTTGAGTGATGGAGGCCAATTTGATTATTGAACATTTTCAAAGGTGATTCAAGTAGGGAAGAGCATGGCTCAAAGTAAAGTAACTAGGACTGAAACTACATAAATTCGTCAAAGTGAATAATTTGTGTCAACTCGCCGCAATGTAGATTTATTAACGCACCGGTGATACGAGTGATCTACATCTCCATTTAAACAAATTTTTTAGAGCGCACGTTGAGAGATGTATCCAGGGCAGGGCTGTACCTACACATATTTGTTGCACGTGCTAGAAAAATCATTATTTGCGATGGATGATTTAGTACCAACGTTACACCGGTCCAATACAGTTTTGCCTATGGCTATGGAAGCATATGGGTAGCTTTATTCAAATGAGAATGCAATCTGCAATATGCAATTCAAAAAGACATTACATTATGCAATTGACAATTCATTATGCAATTTAATATTGCAATTTGCAATAATATCCAACAAATTGTATTTTAATCTGCAAAGTGACAATGAAATCCTAAAATCAATTCCAATAATTTTGGTTAAAAAATAAAAATTGCATTGCACTTTGGTCACGCTCTTTATGTTGCAAAATTCAAATGGCCATTCAATCTGCCAAACGCATTGCAATCTGTCAAGTCACTCGTCAAGGTGGGAACTAGGCTACGTCACTTCCGTGTTAATGTCTTCTTATCCAGTTAGCGTTTGCAATGGAGGAGTTTGCAGTCTCTGGCCGACAGACCCGGCTGTAGAGTACAGTGACAGAGGGGGCATTTGCGATTTTCAAGGGGGCACATTTTTTTTTGGGTGGGAGGTGTTGGCGGCGCAAACATATCATGTCACAGTTGATGAATAATGTTAACCGTGACCGCGAGTAGGCCTAGTGTCTGCGAGACCCAGCTGTGTTCTTACATTATTAAGGCTCTTATGTTGCTGCTGATAACTTTGCCAACCAGCGGCATCTTTAGTAGCACCCCCTCCCCCCAGCAATCAGTAGCCTACAAATAAGCATCGTATACAGCGAGATAGATTTGGCCAAACGTGGGCCCGGAGCGACCGCACCCCCCGGTCCACTTATGAGGCTAGCCAGACCACGGAGGGGAGTCTCCGTTGTGTGTGTGTGTGTGTGTGAGGGAGAGAGAGAGCAGGGCAAGGAAAGGCTGTGTGAGTTTTAGCCTAACTAACGACAATGGACGACAGAGTGGGCGATCTAGCCCTACTTGTCCTGTGAACTCCAAAGAGCTCCGCGATCTCCCTAATAGGAGAGGTAACCCTCTACTCCCTCCAGTGGTATCCACAGAAGGTCTCCCCACCGGCTAGCGCCCATTAGCTGTAAGGCCTCAGAAATCTTTGAACGGACCAGGTTGACATCAAATCGGACAAGTAGGGCTAGATAGCCCACTCTGTCGTCCACTCTGTCAGTAATCTGTCTGTTGAGTCAGACTCGTTGACACGGTGGTGTTCTACATAATCAGCCAGAGACCTTAGTGCAGCTGCAAACTCCTCCATTGCAAGCGCTAACTGGGTAAGACGTAAACACGGAAGTGACGTAGCCTAGTTCCCGCCTTGACGAGTGACTTGACAGATTGCAATGCGTTTGGCAGATTGAATGGCCATTTGAATTTTGCAACACAAAGAGCGTGACTAAAGTGCAATGCAATCACGGGGGGCGCTATTTCTTTTCCATTTGAATAAAATGCCTCAAAACGATGGCAAAACGTTTTGCCCAAAATAATCCAAAATCTTTTCAGGCTGGCATTGACAGTTTTGCCAAATATGTTTTTAAAATGCAATCTTACATTGCATTTTAAATATTAAATTGCAAAACAAATTGACGAATTGTTAAATGATGAAACTGAATATTGAAAATTAAAATGCAAAATGAATTGCCATTTGAATTTTGAGACTGAAGTACCATGGCAAAATGGAATGCAATTCAATCCATGTTTATTCTATTTTTTAACCAAAATTATTGGAATTGATTTTAGGATTTCATTGTCACTTTGCAGATTAAAATACAATTTGTTGGATATTATTGCAAATTGCAATATTAAATTGCATAATGAATTGTCAATTGCATAATGTAATGTCTTTTTGAATTGCATATTGCAGATTGCATTCTCATTTGAATAAAGCTACTCATATGCTTCCATATATGGCTATACCGTGAGACTGAGACGTTTTTTGTTTGTTCGAAGTGCGTGTTTAGGGTGTGAGAGGGGAGTCGATGTGCTTTGATTCCAGCTTGGTAGTAGTAGTCTATGCGATTAAAAAACACGTTTTCTATCGGGTGAACTCTGATCTGATCTGCCGGCGATTCCTTTTCGATTTCTTAAAAGATTGAGCTTGGTCTGGCGAAAGCCAGACTAACCATGGACCTCATATATCGCATATTATTTGCACAAACAATAACGGACAGTAGCTCTTCAACTTGGCCCGTTAAAATGTGAATGAACAGTCTAGCAACGCATTTCATGAAGGCCCTTTTGGACATGTCAGTTATTTGCACTGGGTAAAACGGCATTTTGTTTTAGACTACTGGTATTTAATTTGTGCATTGACAATAAAGCTGGGTAACACTTTATTTTAATGTGTCGCTGTTACAGTGTACCTACCTAATTAGGTACAGTGGTACAACCTGTGTAACAACATGTACTATCAGGTACTATCATTGTACTTGCATAATGTATTTGTGGGTACCTACATATAGTTGTTACATTGTAATACTGAGTGTTTTTACAAAACTTTGCCAATTTGCCTACATTTTCATCAGAGGCAAAGAGCTGACCTGAGACCTGCTGGATGGGGTAAATCGGGTCATGATAGATTTGATATACAAAGCATGCTTAGCTCCAGTCAAGGCCTCATTGTCTTCAGTGTACATGTAACAGCTGTGCTGCTACAACCTTGTTACTCTTTGATACAGTGGAACAAACTGGAACAGGTCTTGTCTTGGAACAGGTCTACTAATTCACATGTACTGTGTGGTGTAACAGCAGACACGTTTCAACACATCAATTACAGGATGCATAACATAATTGACAGGATGTATATATGTAGATGTAAGTACTTAACTGGTACACTTTATTTTAATGGGTTTATTCCACTGTATCAAAAGAGTAATAAATGTGTACCAACACAGTTGATACATGTACTACAGTATGTAGGGTAATGGCAGACATGTTCCAAGACACCAATGACACAACATACATGTAATATGTAATTGTAAGTACTTAACTGGTACACTTCATTTTAATGGGTTTATACCACTGTATCAAAGAGCAATAAGTGTGTACCAACACAGTTGATATATGTACTATGTAGTGAATTAGTAGACCTATTCCAAGACATCGTACATGTATCAACTGTGTTGGTACACATTTATTACTCTTTTGATACAGTGGAATAAACCCATTAAAATAAAGTGTACCAGTTAAGTACTTACAACGTGTCTGCTGTTACACCACACAGTACATGTGAATTAGTAGACCTGTTCCAAGACAAGACCTGTTCCAGTTTGTTCCACTGTATCAAAGAGTAACAAGGTTGTAGCAGCACAGCTGTTACATGTACACTGAAGACAATGAGGCCTTGACTGGAGCTAAGCATGCTTTGTATATCAAATCTATCATGACCCGATTTACCCCATCCAGCAGGTCTCAGGTCAGCTCTTTGCCTCTGATGAAAATGTAGGCAAATTGGCAAAGTTTTGTAAAAGCACTCAGTATTACAATGTAACAACTATATGTAGGTACCCACAAATACATAATGCAAGTACAATGATAGTACCTGATAGTACATGTTGTTACACAGGTTGTACCACTGTACCTAATTAGGTAGGTACACTGTAACAGCGACACATTAAAATAAAGTGTTACCTAAAGCGATATCATATGAACTAGATGACTAAACTTATGCATATGTAGAAGAAGAAACATTCACAAAAATCCATGACATGACCTCTCTCCTTGATAGCTGTTGAAAACTGCATGGAACTGACAGGGATTGTTTTGTTTAATAATAAATAAATAAATACATTATGCTGCTACCTTCTGCTTTTCCCAAATAGCCTACAATGTAGCCTACAGGTGTACCTTTCATCAGTCCAGTTGCAATGGATGGACTGTGATGAACTGCCCTACTTGTGATTGTTTAGATATTTTAAAGGTTTTATAACAATGCTACACATTTTTTGGCAAGTGCTACAAATCTATTCACCTTTGCAGCGCCAGTAGGCTACTTTGTGTGCGGCCCGCAAACACACATTCCAATCAAGCATACACAAAAGTTTCAAGAGTGGGGGATGGAGTAGAAGATGAGACAAATTCTTTAATATGATTTATTTTCGCTGAATGGATGTACAGGACTGAGCGGCGGTCATATTTTGTACATCTAGTTTACAGATAAGAGCCAGCTCTCGTTATGCTTGTCAGGAAGTTCCTCTCCAATCTGGAACCCATGTGGAGGAAGGCTGTAGTTGTGGCGTTTTACATGGGGAGAGCGGATGATACAAAGGTACAGAGGGACATTGAGCAGCTGGTGGAGAGTGTAGCCTGGGCTACATGATAACAAGAACTAAGTGATGGAGCAGGTATAATCTAACCTGACCTGTTACTGTTGGTTTACAATGACTGCTGCAGGTTTTGGCCTCTGAGTGATTGCCAATGAGGCCTAAATGCGCCCACTTTCAGCGATCCACGTCACTTAGTTGAAAAGATATGCATATTTAAGAGTAATGCAAGGATTATGTATTTAATTAGGTGTGCCTGACCGATTTAAGGGTCGCTTGGGCCAAATATGCCAGGGCCGATTTTTTGTC
Organism: Alosa sapidissima; assembly: GCF_018492685.1. Classification (NCBI taxonomy): domain Eukaryota; kingdom Metazoa; phylum Chordata; class Actinopteri; order Clupeiformes; family Clupeidae; genus Alosa; species Alosa sapidissima. The sequence goes on from NC_055967.1 coordinate 28,186,667, forward strand.
CCAGTCTGTCCCTGGTGAGCAACCTACAAGTTACTCATCTTGCACTGGATCATCTTCCTGAATCTGAATATTCATTGTTTTGCACCTTTATGTCACCAAAAGTAGGCTATTGGTTTTACCAAAATATTTGGCAGTATCAATATTTTGATACAAAATACAAAGCCATTTTCTTCAACAAAATAAAATACAAATGATAGAATGCTATTTTGTATTTGAAATACTTATTTTAAATCATCATCACATCATCAACCATTTTTTATTCAAGGAGAAATTGACTGAGCATCAAGCTCTTTTACAGCAATGCCCTGAGTTTACATGTATCAGATTATTGCCGAAAGAGAGGAAGGGGTGTGTGTATGTGTGTTTGTGTGTGTGTGTGTGTGTGGGGGGGGGGGGGGGGGGGGGGGTAGAATAATTTTTCTTTAATGATTTATTTTATATTTATACCAATATTGATATATAACTTGTTATACCTAGCTTTGTCAACAATGACTATTAATTTATGCAAATAAAAAACCCATTTGATTTGATTTGATTTGAGAGAGAGAGGGAGAGATAAAGAGAGTGAGAGAGAGGAAGAGACACTGAGCTACTGTGAATGAGATGGGTCACCTCATCCGATACCGGTGAACCCTAAAAGGCAGGGACTGCTCTCTCACAGGCAATTCGCAAAACTGACATCACCATGGAAACCAATCCGCCAATCTGCTGCGAGCGTGGCCACCAAGCCTGTCTGGTGGAGCAGCATCCAACACAACTCTGAATCAGGACCAACTGGTTTACTAGAACTGAGGGGGCAGCCGTGGCCTACTGGTTAGCGCTAACCCAGAGGGTTGCTGGTTCGAACCCCGACCAGTAGGCACGGCTGAAGTGCCCTTTAGCAAGGCACCTAAACCCTCACTGCTCCCCGAGCGCCGCTGTTGTTGCAGGCAGCTCACTGCGCCGGGATTAGTGTGTGCTTCACCTCACTGTGTGTTCACTGTGTGCTGGGTGTGTTTTACTAATTCATGGATTGGGATAAATGCAGAGACCGAATTTCCCTCACGGGATCAAAAGAGTATATATACTTATACTTATACCTATACCTCTCAGTCACAGAGATGAGCCGTATGGAACAAACTAAAGTATGTTAGACTGGTGATCAGGAGTGGGTTCCGCTTCATCTTTCTTTCAGTGCTATGATGAACATTCAAAAGCATTCATTAAATTTTACCTCCTTAGATTTGGTAGTAGCAAAGTAACAAATTACACAAAAGAGATGTCTTTAAAAATGCATTATTTCTTATTTTTCTTAAAAGTTTAAATTTTTGTTTGCTGTATTTGATTACTTATTTTGGTACACCAGTCATAACATTATGACCTCCTGCCTAATATTGTCTAGGTCCCCCTTTAGCGGCAAAAATGGCCCTGCCCCGTCAAGACATGGACTCCCGCTTGACCTCTGAAGGTGTGTTTTGGTATCTGGCACCAAGACGTTAGCAGCAGATCCTTTAAGTCCTCTAAGTTGAGAGGTAGGGCCTCCATGGATCCAACTTGTTTGTCCAGCACATTCCACAGATGCATGTTCAATTAGATTGAGATCTTGGGGGATTTGGATGCAGTTTCCATAAAAGCGTGTACATGGTCTGCAACAATGCTTAGGTAGGTGGTTGTGTCAAAGGAACATCCACATAAATGGCAGGACCCAGGGTTTCCCAACAGAACATTGCCCAAAGCATGGATCCAACTTGTTTGTCCAGCACATCCCACAGATGCATGCTCAATTAGATTGAGATCTTGGGGGATTTGGATGCTGTTTCCATAAAAGCGTGTACATGGTCTGCAACAATGCTTAGGTAGGTGGTTGTGTCAAAGGAACATCCACATAAATGGCAGGACCCAGGGTTTCCCAACAGAACATTGCCCAAAGCATCACACAGCCTTTGCCGGCCTGCCTTCCTCCTATAGTGCCATGTGCTACCCAGGTTAGCGACACACATGCACCCAAGTCAACACCACCCTGAACCATTTTTGCTTTGTGGCAGGGCAAATTATCCTGCAGAAAGAGACCACTGCCTTCAGGGAATACTGGCCATCCACATGATGTAAAAGAAAACGTAATTCATCAGACGAGGCCGTCTTCTTTCATTGCTCCGTGGTCCAGTTCTGATGTGTTCATTGTTGGCGCTTTCAGCAGTGGACAGGGGGCTGGAATGGGCACCCTGACTGGCCTGTGGCTACGCAGCCAAAGCAAAGATTGTTAAGGCGGAGCAAGATAGTTCATGTCTATGGGCGTGAAATGGGGATCGAATCCTGTCTGCATAAAGAGGCGTGTCGATGACGTATTGACGAGCGTAAGTTGCAACCGGCCAACAGCAGCGGCATAAATAACCGGCGCACACCTGATATAAGGTTGATTTTCTCCAGACTGGATTACTCAAAAATGCTAAAAATGTACCTAAAATGTTCAGAAGGGTTTGAGGATCATGAAAATGTGCCCGAAATTCACATTCCTAACTCTATAGAACCAAGACCTTAGCATATGTGGTGAAATTCTGAGCTATGCCCATAGACTTCAATGGAGCAGTCGCTGCCTCTGCTCTGTATAAAGGGGGATTTTGACCCCCCCCTCGTGCGATCCGGGGTCCCGGAAGTGGCTCCTGATGAAATATCTTGCTCCGCCTTAACAATCTTTGGCCAAAGTCCTTTTAGGCAAGTCCCTCCACTCGGCAGCCATATTGCAACGCTTTTTGGGCACTTATCGGGCATCTATTTCGGCAGAAATGTGCGTGTGCAAGGCTTCACGACACCAACCTTGCTCCAGTGGCGAGATCACAACACAAGATTGGCACGATGTCTTCACAACACACCAGATTATTGGCTCAATGTATTCACAACACACAGCATGATTGGCTCAATGCATTCACATGTCGACGTTTTGCCGCAGAAGGGGTGGGAGAGGTGTAGACAACTGCCATTTTGGCGTTACAAACTACCCCCATGCATTTTTAAGGGTTTTTTGAGTGCTGTGTCTCCTCATTTGAAAGTCTCTGATGCAGCCCCATACACAACAAAACTGTGATGCACTACAGTATGTGTTCTGGCAACTTTCTACTAGAACCAGCATTAACTTTTTTTTAGAAATTTGAGCTACAGTAGCTCATCTGTTGAATTTGACCACACGGGTCGACCTTCGCTCCCCACATGAATCAGTGAGCCTTGACCGCCCATAACCCTGTTGCTGGTTCACCGCTTCTCCTTCTTTAGACCACTTTTGATAGGTACTGACCACTGCAGACCGGGAACACCCCTCAAGAGCTGTAGTGTTGGAGTTGGTCTGACCTAATTGTCCAGCCATCACAATTGGGGCTTTGTCAAAGTCGCTCCTACGCTTGCCCATTTCTCCTGCTTCTAACACATCACTAACACATCACATCACACTTCTGCTTCTTTGAGGACAAAATGTTCACTTGCTGCCCAATATATTAGTGTTGTCACGATACCAAAATTATGACTTCGATACGATACCTGCCATAAATATCACGATGCTCGATACTGAAACGATACTACAGTGAAATCCTAAGATATCTGGAAAAGAAAGGACTCATACCTCCTCCAAGTGAATTGGGTCATTTGTGTTGAATTCAGTGCACTTTTGTAGTGTGCAGGTCAATTCTGGGTTCTAAAATTCTAAACTTCCTACATAATAATTATTTTTTTATAGTCAGTAAAATAGTAGGCCTACTTTGTGTGATTAAGTCCTTTATTGTTCGTTATAGTTCATTTACATTGTGTTTTGGCAATAAAGTAGCTTTAAATAGCCAAAATAGGCTAGATCAAGGTCAGTGTTGAAATTACTGCATGCAAATCACTGAATGCTATGCAGAGGGGCCTAATCTTTAGGCCATCTGATGTAAAGTATAGGCTACCCTAGGCCTTCCCGTGTTCATGGGATTTCTTTGACAGATTTCTTTGACAGTTGCAAAGGGAAAAATGTGAGGATAGTCTTCTTTGCGCCCAGTGTACAAGTACGACGTTCCAACCACTCAGGTCTTCGTCAGATAGGCTTACACCATTACCTGTTGCAATATATCTGTGTGCATTCCTACATTACGTCTATTTCTTTGATAACATTGCTACCACGTAACAATAAGCCGTTATTAGGACTCAACACGCTTTGGTGGTAATATGCTGTGGGCTTTAATTAGCGCATTTCGGGTAGCCTATCCAACATCTGGGCAATAATTATTGAACAAATTGCAGTCTACATGCCATGACAAATATTACCAGTAGTACTGACCGAACATGAAATAGATTGTTTATAAGTTATGGTAATGATATTCTGACGTGAACATTGCGCTTCCATCACGTTAGCACCCTATGATTAGGCTACAGCTCGTTATGTCTCGTCAAAATTCATTGATGAAGGAAGGTTCGCTTTATCCCAGAGAACCATACTCGTTTCACTTAGGCTAGACTAAAGCAGAAGAGAATAACTTGGCACTAACCATGTAGTCGTGTTTTCTATAGCATATTCGTTAACCTGTCGTTCTTTGAACTCTTTAATGCTGGGATATGTCTGCAAGATGTTTAGCCATGCGTAGCCTAGGCTACTGCTTATAAATGACTTTGAAACATATTTTACAAACGGGCCTCTGTGTACCTGATGGCTTGCCTTCACTATTCCCCCTGATGGCTTGCCTTCACTATTCCCGATGTATCCCATATAGTTCCAGATTTCACTTCACCTTTTGTTTTATCCACAAGGCAGAGTAGGCCTACTGTCGGCAAAGAACTATGTTGACGTTAGCTGCGCACTCACTCACTCAGAGATGCGTGCTTGACACGCCCACTTGCCTAGATGCGTGCAAGGAGCAATGAGAGCAGCAGTTTACACAGACGCAGAACTTTATTATTTTAATAAAGTATCGATTCTAAAAACGTCGGAAATCGTATCGTTTTTTGCGTGAAGGCATCGTGATACCTTTTTAGAATCGATACACCGTGCCAAACACTACAATATATCCCACCCACAGACAGCTGGCATGATAATGAGATAATCAGTGTTATTCACCACACCTATCAGTGGTGATAATGTTATTAGATGTTATTAGGGGTCTAAAGATCTATTCTAAAGAGTATCTGTTCAGCATAGACTTAATTAATATTAAGTCTTAATTATTATTAAGTCGTAATTATGAATTATGATTTGCATATTTATGGTATTTGTTTATTTTCATTATTGATCATTAATATTGTGTTGACATTATTGCTATTATTGCTACCTTAATGTAGTCTTACCAGCTTTTAAAAACTGTTTACTTACACTCTTAACTGTTTTTTTAACTATTGTATAGTACTATTTTTTTAACTATTGTATTGTTTTATTTTGTAAGTCACTTTGGACAAAAGTGTCTGCTAAATTCAATAACCATATTATGGCTCATTGGTGTATTGTTTCACATTTTGTGTTCTCTGTATCTTGCATACATACACAGCCAATTTACTAAGGGAGTCAGAACATTTTGCTCAGCTGTCTGCGTTAATGTCCATGTTTCTCCCTGTGTATATTAGTGGCAGCTTTGGTCTTTTAGCTCCATGTTGACAGAACATTCATTTCTGATGAATGATATAGCATAATAAGACTGTGCTTTTATCACATTCAATATTATCAATAAACAGCCAAAGTAATTTCCCTCCTTTTATTTCTGTCCCTGCATCTCAGACACGATCTCATTACACACACACACACACACACACACACACACACACACACACACACACACACACAGTGATGCATTCTGGTCTGACTCATCCAGGTTAGAAGCAAACACACAATATCCAAGAACGCAACAAAGCACAATTTCACAGATGCACTATGAGACAATGGCACAGAAATAGGAAAGATCAGTTAATCTTAGACTTATAGTGACTCACTGTCAATTGTCCGACTAATGTTACAGATCCTAACCCTGTAAGATTTCCCATGTCAAAATACAGCTTCATCATTATCCAGAGCAAATTTGATTTGATTTGGGGGCCCCCTACCACCTTATTGCCATCAGTAATATAGAATATTGTCAACCCCCCCCCAATATAATAATATATATATATTATATGATCCAAAACAATCGCACTTATTTCAGAAATGTCTTCATCTTCATGTCAGTCAGTGAGTGAATTACTGTGAACTGACCTCCACTTTCTGTTAAAGCATGCCTGTGACTGCATAAACTGATCTCCACTTCCTGTTAAAGCATACCTGTGACTGCATGAACTGAGCTCCACTTCACTCTTAAAATGAATGTGTTGAAAACAACACAACTTGCGTTGCTTTTAACACATCTCTGTGTCCAGATAGGGACAACACAGTTTGTGTTGTCTCCAAGACATTCGTTTTAAGAGTGACACTGTTAACACCTGTGACTGTATGGCTGTGGAATAACATGGCATGGGGGACTGAGACAGCGCTCTCACACCTGTGTGTGCTTCTTAGCTTGTCCTATTTGCACATCGTGTGGCTGATGCCGGATCTGCATCGTTGAACTGGGTCATGCAGCTCTGGTCTATACTCAACCAGATGGACTGGTATTAGGGAGTGGGGACTTTGAACAAAACCAAATGTTAGTGTGTTGTCCCTCTCTCCCGTCCTTGCACACAGAGACAGTTTTACATTAACACACACACACACAGGTTACTCACTTACAGTATCCCTCCACTAACTCTCCTAAATCATCTGGCTTGAAACAGCAGCAGCTCAGTGGTTAGGGCCTCTGTGGCTATAGGGGCCCTTAAAGGCAGTTTGTGTTTATGTGTCTGGTCTGTGTGTGTGTGTGTGTGTGTGTGTGTGTGTGTGCTTGTGTGTGCTTGGGAGGGGAGGGGTGGGTCTCATTCCACAGTCCACAGTGTGTGGCCCCCTAAAGTCAAAGCAACTGAGGGTGCTGTTTGCAGTTTGTCATGTGATTATACTCCACACACACACGCACACATACCACCCCTAGCATTTCTCTCTCTCACTCACACACACACACAAACACACACACACAATACACTCCTTACTTATCTCACACACAGACTTGCAGAAGGTCAGGAGTGGGGAGACGGGTAGTCATGTGCTGTGTGTGTGAGTATGTGCGGGGGATGAAACTGAAAAAAGGGCCTCCGGTACCCTTACTGTGCCTTTGGCATCACACACACACACACACACACACATAAGCATCCAGCCACACTCCTCGCCTTCTCATGAGGTACTATAAAAAAAGACTTCTACAGAGTGCAAAACAATTATTTCTGTATCTAACACAGAGCCTTCTATTAGGTGGACAGTGCCGTTTACAGTAAGAGAATGCCAACCACACTTCAACCAAACTAGGCTAGTTGATTGTCAGATCTAGCGTCAACTAGAAACAGTCTATTTAAGGGCGTTTCTCCTCTTTGATTGTTTGCACTGATGATGGTCTGAATGGGACCGAAAACGTTTTGCACTTTGGTAGCACGATACCCTGTTTGCCCCATACCAGAACTGTATCTAACACACACACACACACACACACACACACACACACACACACACACACACACACACACAGACACACACACACACACACACACACACATACACACACACACACACACACACACACACACACAAAGCTTCTAATGTCTAATGCAAGTGGCTTTCTTGTCAATCATCTTCAGTGACAACTAAACAAACACACTCCTGCCCTCTGCTGGTTTGAGCATTGCATTGCAGCCACATCATAGGGTTTGGTTAGCATGAGGATTGAGGAGACAAGTCATTACAGTAAGATAACATTCATAAACCGACACACACACACACAGGGCCAGAGTGGGGCAACTTTTCAGCAAGGGAGTTTCAGGCCCAAGACCGGCCCACTTTTTCCATGGTGTATGTAATTGGATAAATGAAGCAACAGTTCAGCTTACTTTCCTGTAGTTTTTATTAGTACCATGATTCAACAAATCTGTAAAGGTTATTTAATAATTCATTTAATCTGAGAAGTTAAAAAAATATTCCACTATTCCACAAGGATAGGTTGATACGTTAACAAAAACATAAAGAAAGAAATAAAACATTTGAAATGTATCCCACTCTTCCACAAAGAGGCATATCGAACTACTGTTTACACATGATGTTCTGCATGGGTATCATACGACTGTTTTGTGGTGATTTACTCCATTACTACACCCACTTCTGAGTAAACAAGGCATATAGGTTTATCATATACTGCTGTCTGTTCTTTCTTACATTAAATAACTTTAAAATCATAATGTTTACTTTGTTTCAAAAGTAAATCATTTTCAGTGGGGGACTGGCTTATATGCTGCTCAGAGTCTACAAAAAAAACATTAAGAGGTAATTTTACTGCATACACAGATAAAGCTTGAGTTTTGTTATCAATATTTGCATAATATTTGCAAAGTCTACGATTCGCCTTATATTGGGTGATACAAAAAGTCTAATATTTTGATTATTTCTCTCCAACCCGGGCCTGCACACACACACACACACACACACACATTGTAGAATGAAGGATGCGACTGAGCTCAAATCTCAGATGAGGATGTTGTTGAAGGGGAAATTCATGGAAGATTTTAATCTATTTAATTTCCTCTGGACAACAAGGAGATCACGTCCTGTTAATTGCAGAATCTCGGTACGTGTGTGCAAGTCACTGAGTACATCTGTGTGTCATTCAGCCTCTGAGTGTGTGTGTGGTGTGCATGTATCTGTGTGTGTGTCTGTATGTAGGGGTGCAGACCAGTCAACATGACATGAGACAGGACCAGGGCATGGGAAAAAATTGGCTGTTTCGGTCATTGATTTTTTAAGTGCACATCCACTGAATGAGAGTGTGCCTATGTATTCACAGCGGATGGACTGCAGTTAACCCTATCGCCTCCATGCTCGCATCTGTATGACCAGTCCAGACCTGTGCCAGATCCGTGCCGGATCAGGGATAGATTTGTGTCCGGAGGCAACTGCTATCTGCAGAGCTCCATGTCTTCTCAGCCAGCAACTCAGATCAACACAACATCACCATCAGGCTTAAATCACTGGCAGTGCTACCATTTAAGGCAACTCAGAACATGAATAGCCATATAGAGTCATTGTGAATAACAGATTGGCTCAACAGTGAGTGGGATGGATTGAACCAGATTACCTTTTTTTTTACATTTCAGTTCACTGTAAACTGCTGGTGTGTCTATGAACAGCTATCTATACATTTTCTGTATGCTTTTGTCGGGCCAAAGATTATTTCATCACGTATTAATTTCAACACATGCTATAATGTTAACATGAAACTAATAAGCAATAAACACATTTGTATGCAAAGTGCAGTCTTTTGTCTTCTTTCTTATCAGTTATAAGTTTGGCCCAGTACTCTGAAAAAGAGGCTGAGTGAAGCCTGCTTCTACCACACAATTCCATTCAATGACACATGCAGAGATGTGTGAATGTGTGAGCGCTGTTGTTGGTGGGCTATATGCAGGGCTGTAGTGGAGGCTAAAAACAGGTAAACACAGTTTATCCACCTCTGAAATGTCAGAAATAGAGTTTATCCACCTCTTATTTGACCAAGTATAGTGCTATCCCCGGCTATATGTGTTCTGGTTTTCAGTGTGTGTCTGAAGTATATGGTGAGTGAGAGAGGGTGTGTGTGTAGAGGGTGTAAGGTATGAATGTGGGCATGTGTGTTGTGTGTGAGTGGAGCTTGGCAGCAGTTTAATTCGTGGGCCTCCAGAGTGAATAGACAGTATGGAGACGTATGTGCTCATCCTAATTAGCTGCCTGTTATGAATAGTGTGTGTGAGAAAGCTTTGGAATAGACCCTTGGGAACGTGTGTGTGTGTGTGTGTGTACAACAGTGTGAGTTGTGTTGCTTTCCTTTGCTTTGAAACATGTGTGTGTTATAAGTGTATGTTTGTGATATGTGCATCTGTTTCATTGCTTTATTTCCACTCACCAGCGTTGTCACATTCCTCAACCCACTGTGAAAACACTCAGCATGTGAACTTTGACCTCTGCCCTCAGTCAGGTGCCACACGACCCTTCCAGTCACCTGCCAGGGACCTGCACATGCACAGCTAAAAGCATGTGTGTGTGTGGGTCCATCATCAACTCTTACATATTTAATTACTTGTAGTGAGAAAGTGTTAAAAGGTCTGTTGTTTTTTAAAGGGGAGGTGCGAGGCAGGTTAGCCCGGGTCTGGCGTGGAATGGCATGGCGTGGCATAAAGGCGTTGATTGCATGAGAAAGCCTCCTGGAATGTGACATGTCTAGGTTGATTCATTCAAAGCATTATGCTCTTTTTCTACACCACACACTTCACAGGCATGCATTCCCTGCTGCTTTTGCAGTAGGCCCAGCAGCGCCTGAACGAGTTTAAAAGTGGGGGTGCAAAAACTATTCACGCACGTTTTCACGTGGGATATTACGATATAAGATAGTCTAATAATAATTTTAAAAATAGTCTAACAAAAATTGTCATTATGTTAGGTGCTGTGTAGTAATTTCGGTGGTTTCATTCAAGCTGATTGGACTGCAAGTAGCGTCTTTTTACGCACAGAGTGATTTAATCTAGGCTACAAATTCTAAATGAATAATCTGCTAAAATAAACTGCGCCTGATATTGACAGACACAGACACACCAGCATAACCTGAATTTCCATTTAAGGAATAAAGGAGGTAGTCTATAGCCTACAATAATAATGATCACAGTCTCCATTTTATGTCCTGTGCACGCACGTAACCTACAGTACTTGCTACATTTTGAAGCGTAAAAGGTCCCCCGGTAACCTGTCACTGTTTATCCCCGTAAGAAAACAACAATTAGTTACCCAACTGTGCCTGTTCCCTTTGTGTTTGACTGTAATCATGTTATACATTAATTAGTGATTAAAAATGACCTTTCTGCGCTCCATATCTGTAACACGAACTGATCTGACATGACTTGACCCGAGTTTACGTGTAAGCCTTTTACTGCATTGCCATGAACAAAGTAAAGGCAAAAAAGGTGATCTTTGTCAAACAAATTGGGATGCAATGTGAGCCTTGAATTGAATGCCATGCAGGAATTTGCTAGGATCTCAAAACCGGATTATGAACATTCTTTCCCATAGAGAAACACACAATAGCGTTGGATTATAAACATGCTTTGCCACAAAAACAGAGAAAAACGTGAGGTAAGTAGAGCTATATGAAGTTATTATTTTGCTGTCACTTCGTCTGTTTTATAACCCAGAAGGATGTACTTGGTATCAAATGATAGCTCTGTGTCTCCTCTTTCATCTGCGTGGCATATCTATTCGATGACAGGTCCGCGAGTAATTCAAACGAGAGTAATGGGTGTGCAGTTGGTTTTTGTACATGACGTTATTATTTTGCAGTCACTTCGTCTTTTTTCATAAGCCAGAAGGATCGACATACTTGGTACCAATTGATAGCCCTGTGCCTCCTCTTTCATCTGATATGCCATATTTATGCGTTCACGGGTTTCAAACGAGAGTAATGGGTGCGCAGGTGAACGCAGAGACTGTAAATATGATGCAATTTGATTTAATTTCATGATTTTTTTTAATCTTCATACTTTAACGTACAGACAAGCGCGTGATCTCGTTGGAAAGCCCCACTTCTGCTCTGTCACGCAATGAAGGCTCGCTGCTAAGAACAGTTGCGGACCAATGTAACAGAGAAGAAAGGGTGTGTTTTTTGACGCACTTTGCGTCAATCGGCTTCGAAAGGGTTAAAATCTCACGTATCCCCTGGAGTGCCTTCACGTACCCCCATTTGGGAACCACTGCGCGATGCCATGTCGGTGTTGTGGTCAACAACTGCCCTTTTTTTCACCCCCGTTCGCACCCCCTGCACCGGTGCTTCCGGCGCGCTTGAGTAGGCCACACACACACACACACACACACACAAGCCTCCCACTAGCATGTTATTCAGGGTTGCCAACACACAAGCTTTTGGCGATCAATCAAAATGGAATTTACATACAGCATCTCACACATTTGATCAGTTTTTGGTCGATCTTCACAATCTACACTATCGTTCAGAAAGATAAGCATACAGTAGGCCTATGCTTCTTTGTTAAGGTACTCTGCAGGCAATACTCCCGTCCAAGAGTGGCGCTGTAAGTCACAATCCTCCAGGAGGATGTTGTTGCCGGATGTGCATGGCGTAGGGTCCTGCTGCTGGAGAGTACCGAGAGTACCCATGTGTCTCGGCAACTTTAACTGTGATGTAAAGCAGACTTCGCTGTAAGCCATTCGTGTCAAACACAGTGAAACAGAAAAATGGGTAAAAAAGGCAAAAAAGAAAAGAAGGTGAAAGGGGCGGAGAAGACGGCCGCCAAAATGGAGAAAAAGGTGTCCAAACGGTCGAAAAGAGAGGAGGTAAAGCGTTGAACGAGTAACGTTGACCACTGTTGTTAGCAGGAAAAAATATGATTCGATCGATACACATAAATTATCAACAATCTCTCTGTCTATTTGTGCTCCATGGTAGGAGGATCTAGAGGCGCTTATTGCGGAATTTCAGCAGTTGGACGCAAAGAAGACGCAGGTAGTGGAGACCACCTGCCCACCGCCCTCACCCAGGTGAGTGGCTGCAGTATGCAGAGCTGTCAGTTTAGAACAGACATGGGCAACATACGGCCCGCGGGCCACATCATTTCCCTAGCCTAGGCTACTATTGTCTGATCCACATGTTCATAGTCTAATTCAGCATAGAGTTAATTTAATGGTGGTCTTTGAAATATTGCTGAGTGTTGATCAAATGGTGGCACAGGCCTATGGTTGTACTGACTCCTTCACATTTTCATGGCCTAGCCTAATTATATAGATATTGTACTGCTTTTTTCAGTCTTTGAAAACTGAAAAAAAAAAAAAAAAAACATGTCAATGTAAAAAAAATACAATTTTTGAGAATGAGGATTAAATACTGGACATAGATTAAATATTGCCGTTTTTACTTTTACTGTCTCCCTCACATTTTCATCTGTTCTAACGAGTATTAACCAAAACCATACGATTTACTTAATGTTATACAAGAACAGAATATAATTGAACAGAATTGAGTTCAGACTTGAGTTCGGTATTTTGGGTCCGGCCCTCCTCAACAGTCCCAGTTTGTCATGTGGCCCCTTCGGGAAATTAGTTGCCCACCCCTGGTTTAGAACCTCTCATCTTAACCCAAAAGAACTTTGAGGTGTTCATGCTCCCTGTGCCCGCAGGCTCAACGCCTCTCTGTCCGCCCACCCCGAGAAAGACGAGCTAATACTGTTTGGTGGGGAGTTTTTTAACGGGAAAAAAGTAAGCATATTTGCATGTTTTCATCACTTAGGCTAAATCTAGAGATGTGTGATATGACTGCAACAAGAAGGTCCAGAAAAGATGCAACAATGAATTCTACATTTTGATGCAGTATGATTACATTAATCCAGACTTCCATCTGTACATCAACCCGTGTGTGTAGATTCTGTAATGTGACATTGAATAAAGCTGAATGTCTACTTGATTTTCAGACTTATCTGTACAACGACCTGTTCTTGTACAACATCAAGAAGAACACTTGGATGAAGCTGGACATCCCCAATCCCCCTCCTCCACGCTGTGCTCACCAGGTACTGTTTCAGCCTGCCTGTAATATATGGACCCTTTCAACAATAAAAACAAAAACAATGCTTGAACGTTCTATTTGGTTCCCAATCTACTTTGCATTAAGATAACATATGGAATGTTAAAACGGAAGTCTTGTGGGGCCAACTATGATGCTGATAATGGAACTCTTTTGAAAGGGTCTATATGGACCCTTTCAACTGCATAAACAAACATGTGCATACCCAAAGCCATTTCCGGTGGCACAGAAAACAACATTGAGTGTAACTTCGTGACAAACACAAATAAATACATAAATAAATAAAAAGACAAGTTGTAAAGTCAACATTTTCTAAAGCATTACGCTAAAATCCGATTCATTTTAATGTCACAGTAGGCCTATCTGCGTTGGTTGAATGTTTCAACCAGAAACCTTCTGGGAAAAGATTGGTGGCAGAACTATAATGCCTTATCAGCATTATCATGTGATTTCTTTGTGTGGTGCATTTGAAAGTTTCACATGAATCAAATATTGAACATGAAAGTGAAGGCGCCAGTTGACTCTGTTCCAGTACAAATATTTCAACAGCTTATCTGTCCTTGTGTGTCACTCTTGGACATTGTTGGAATATCACTGCCTTTTGTTGTGTCTATAGGAAATATGCAGAAGTTCCTGCTTGAATAATGCTTAATTGAGTCTTATTTGGACCTATATGGACTTGAACCTAGGTCCTCGTGGGTACCGGACCCATATGTGTTATGGGATGCTGCCACTTGAGCCATTGCCCCCCCCCCTCGTTACAGGGTTTTGAGTTTAATGTTCAGTACTGTTGTGTGATCCCCACCTTAAAACACTCAAAAGATCCAGGCAAATGGGGACCTTTGCTGTTCTTCTTAATGACCACCAGGGGGCTTGCTTGCCCTTGCAGTTCTTGGCCAGACTGCTTGCCAGTGTGGTTTAATGAATGTGACCATATCACTCTACTGATGTGCAGTCAGCTTTCAATCATTCTGGATATTCAGTTTGGCCTTTTTTTGTTTTGTTTTCACCTTGCCATTGACTGTGTTTACATGCACTTCAGTATCGCGGTCTTGTGCTTGAGAAATCTGGTTATGCTAGCTGGAGAGACTGTTCCCTGTATACACCTTATCCATTGCTTCTGTGTGTTGGTTTAAAAATGTTTATGTTGAGTTGTGTCTTGTCTCCTCTGACAGGCGGTGGTGGTGGCTCAGGGTGGGGGGCAGTTGTGGCTATTTGGTGGAGAGTTTGCTTCCCCCGACGGAGAGCAGTTCTACCACTACAAGGACCTGTGGCTGCTGCACCTCAATCCGCTCAAATGGGAGCAGATCAAGTAAGATGTGCAACATATACTGTATATGCACATAGGTATTCTGTCGTCATTGAATATACTATTTCTTGCACCGTATCCTAACTATATGCGACACGAATGAGCTTCAGGGACAACATCAGTTTGATTTGAGGTTTTGACGACAATTTGAGCAGAACTTTTGTCAGACAGTCGGTTTCTATTTTCTTTGTGTCACTCACATTGTCCTGCTATATTGAGTGAAAAACATGATGCAATACAGGGGCCTATTGAACGGATTCAGTGTGGACAGAGAGCATGCAATGCTGTGCGACAGTCGGACGCTGTCATGCAGTTAGGACAAGCTGTTACTCAAGCACACTTATAAAGAGACTCTAACATGTAAACATATAGGTGTTCCATATGTGTCATATATTGCATTCTCATCAAGCTCACTACTCATCAGGGTTTTTCTTTTTATCTCTCTCTTTTTTGCACTTGTCACTCTGACCCCCCCCCCCCCCCCCCCCCATACACACACCATAATCCCCCCCCCCCCCCCCAATATGATGGCAAGATGACGCTGATGTTAAATTGCGAAGGGATTTCTGATATGTTGTAATATGTTGATATGTGATTTTAATATCTTGCACATAAACAGGAAAAAGCAAACACACACACCATAACACCCCCCCCCCCCACACACACAATTAAAGGGAAACTTGGCAGGATTTCCGCCTCTGCTGGAGAAATTGTGCATTATGCTATTTCAAACTGTGGAAAAAGGTAACGATAAAGCACATTTGTTTACAAGCTAGCAAAACGGTTGGCATAAGTTCGGCAGACAATGTGGATGTTACAAGGTAAGAAACACGGTTTCTTGTTTCTCAGTTCTCTTTCCGGGATGGTAATCTCAATGTTGCAAGGTTAGTTTTCCACTTGGGGACGCTAGGGGCAGCGGGGAAAGTCACCATTTTCACCGGAACAGGTCATTTAACCATCCAAATGATTTCTAAACGGGTTTATTACGTTGAAATAGTTGCCAAGTTCCCCTTTAATATACCTTTTTATTACTACTATTTTATTTATTTTGTAAAGTGGCTCTTGAGCACAAGACATTTCATTACTGATAAATCCTTTTATGAGTACATGACAAGAAACTTGAACGTCAATTTCAACTTTAACTTGTTGTTGTTGTTAATTATGTATGCACTATGTGTGTGTGTGTGTGTGTGTGCAGAGCTCCAGGCGCTCCTTCAGGTCGCAGTGGCCATCGGATGGTTCTGTGTAAACGACAGCTGCTGGTTTTTGGAGGCTTCCATGAGAGTACCAGGTATGAGCACACCTTACACATCTTCTAACATGTGATTGCAGCAGGTAGGGACACACATTACACTGGCACATGTGATTGCACCAGGTATGGGCACACATTACACTGGCACATGTGATTGCACCAGGTATGGGCACACATTACACTGGCACACGTGGTGGCACCAGGAATGGGCACACTTTACACTGGCACATGCGGTGTCATTAGCACACTGATCTCTAGCACCCGGCACAACTGACACAGGCACGTTCTGTTTCACTCTGCAATCAGAGGGGTGTACATGCACAACGGGTGTGGATTTGGATTTTTGCATTCAAATTTAACACAACCTGGTGCACAAAAAGAGAAGCACAATATAAAATGCACTGAACACAAATTGTATGGGTATGAATGGAAAATAAAATCGAGCCACCAAATGAATTTATGTAATAGCAGTAATTTTTGTTGATTTGACTTTTAAGATATCTGGATTTGAAAAGAAGTTGAAAAAGAAGTAACTTTGTAGATTAGAAGTAGAAAACTTGATAACATACATAGGCTATGTATGTACAGTAATTATGTATGTTGAATAGTATTGGTATTTGGCAGCTTGGGACATGTTCATAAACTCACTGTCAGTGGGCTACAAACGGTCAGTGGGCTACGACGGGTATCAAAAAGAAAGTCTGAACAACTGGCAAAATTTTGCTCAGCTGTGATGGCCAGTCTTGCTGTGTGGCAGTTTGTGTGTGTGTGTTTTATGAACCCATGAATGTCAAAGCCATATATTCTCTGAAAATATTTTAATCTTATCTGTAAAGGAATGAAGAGTTTGGGTCCAAAATGCTATATCCTCCTAGCCTAGAAATCTAGACGCACCCTAGCGGCAACAAATTACATTTGCTACCAGGGCTAGTCTAGCAACTCTCCGTTGGCTTGTGAGCTCGAAAAATTAAACTTCTATCAGGCCAATCAAATCGTGTATAGAGTTGTTAGGCGGGCTTAACATAATGATTGATGGCAGAGTTGCAACGGTTTGGCTTGAATTCCCTGCTTGTAAACAAATAAGATAATGTTGCTGTTGGCGAACAGTGTGACACGAGTTAAGCTTTTATTAAGTTGGCAAAAGTTTGAACTAGCCAACTAGCTCCGCTGGTGGGAAACGCATGGGACTCATAGCGCTGTCCTATTGCGTGCAGAGGGAATTTGAAAGACAACCGATTATCCTGCCCCTCGGACTGAGCACTGCCAACGGTGAGTGCCCAGACCCTACATTTTAATGTGGGTCTGGCTCGTCAGGCTAATATCCTCCATTTTAATGAATTTTTATAAATATTTTTTAAAATGTTACATTTTGTTTACCAAGTACTTTCAGTGAAAATGTAATTGGGTATTGTTATTTGATTTATTTGTTCTCAGTCAAAACAACAGAACTGCAACTTTATTGATATTACCTGAAGTACTTACTCACTGACATACATATTAATGTTTTCAAAAATGGATTTATAGTGATTTGGAACCAAACTCTTTCCAATTTGACTGGTGGGTTCAAATAAAGAATTCAAGTGTGTGTGTGTGTGTGTGTGTGTGTGTGTGTGTGTGTGTGTGTGTGTGTGTGTGTGTGTGTGTGTGTGTGTGTGTCTCCGTCTCCCACAGGGACTACATCTACTACAACGACGTGCACTGCTTCAGTCTGGACTCGTTTAGCTGGACTCGTCTGACCCCCTTGGGCTCGGGCCCAGGTCCTCGCTCTGCCTGTCTGATGACCGCCACTTCAGACCACTCCAGCATCATCGTCTACGGGGGCTACTCCAAATCTGTGAGTGGCTGCTGGCTGTTTGTTTCAGGGTACCTGCGGGGTCTTAAAAGTATTGAAAAAAAATCTTAGTATTGAAGTATTGAAAAAAATCTTCTCTTATATCTTCTCTTACATTTAATATTGTAAAATTAAGGCCTTAAAAGTATTGAATTTTGTTTACAAAATCTTTTCATTCACTAGGTCTTATTTTTTCCTTTGGTAGTATTAATGGATATCGTAATGTCAATTAATTTCCATAAAGACCATGATATTGTAGGTTCCAAGGGGAAAATATGCATCTCTTCAGAACATAAACAAACTAATGTGAACACTGTTTTCACAACATGGTTTGTTAAACAAACTAATTAGCACAATCTGCAAGTAGCCTAGTAAGTAAGTATATATACTCTTTTGATCCCGTGAGGGAAATTTGGTCTCTGCATTTATCCCATCCGTGAATTAGTGAAACACACTCAGCACACAGTGAACACACGAGGTGAAGCCACACTAAACCCAACGCAGTGAGCTTCCTGCTACAGCGGCGCTCGGGGAGCAGTGAGGGGTTAGGTGCCTTGCTCAAGGGCACTTCAGCTGTTCCTACTGCGACCAGTTGGGTTCGAACAGGCAACCCTCCGGTTACAAGTCCGAAGCCCTAACCAGTAGACCACAGGTGCCTAGGCTGCAGGTTAAAACATTTAAAATCAAGTTTACAAATAGAAGCCTAGTCTACCCTATTTTATTTATAATGTTAGCCTGTGTCTGTCTCAAGCAAGTGTTGTTCCAACAAATATACATATCATGCTTACTCTAGTAGGCTAATGAGTGTCCATAAGGCCTATGACATCTTCAAAAATGCCTAATAATTCAGCTCAGGCTCAGAAATTTTCTTTTTTGTTTTAAGGCCTTAACCATATCCGATAAAAAAACTCATGTAGATTGTACACACCCAAATTATATTTTATGTGAGGCGTAGCAAAGTCAGCACCCAATTCACATCTACTGTATCCGAAGTCATGAGCAACAGGCAGATGCAAGACATGTGCAAAAAATCACCACTTTAGTCAATGGCCAATAGTTTAGACAATGCATAAATCTCGTTCACTAACTCTATTTTGGCAGCAATCACGGCAGAAGCATCTTCTCTCTTTCCCTCTCTCGCTAGGTGGCCGCTCACTCTAAATTCTTAAAGGAGTCACACCAATTTTACAAAGCTATCTAGAACTAACAGTAGGGTCACATGGGATCATGTTTTGTTGCCCTGTCAGATTTTACTGAGAGAAATGCAAAATAATCTAGTTAATAATGTCTAATTAGGATATGGTCACAGTGCCATCGGTTTGAAAAAAAAATGGTATCGGGACATCCCTAACGCACACACACACATACAGTGCCACCGAAGTAGGATACCCTGGTTGTAGCCTGTTCATTTTGGCCTGTAGAAGAAAAAAAATGTTGCGAAGTTGGTATTAAATTATAAATATAAGAGTTTGGATTGGACAGTCTGTGAAGTGTCTTGGCACTCAAGTAAATCACCTGTCCCCCCGGCCTCTGCTGTATGGAGGGTCTAGGGGAAGTGGTCATGGCACTAGTGTCCACCATCAGTAGCTTTAGGTAGAGCTGTCCTGCTCAGGTTCTATTCCATTCACCACTTGATGATGGATTAATGAGAGTGTCCCCCCCCCCCCCCAACAGAGGGCCAAGAAGGACGTGGACAAGGGCACTATTCACTCAGACATGTTCCTGCTCAAGAGAGACGGCAAAGACGGCCAAGGTACATTCACATTACACTACACCACACAACAGTGCCGACTGTTTGTATGAATATAACAATGTGTGTACTGCATGCACACAAGTGTAGACTAATACATGTCCTTGTGTGTGTGTGTGTGTGTGTGTGTGTTTGTGTGTGTGTGTGTGTGTATGTTTGCACATCTGTGTGAGTGTGTGCATGTGTGTGTGTTGAGTCTGCTTGTTGATTTTGGTGTATGTGTCATAAGAGACAGAGTCACATACTGTGTTTTACTTGGGCAAAAAGAACCACATATATGTGAGTGCATAGCCTAATATGAATCTGAATATGAATGTGTTGTGGCTTGAGCCTATATGTGCATGCATAGCCCAATATGAATCTCGGTTGTGTTGTGGAATGTGTTGGAGCTGCTACTGGTTCCAGTATCTGACCCTTAGTCTCTCTCTCTCTCTCTCTCTCTCTCTCTCTCTCTCTCTCTCTCTCTCTCTCTCTCTCTCTGTCTGTCTCTTTCCCTCTCTCTCTCTATCTCTCTTTCTCTGTGTGTCTCTCTCTCTCTCTCCCTCTCTCTCTCTCTCTCTGTGTCTCTCTGTCTCTCCATCTCTCTCTCTCTCTCTCTCTCTCTCTCTCTCTGTCTGTCTCTTTCCCTCTCTCTCTCTATCTCTCTTTCTCTGTGTGTCTCTCTCTCTCTCTCTCTCCCTCTCTCTCTCTCTCTCTGTGTCTCTCTGTCTCTCCATCTCTCTCTCTCTCTCTCTCTCTCTCTCTCTCTCTCTCTCTCTCTCTCTCTCTCTCTCTCTGTGTCCCTGCTGTAGAGAAGTGGGCCTGGTCCCGTGTGAGCCCTGGGGGTGTGAAGCCGGTTCCCTGCTCTGGCTTCACGGGGGGAGTGTGTGTAGGCGCTGGGGCCCGCACCCTGCTGTTTGGGGGCGTGTGCGATGACGAGGACGAGGAGACGCTCGAGGGAGATTTCTTCAATGACCTCTACCTGTACGACATCACCAAGAACCGTTGGCACCCTGCCAAGTTAAAGGTGTGTGTGTGTGTGTGTGTGTGTGTGTGTGTGTGTGTGTGTGTGTGTGTGTCAGTCACAATATATATATATATATATATAGCTGCGTGTGTGTGTGTGTACATACATACACACACGCACACACATATTGCTATACATGTACTGCTCAAAAGAATTAAGGGACTGGATCGGTACTCTGACACTGTTTGGCTCTGAGCACAAGTAAAACTTTTGAGGCGAGTGTTTTATTTTGCAAGAACTGTCAGACATTCTGTAAATGTAGTTTGAGAATGGAGAAAAGGGTGGAAGGTTTCAAAAAATGTGTTTTAACAATTGTGGAAAACTGTAAGTGTTCCCTTAATTTTTTGAGCAGTATATATATATATATATATATATATATATATATATACATACATACACACACACACACACACACACACACACACACACGTACATGCACACATTAAAAACTCTTCACACACACTTGCAGGGCACCAAATCAGAGCGGAAGAAACGGCGACGAGGGAGGAGAGCAGGAGACGGAGACGGAGACGGGGGTCAGTCGGAGGAGACGGCCGAAGACCGCGCGTCGCCACAGGAGCCTACTGAGATCATCAAGGAGATCGTCACGGAGGACGGCACGGTGATGACCATCCGGGAGGCAGTGCCCGTGGCCAGGGCGGAGTCTGAGAGCGAAGAGGAGGAAGATGAGGAGGAGGATGAGGAAGAGGGTGCGGCGGCCTCGCTGGTGGAACCCTGTGCCCGCTCCAACGCCATGGCAACCGTGAAGGGGGGCCGTCTCTACCTGTACGGGGGTATGTTTGAGGTGGGAGACAAACAGGTGACGCTAGCCGACCTCTACAGCCTCGACCTCCACAAGATGGACAAATGGGACGTCCTGCAGGAGATGGACCCCAGTAAGTACTTAGTGTGTAGTGTGTAGTGTGTAGTGTGTAGTGTGTAGTGTGTGTGTAGTGTGTAGTGTGTGTGTGTGTGTGTATGTGTGTATGTGTGTTTGAGACCAGTCAAATTCTGCTTCTGCTCAAATACAACAACAACAATGCATTGCACTTATATAGTGGTTTCTCAAGGCACCCAAAGCATTTTACAGTGATTGAGGAACCTAACTAACCACCACCAATGAGTAGCATCCTCCTTGGTGATGCATAGCAGCCATTATACACCAGAACCCTCACCACACAGCAGCTGGGGGTGGAGAGTGATGGGATGAGGAAATCAGAAATTATTTTCATCTAATACCCTCATTATACATGTAACACACATTATGCACATATAACGCACTCTTAATTTAAAATCTGAAACAAATATTAAGATAAAATAAATAAATAAAGGTAAATGGTCCTGGTCCTTGGAATGTAACAGGTTCAGACATGTTTCTCTACAGACATTCAGATGTGTGTGTCCATGTGTGTTTCTCTACAGACATTCAGATGTGTGTGTCCATGTGTGTTTCTCTACAGAGGCTCAAGAATGGCTGGAGGAGTCTGATGAGGAAGATGATGATGACGGGGATGAAGAAGCCAGAGGCGGAGAGAGTGATGAGGAGAGTGAGGAGGAGGAGAGTGAGAGTGAAGAAGGTAATCACCTATACTCCTGTCCTTTTCCTTTTTCTGCGTGCGTGCCTGTGTGTGTGCGTGCGTGTGTACACGTGTGTGTGAGCGTGTGAGTGTTTGTGTGTGAGTGTGCATGCATAGTGTAGTTATATCAGCAGCAGTATTGTGTGTATTACTTGTACTTGCGTGATGCACACACCCTCATGTTGTGTGTGCATCTCAGCAACAGCTGTGTGTGTGTGTGTGTGTGTGTGTGTGTGTGTGTGTGTGTGTGTGTGTGTGTGTGTGTGTGTGTGTGTGTGTGTGTGTATGTGTGTGTTGCAGAGGGTGATCACCCATGTGTGCAGGCTGGTGAGTCTCTGGAAGCGTACCAGCATCGGACAGAAGCGTACTGGCTGAAACTGGCACGGACCAACATGGGACAGGATGCCAAGGACAAGAAGGTGCAGAAAGTGGCTGTAGCCATGGCCAACGTCTTCTACGAGGACCAGTGAGAGCTGTGACCTGATGTGTTTGTGTGTGTGTGTGTGTGTGTGTGTGTGTGTGTGTGTGTGTGTGTGTGTGTGTGTGTGTGTGTTTGCTAAGATTTTTGTACGGTTTGCACGCTTGTCCTGTGTGTGTGTGGCTGTATTGCCAACCATTTGTATCTACAGATGGTTGCTGTATTAAAGACTTTATGCCAATCTTTATTTGTATGTGCTATTTACACACACACACACACACACTCTTAGCCCACTGATCCACGTTCCTTGTGGTGAAACAGTGACACACACACACGTCACACTGAGCTAAACTCCTGCAGACTGAAGTAGGTTTTAAAACCACAGGAGTCCAGATGTCATTTCCTTCACAGGATTCACCTTGGGTCAAGTGCATAGTGTACCTATAAAACAGCTCTCTCCGACACAGTTTAAGTTACGGTGAATTCTCTTTGGACCACGAGGCACTGAGCAAGGTTTAGAGAGGTTAAGTGCATCCCATGTGGGGCGGAGGTTCCTAATAATACGACGGAGGTTCCTAATAATACCTGGAATGGAACAGGAGCTGTGTCTGGAGCAGGTGGAGGAATTTCAGATTAGATTATTAGATCAATTTTATTAATCCTATGAAATTGTTTTTGGACAAAAATACTGGTAGCAAAGTACAAATGATGTCCTTGGGTTATATGTTTATAAATTACATTTTTTTTTTCCCCCATCAAAGAAATGTTAAAATTCTGATCTGCAGTTGATTTATTTTTGAAATCATCAGAAAGCTGCCTTAAGGTGTAAACATCAACACAGGCTGTGATGAAAGATTGTGATGGACTGTTTAAGTTCTAAATGCACTTCTGAGAAAAGCTCAATTGGATATGCAGAATTAAATACCGTAATCACCATTCTGTGATTTTTGCTTCCTTAATATTTCATGAATAATATCATATTTGCACCTCATCATATTTTATGTTATTTGGTCCAAAATAATACATAAAACAACCAATAAATAAATACCCCCATCCAGCTAAGTACAGTCCAATTACAGTAAAGTACAGTGTACTTGCTCATTGTGCAGGTTTAACCTTAGTTAAAGGCTGATATGTCAGACTCCTCACTGTACAGCAAGATAAGGTTATTATTATAAGATAAGAAAGATAAGGTTTATTATAAGGTTATTATTATAAGGACGCTCGATGTCTGAGTAGCCCCACTCTGTCTCTAACTCCGCCTCCATCTGATTGTCCAGTCCTCTGGACCCTGACAGCCCTTAGGGACAGTCCCTGCTCAGGCTTGCTACAAATGCATATTGTATGGCACACACACACACACACACAGTCAAATACAGAGGTACAGCCACACTAAATAATACAGGTTGATCCATGCATACGTACACCTACAGACATGAGTCGTCCCAGCGCCAGGGTTGTGATTGCATGCGTGCTGTTGTTTCCAGGGCCGGGTATATGATGCGTGTTCCCTGAGATGCGCTCAGGTTGAGATCCGGGAACGTGATGCGTGTCGTGACATGGACTCGGGTCGAGCCTGAGAGTTCCTTCCATAATTGAAAGCAACTTAACGAAGCAGCGAGAGGAAACTTCACAGCCAGAGAGCAATCAGTGTTAACACACGTCCCTGTGTGACCCACTTTTCTGTGTGTGTGTGTGTGTGTGCGCGCGCAGGGAGTTATGAATAATAGATTTGAGATGGATGAGGTTATACTGCTTCCTCTCCTTTCTCTTTCTCTCTCTTTCTCCTCCCACTTCTCCTTCTGTCGAGCTCCATATCTCCCGTCTGAGTGCAGGTTTTATAAATAACTAACAGGCCTTTTTTTTGGCTTCCGCTCTGACGTCCTGAGGAGCACATGCTGCCTTCGTCATCCACCACGTCAGTAACTGTGTGTGTGTGTGTGTGTGTCTTCACACTCTGTCTTTACTGCGAGAGCTTAGAGTTCTACGTTGCTCTACAATGTGTTCTTAGACCTCTGATAGGCGGTCTTCACCCTTTGGAGGGGAGTTAGACTCACAACAGCAAGCATGTACTCACCCGAGTTGCTGCATCTCACAGACACTCTCACTCTAACTCAGCTCTCTTTGCATCCATTGAAGGTAATCAGATTTGTATAGAGCCATTATTAGAAGTATTTCATGGAGCTTTTAGCGAAACCGAGAACACCAAAGGCAGTTGCAATCCCCTTTTTTAAAGGAGAGAGGTAAGTTGGAAAGAGGGAGGTGTGTGTGTGTGTGTGTGTGTGTGTTGGGGGGGGTAGAAAAAAAGCGGGAGCCTAAAATCTGGCACCATATTTACATTCAATACTCCATTTCTCCTGGAGAGAGGAGAGCAGTCACTGCACTGAGCAATAACTGTGACTGTACTCTGACTCTTTAAATAACATGGCGGTTAGGGCTTTGTGAATGACGAGTTCTGGGTGGACCACGCGGAGGGAGTAGGTCTCTCTCCTCGTGATTGGTCCACTCAAAGCTGCCAGGCTCACGAGGGAGAGAAGAGCCCTACAGGTTCCGCTGCCACACTCTCCGTGTCTCCATCTGAAACCCCATAATATTCTCAAAGGGACAGGCCACAGTGTGCTGCGCTGATTGCGATTCTGTAATCTCTCCTGAAATTGGCAATGCAAACACACTCAAACACGTCACACACACACTCACTCTCTCTCACATACACACACACACACACAGAGGTACAGACACACTATACAGGTCACAGAAAGGACAGTAGGTGTCTGTGGAAGTTAAGTGAATTTGAGTTCCAGTGTTTGTTTTTATAATTTGATTTGTTGTGTGTTTTGTAACAAAATGATACACACACACATGCTCATCATTATGTCAGAAATGATCCTGATTAAATCAGTCCACCACATGGAGCCCAAGTAATAGTGTAAGCTGTTCAAAACAGAGGTCTTCTGTGTTTTATGTAGGCTAAATCAGTGCACATGTTTGAGTGTTTGACGAGTGTTTCTGTATACTGTATATGTGTGTGTGTGAGAGAAAGTCTCTGGGAAATAAAACACAAAACAAGTGTTATTACTTTCAAACACTTTCATTATTTTCTCCACAAAACTCAAAACAAAAAAATAGACCAAATCAATCAACCCCAAAGGAAAGAAAGAGAGAAAAAAGAAAGGGATAAAGAAAGAAAGAGAAAAAGAAAGGGATAAAGAAAGAAAGCAGAGGCGAGAGAAAAACAGGCATGCTGAGGCATGCGGCAGGCGCAGAGAACCATGGGATATCTCCAGGGTTACAATAAAAAACACAACTGAACTCAGGACCCTCTCATACACACACACACACACACACACTCCAGTTTAGAGCAAAACTCACTGTCAGCCTCTTTACTCTTCTCTGACCTCTTTGACCTGACCTCTACTGCATGACCCAAGACGACCAAAACCCTGCAATGAGGAACCTGCCACACATGTAACAGATGACCTTTGACCTATTTT
>NC_055967.1:28217943-28272943 GCF_018492685.1 Alosa sapidissima
TGCTGTGTCCGTTGCTGTGTGTGTCCTGTGCTGACCCACGGGCCCCCCCACGCGACCCCTCCATCAGGACCTGGATCTCCGTGGCGCCACCACCACCCCCGCCTCCTCCTCCGCCGGCCTGGTCGTCGTCCACTGCGGTCTGCCGCAGGAAGCGAGCGCTCTTGCGCCGGTGGGCGGAGCTCTTGGGGGAGGACGGCCGACTGGTGGGAGGGCTTGAGGTGGGAGGTGTGGTCTTAGAGTAGAGGTCAGGGCTGTCCGCCGTGCCACTGGACTGAACCTCCAGCTCGTTCTCGCTGGACACCTGCTGCTTCGGACGTTGGCACTCCACACCTGTACACAGTCAGATGTGGACAAGAGACTACATTACAGAGACTTCATTACAGAGATTTCATTTGGGTCAGAAGATCCACACTTCATTAGACACCGTAGGGATGGTATGTGATTCTAAGCCAATTCACTTTTTGCCATACTCAGCACATAATTATCTCCACACAAACCGTCTGTTCTGTGTGTGCACTGAGAAAAAAAAAAAAAAAAGAACTCCAACACCGTCTTGCTATTCTACAGAGCCCTGACTCTGTGAACTAAAAATAAACTAAACTAAAAACAGTGTGCACCCCTGCACACACTACACTGATCAGCAACAGGTGGCGGTAGTGTGCACCCACACAGTCCACTCAGATGCCTCTACTGTATGTGGTGATGGAGGTGTTTCTCATTCCCTTTCAATGGGCACTGGTTCTGCTGCATTGCGTTGTTTGCATTGCATTGTTTACACTGCTTGTGGCATAAAGTTGAGAAAAGTCAACTCATGTCAAATCATGATTATGCAAATGAGCAATGACAGCTCTCAACCAAGTTCAGTAGATGGCCCGAGATGGCTGCATTTGCAGATAAATGAAATATACACGGCACAATCTATAAATCCCACTATTGTAACCCAAAAACACATCTGAGGTGATTATTGGGCCAACTATACAACATCAGCAAGTTAACCACCCAGTGTGAGCTGGTTTTCATGCTGACCTCATTGGATATCTGGACAACACGGAGCATAGGCGTCTTTGGCGTCTTTGTCTTTGGCTATTTCTAGGTCATTTTTGGATGTTGTAAACAAAAACAAAAAAATGCCACATAGCACCTTTAAGCTTTAAGCACTGGGTCACAGAACAGTACATTACAGTAAAACCAATGACTTCTAGTGAGCATCTGTAGGTGAGCTTGAGCTGACTTGCACTCTATGAAGTATAAAGCAAAATTACACTTCAATCAGAAGTGCACAAGCTGTGAGAAATGCATGAGAAGAAATAGATACAGCTCTTAGTAATGAAATCAAGTCCAAGAGTAAATATAGTCCGTGTATATTAGTATTCTAGTAGGCTAATTTTCGATTCTAAAATATTTTTAGCATGATAAGCACAGACGGAAAAGTCCAGGAGATATCACTGATACAATGTTGTTGCTATAGTGACTGAGTAAGTAAGCTTTTTGCATGATATTCACTCTCTCGGACATGTTATCTACAAACTAGAATTTCCACATTCAATTTTATATTGTGGGATAATGTGGGAAAAGCTAAAGACAGCTCTGGACTCCTGTCTTACCCTAGTAAGTAAAGATAAAATAATACATCTTCTCTCATCAATTTCAGGAACTTCCATCGTTTTAGTGGACAGTGATCTTGAGCAGACCTGACAGAGTAGCTATGTGTCCATGTTTATCTGTGTGAGTGTGTGTGTGTGTGTGTGTGTGTGTGTGTGTGTGTGTGTGTGTGTTTCTGTGTTTCTTCCTCCTCCAGGTTGGTGTGTGTGGGCGCTTTATAAAGGTCAGTGATGACCTCTTTTCAGCCTCCTGTTGCTCTTGGCATTACTCAGCTCCACCTGGCACAGCGGGGGATGCCACCAGTGTGTGTGTGTGTGTGGTGTGTGTGGGGGTGTGTTTGTGTGTGTGTGTGAGCGAGCTTCCTGACGCTCCTGTTGGCATCACTCACCTCCGTTTGCCACAGTGGGGGAGAGAGTTTGTGTGTGTGTGTGTGTGTGTGTGTGTGTGTGTGTGTGTGTGCATGTGTGGTATATGTATTTGTGTGAGTTGCAAGTTATAGCATCCTCGCTTATCACATGATTCCATTGCTGTGCACAACTGAGTAAAATTTAAACCCACAACTAAGATGTAACAAATTCTGCCTAAGCATTAGTTTTCCCACTAATGTATCCACTAAATCTTCTAAACTGTTACTTTCCCCCCAAAAAAGCAAAGTGTCCACACTGTCCTTCAGCACTCTGCCCCAAAATAAATCAGACATTTGTGTTTTGTTACCAAATAGTAGGTGCCTGTCTTCATGATGGTTATGAGCCATTCTATACCAGTCTAACAGCAGTGAGGTAATATTAAGCTTTGCAGCCTTCTTTAAACAACAATGTGGAGAATGATCAATCAATCAATCAATCCAAATTTATTTGTATAGCACTTTACAACAACCAGTAGGCGTCCAAAGTGCTTCACATCAGAGACTAAGAATAAAAACAGCATATCAAGCAGTAAAAAGATTGACATGTAGACTTACATAAATAGAATTTTCACACCACTACTGCGTATTAAAAGCCATTCTAAACAAGTGAGTCTTTAGTTTAGACTTGAAAAGACCAACGTCTGTAATTGTCCGAATATCAGGGGGTAGCTTATTCCAGAGTTTCGGGGCAGCAACCGCAAAAGCCTTCTCACCCCACCGTTTGTACCTGGACCTTGGGACCTCTAACACCAATTGGTTAGAAGACCGCAAAGACCGGTTGTGCTCACGCAGGGTTAACATCTCGGATAAATATTCCGGAACCAGGCCATTAAGGGCCTTAAAAACAAACAATAAAATCTTAAACTCTATTCTAAAACTCACAGGGAGCCAATGTAGTGTGTAAAGAATAGGAGTGACATGTTCGCGTCTAGGTGTGTTTGTTAAAAAGCGGGCAGCAGCATTTTGCACAAGTTGCAGACGTGAGATGGATGTTTGATTTAAGCCAACATACAGGGCATTACAGTTATCCAATCTTGAACTAATAAAAGCATGAATCGCCTTTCATGTCATCAAGTCATGCCTGTTAAGGAAGTGCTTAACTTGAGCCAGGAGACGAAGCTGGAAAAAACTCGTTTTTACCACATTACTGATTTGCTTGTCAAATTTCATGTTACAATTTGGCAGCTATGGCCTTGGTGACAGCCTTTATATAGGAATGGTGTTATTGTTGATGAGTCTGATGGAGATCTGTCATCCTCACCATTTCTGCGCTGCTGGAAGGAGGGGCTGAACTCTTTTGCGGTTAGCCGGGCTAGACGACACTCATCCTGGGCCTTTAGGGAGGCGCCCACGGCAGCTTCCGCCTTACCCCGAGCATGGGACGTCCTGGAGAGAGAGAGAAAGAGAGAGAGAGAGAGAGGGAGAGACAGACAGAGACAAAGAGAGAGGTGTTACAAAGAGGATATTCTTCAATGACATAAGGACTGCATATTTGTTGAGAAGCATCACTTTCAGATTCGCCATGGCGTCAAAGATGTGCTGGTTCTAGAATGCTATCCTGACATGCTGTAGTAAGATCATTACGACATGACAATTTTTTTGTCACTTGATCACCACACACACACACACACACACACACACACACACACACATTTCGAGGTAGGAGAAACAGAGAGCATGTGCTATGGTGACTGTAACTGGTTCATGTCTCCAGTGATATGTCAGTCTGTGTAAACATGCCCAGAGAACCCCTCTGAGCAGTGTGAGTGAGGATGTGTCATTCTGCATATGTTTTGTGGCTGGTCTTGACCTGCTTCAGTTTGTGGATGAGACTTTATATAGAGAGTATGCCTTTATGAGAGAGTATGCCTTAATCGTTGTGAGTGTGAGTCTCGGTGTTTGTGTATCAGAGACAGCGTGTGTGAGGTATAGTCGGAGACAGCGTGTGTGAGGTATAGTCGGAGACAGCGTGTGTGAGGTATAGTCAGAGACAGTGTGTGTGAGGTGTAGTGGACTCCTTCGTCTGGTTTTAGGCCGCTATTAACTCTAAACCTCTAAGAACTGCTGACTCATCAATAATGTATCCACAGAACCAATGTTCCCTACTAGAGTACTCTCTCCAGCCCCCCCCCCACCTCTCTCTCTCTCTCTCACTCACACACACACACACACACACACACACACACACACATATACACACACCGACACACACAGACACATGTGGTATAGCCCTCTACATTATTACCTCTTATTTTGACTTCTCAACCTGTCTGTCTATCTGTTCCTCTGCCTCTCTACTGCTCTTCTATTCCTCTCTATCCCTGTCTCTCTCTCTCTCTCTCTCTCTCTCTCCTTGTTTGTGCAGTAGCTGTCTTGATGCAGTATTGCATGTCGATGTATATGGATTTTTTCCTGTTTCTTTTTGCCCCTGGCTCACTTCCGCCAGCCAGCCTGTCCGCCAAGCCAAGCCAAACCATGCCATGCACAGCAAATGGGCAAGTGTGTGTGTGGGTGTGTGTGTGTGTGTGCATGTGCATAGAACAGAGCAGAGAGAGAGAGATAGTGTGTGTGTGTGTGAGTGTTTATTTGTGTGTCTGTTGGCATAGATTTATTGGTGCATGTCAGTGTATGCATGAGAATGATTTCGGTGTCTTCGGTGGACTGATGTGTGTGGGTGTGTGTATATGTATGTGTCAGCAGTGATAGGCATGTAGTCCTGTGTGATGTTTGTGTGGTAAGCCAAGATTGTGTGTGTGGGAGGGAAAGAGAATGAGTGTGTATGTGACGTGTGTGTGTGTGTGTGTATATATGAGTGGGATGTGGGGACTGTGTGTGGAGATATTCCTCCATACTAGTTACATGTTCTATGCAAATGCATGTGATGTGTTTAATGTGTATGTGTAAATGTAATGTCTTTCAGTGTGTGTGTGTGTGTGTGTGTGTGTGTGTGTGTGTGTGTATGGTGTGCTTTAATAAAATGTGCACATGAGTGCATGTGTTATGTATCTTAATATGTATACATGAGTGTGTATATGATGCATTTAATGTATGTGTGTACGTGATGCATTATAATGTGTGTATGTGGGAGGTGAGATGAGGTCAGTATTGGGACCAAAGCAATCTGTGGCATAGCTTTCCTCCTGTGTCCTAGCAACCAGTGCAGTGTGTATGGGGGGAAGGCTGGATACCATCAAATAGATATAGATAGATAGAAGTTGCTGCAGCCAACGGCTAGAGCTGCAGGCAGCTACAATGCTACACTCTGGGGGCTCATGAACATGGGGGCTCATGAACATGCCCTGAGTGTATAGCCGGAATTCTCCTTTAACTGAGAAAGGGTTAGCCCAGCCAGCAGCTCAGACATCCATCCATCAGAAAAATGCGCAGTGGTCTCTTAATGTTTTCCGGAGCTGTATGTATCGGACCAAATACATTACATGCACACCTTGCTATCAGTAATATATGAATAAATATAATACATACATTTATTATATAAATATGATGAACATATTTAATTCAGCAGAAAACATTTTTTTTACAAAAAAAGGGAAAAAGCCTTTGATTTCCTGGACAAAATGCACTTAGTAACCTGCCGACTCAGAGAATGCCTTGACCCTTTGGTGCATTTGAAATGTCTTGTAATAACATATATAATAAAACAACATTCCTTTTTTACTGTAGCAAAACATTGCAAGCGGAACTTTGTTTTTATACATGAAATTCCTTCTGTAACTTGTAGTCACATCCCTTCCCTCTGCATTTTGTGCCACAAAAATATAAATGTGGGCTAACTACATTACTACAGATTCACAAAAATATAAATGTGGGCTAACTACATTACTACAGATTCACAAAAAAATAAATGTGGGCTAACTACATTACTTGGACAAAATTACTTTACTCTATAAAATGAGTTTATTTTGTCCACAAATTGAGAAGTGCATTCAAACTTATGCCCAGATTGAATTAAAAGCATGACCGATAACTCAATGCACAACATGAGTCTTCCATTTTGTTTTCTGTGCTATGTGTTGTCCCCCCATTAGTGTGTGTTTTTGTTGTTTTTGTTTTTGGACTGATGATGAATGATAAATAATCATTAAATCAAAAAATTAGATAAATACTGATATTACTTATGATACATTTCATATCACGGATTGCTCTCTGTCAATAAAATCTCGTCTGTTGGTCACTTGGCGCCCCATACAGCCACATACTACATGCTTTCATGGTACACAAAATGTATTTTACCGACCTGTTAATGGCCAAGTGTGCATCTAAACTAAGTGGTAAGCAACTAGTAAAGTTAGCACATCAGCATCTAGCTAGTTATTATGACCGCCGCGCAGCGAAGCGGCGGTCATATAGGTTTAGTCAGATTTTTTTTTTTTCTTTTTTTTTTCTTTTTTCTTTTTCGCATGCCCAAATTTCCGTCAATGATTATATAGCGCCACCTAGTTAAAAATGAAAAAGCAAAAAATTAGGTGTTTTCATCACAATATCTCTGGCTGACGGTCAAAACTGCACGAAATTAAAAGTGTAGGATCATTATGACACCCTCCGAATGCATGCCAAGTTTTGTGTACTTTCGTTCATGGGGGGCCTTACAATAAAATAATTTATGTGTACATTTAGTGACGTACACCAACAAGGATTCCCGGGACACTGAAAGACCGAGGTACACAAAACTTGGTGGGCATGTACCCCCACATGGATAGCATGGAACCGTCATTTTTCGTTTTGATCTGTAGCCCCCACGCTGAACTGGACCCCCCGAAAGGAGGGTAGGGCAGACACAGTTCTCTGTGAATATCTTGAGAACTGTAGGGCCTAGGATGACCATTTTTTCCCGTATGTTTGCCTCCAGGGGTCATGTTAACCCATTTCATGTGCACACATGTGCACAAACAGATACACACACACACACACACACACATACATTCACAGTAATCATACGTATGACACATACTCACACAGTAGACATATGTACGCTTGCATGCACAGGCACATACGCAGGCACACACACAAGCACGCACACACACACACACACACACACACACACACACACACACACACACACTCACACACACACACACCCACACACATAACATAAACATAACACAAACAATCAAGAATTTCTCAGAATTATGAACAGGCAAGATGGAGGTGGGGTTGTATAAAATGAATTTTACATGTGAAATCTATGAACTAATCATGTTTTGGTACTTGTTGTCTAGCAGATACCAGTGAGAATTGAGTGTGGATAATGCAATTTAGTGAGACAGTTAGAATCATATAGGCCTTTCAGCGTGATTTCTTTTTGTGGAAAAAATGTGCTGGACTGGGCGGCGGTCATATTTTGTACCGCTCTGCGGTACATCTAGTTATTTATCATCCAGGGACCACATGGAGAGACTTATGCCACAGTTGAGTATTGAGCTAGTGGACATTTAAGCACAACTGCATGACATTTAAAGGTCATGTGTCTTGCAGTTTAATGAAACATGTCAACATGAGATTAGTCTTGTCAGGATGAACCATGAAAGAAGAAATAGTTCTCACTCTAATATATTCACTGCAAACACTGCTTATCTAACCAAGTGTTATTAATCTTATTTTAAGATAAGAAAGTTTGACTCTTATCAAGACAAATTTGCTTAACACACTTGCAGCCCAATTTGCTTGTTTTTAACTTTCTAACACTGTTCAGGACAAAAATGACCGATTTACACATTCCCTGTAGCATAAATATGGCATTTTTCATCAGATTACCTCGAGACCTTAGGATGTCCTCAGTGCCGCTGCTGGCCATTTCAGAGCCCTAAGCGGAATTACATTGTGGTGCCTTTAAATTACATAATGTAGCCCTCTCACCAATCTGAGTTTAAAAATGGTCAGTAGTGGGAACCGGATAATCGCAAACTCTATAGCTTCGTCTTTGTTGCTTTCATGAGTTCCTTTTAAAAGCTTCTTATATTAAAAAGAAGATACACAATGACAATCCAGCTGGAATCTGCCTGTATCTTTGTCTCTCTCCTGTGCACGCAAGATGCGTTCCCAATTAAGCGGAGTAATTAAAGTTAGATCTGCTACATGGAGAACCCAAAAAGTAACATCCTTGCATGTACCATGCTACTACCATTGTAAATTACCACTGTAAACGTTCTCAAGGAAGAGTGAAACGCAGTTTGCAGTTTTTGGTGCCCCCTCTGTCCTTTTGTGCGCTACACATAGTGCGTGATGCGCGTGGTGGGAGCGGCGTCACTGGATGTCCTTCACAAAAGGCATTTGAACACATGAAATTCTTTGTCTAATTTTTTTTTGATTACGGTCAAAAATGACCGCCATAGGTGGGAAAGACTAGAATTTTCATCCAGGAGATGAAAGACACCTCTATACACACACTCCTACAACTTTATGATGTTTTATAAACAAAGTTCGGGTGGAGCCTTCGGGATGATTGACAGCAATTAACTCACCCACTGCCGCCGCAGGGTAGGCCTATTTCAGCCGACCTCCTTTTCCATACGTCACACGCTCCGACGTTCGCGAAATCATTCAGTCTGCGTATTGTTCGCATTGACAAGACAGCTCTCATGGAACTGGAAATCCACCCAGCGCCAGCAAGGCGTTGACCCTACCCACTGGACAGTGGCTCGCATCCGCAGCACTCTCCATTCTCGCGGCATCGCGTTCCGTATGTCGGATAGGAAGTTCCATCTCCTCCGCCTTCTAACGCAGTCGGATAACCCGGTCTTTTCGCCCTCCCACTCCCTCACTTTGTTTTCCTCCCCAGACCAGGAAGCAAGCTGCTCCTTCTGGCATCCCGACGCGGTTCCTTCCGCCGGCCATTCAGCCGGACGAAGCACACACCACCAGCCACCTCGCGAACCGGGCACGCCGACAGCACTTTCCGGCACCACACGCTTCAGAGCGTATCATTCCGCTGCTTCAGCCACAGCCACTGCCACGTCAGCGGCTCAGGCCCATTCCCGCCGCATCTCCGCCGTATTTCCGGGTCCAACCCCACTTCTCCAGACGGCCCCGGTAGCGACAGCGTCGCTACTCCCCCCCACTCCTTCTTTCCCTCCCCTATCCACCTCCCCTAGTCAGGACTCGGTCCAGGCCTGCCCCACCTCCAGTCGTTCCGACGACTGCTCCCTCCCTCCCCCCTCTCCCCCCTCTCCCCCCTCCCCTTTCCATTCCGGGAGCCACGTCCGTACAGCACGCCTCAACTCACGAAGCGTCAGCTCGAAGAGTCACCTCACTAGCTCCCCATCTCTCTTATGAGTTAGCGAGCACCTGGTCTCAGTCGGCGCCGATAGCGACAGCGTCGCTACTCCCCCCTAACCCTCTTTCCTTCCCCGTCCCACTTCCCGCGACCCTGTCCCAGGTTGCTCCCCTTCCGGTCGCGTCAGCGACCGCTCCCTCCCTCCCCCCTTTTCTCCCTTCCCATCTCTTCCCCGGCTCCGCGCTAGACCAGCCCGCAGCAGCGGGTCATCAGCACTCAGCGAGTGCTTCGGACCACGACGTCCCGTTCCGGCAGCAAAACTATTCTTTAGCCACAGCACAGGCCCTGCCACCGCCTCCTCACGCTGCAGCATTCGAACCACCACCCGTCACAGCGTCCACCAGGAACCTCATCTTGTCAGGTGCAGACGTAGACCTTTCTACCATTCTTCCCTCCCTTCCTATTCCCTCTCATAACCGGGATCTAGTTTGCGGCGAACTGGTTTTTCTCTAATAAAAAAAAAAAAAAAAAAAAATTCTGGCCCAGCATCAAAAACCCTGTCATTTCCCGAGTTCACCGTAGCTTTTACCAACTACACAGAAGTCGTCTGTTTCGTGTTCTCCAGTCGACGCAAATGACTACCTGGCCATCATCGCCGGCCTAGCCGTATCCTACGGTGGAGCTCATTTTCATACGTAGGCTACCACCGGCTGTTTTCAGCAAATGCGCTGCCAGAGTCGGCCTCTGGAACTAAAACCCCTACTGGGGCGCGCTCGATATGGAGCTCCATAACCGCGTTTTCCTAGGACTTAAGCCATCTTGTCCCCTCTGCAATAGCCCCAGTCACGGCGCGGTCGAGTGTCCACTAGTCAACTCATTCCCCAGGGCCGCCCTTTCATCTCGCATCTCCTAAACTGCGCTCAGCAACCCCATCTCTCGAAGACGTCGTATCTCTAGATGCCCAGTGTCTGGCCGATATCAAACTCTGGAGGATGTTTAGACGAATGGAATGGTCTGTGCATGTTCTACGACGACTGCCAATCATCTCCAGAAGAGCTCCAGTTGTACACCGACGCAGCCCCCTCAACAGGCTTCGGAGGCTTTTTCAAAGGGCGCTGGTTTGCATCCCCGTGGCCACTAGAGTTCAGAGAGCTAACAACTGGAAACGAATCGTCAGCCGTGTTCGAACTCTACCCCGTAGCCATCACGGCCCTACCTGGGGGAATGAGTGGACCTCCAAGAGTGTGATAATCCACAGCGACAACGAAGCCGTAGTGCACGTCATTAATAACTCGAGCTCAAAATCGCCTGCGCTTTCCCCTCTTATTAGGCGTCTAATCTGGATAGCAGCCAGCTACAAGCTTATTATAAGAGCCGCGCACGTCCCCGGTTGGAATTGCTGACTCTCTCTCTCGTCTTAAATTCCAGAGATTCAGAAGCTCGGCTCCAGAGGCGGACCCGTACCCTACTCCACTCCCCAGCTTTTCGGAGACCATCTTCCCATAAACCACCCCCTCAGCTATCTTCAGCCCATCACGGCCGACCTAGCCCTTCAAGCCCTCGCACCCAGGACCATGCAGTCCTACTGGACTGCTTGGTCGTGCTTCAAACAGTTCCACGCAAAGCACTCACTACCATTTCCCAGTTTCGATGCAGTCACCATATCCTCATTTATCACCTACGCCCACACTTCACTCGGGATCAAAGTTTCTTCCATTAGAGTCTACCTAGCTGGCATTCATTTCTTCTACAAACGCCCCCACGGCTCCGAATGCCCCTTCTCCGACACCAGGATAGGCTTGTTAATTAAAGGTATCCGTAGGCAACATCCAGTCCCCCAAGACTCCCGCCTTCCCATTACCTCAAGCATTCTCGCCACCCGCCTCGCTACCCTTCGCAAAGGGTCATGTCACCGCATTCCGATTCCACCATCTCCTTTATTTTTCTACTGGCCTTTTTGGGCTGCTGAGATGTAGCGAGTTTACATGCCCTTCGTCTCTCTTCATTCCCGATGTCCACCCGTGCATCGCAGATCTAGAGCAGCTAGACCAAGACACCATTCGATTTACCATCAAACAGAGTAAAACCGATCAGTCCCGAAAAGGACACTCCATATCCATTTAACTCCGCCTCAGATCTTCAGCCTTTCCAATACCTATCTCACTACATCTCATATCGGTCAGCTCAAGCTTCGTCTACTAGCCCGCCCTTCGTGTCAGACGAAGGGCTACCCATCACTCGCCACAGATTCCAGACACTCTTAAAAACCATTCTAGTCAAATCTGGTTTTCCCGCGGATCGCTACTCCGCACACTCCTTCAGGATAGGAGCTGCCACAACAGCTGCGCTCAACGGCTTATCGGAGCAACAAATTAAAATACTGGGCCGTTGGTCCTCGGATGCCTACCAGTCTTACATCCGCTCCAATCTAGCGGATTTACGACTCGTTCAGCAAGCACTTATGTAGTTGGTAGCGGCCTTTCTCTGTGATCTTTTGGGGTGCAAGCGGTCATCGCTCTATCGCGATATCCGCTCCAGGCACTCCAGGACCACGGACAGCTACCTTGCCAAACACGCACTTCTCCCATACATTCTAGTCTAGCTGAAGCAATCATATAGAAGGGCGAACTAGTGAAATGATGTTTTATAAACAAAGTTCGGGTGGAGCCTTCGGGATGATTGACAGCAATTAACTCACCCACTGCCGCCGCAGGGTAGGCCTATTTAAGCCGACCTCCTTTTCCATACGTCACACGCTCCGACGTTCGCGAAATCATCCCCCCTCCTCCCCCTACTCCTCCATTTCACCAATTGCCCTGTTACTCATCCTCCTTACACAGGGGGGTGCAAGCGGTCATCGCTCTATCGCGATATCCGCTCCAGGCACTCCAGGACCACGGACAGCTACCTTGCCAAACACGCACTTCTCCCATACATTCTAGTCTAGCTGAAGCAATCATATAGAAGGGCGAACTAGTGAACCTGTGCTTGTGTGCCCATTCTACACATGAATCATACTTTCCACAAGAAAGCTTTGAGTAATTGGGAGCCCAGTGTTTTCTTGAACTAATGTACTTTCCCCCCAATGTGAACCACACCTGCCAAACAAATCAATCTTGTGTAAATTATAGGAACCCATCTCAATGTTCGCACACACATGCATGTGCGCACAGTCGCACACATACACAGACATATACACACACATGTACATCCACTCACACACACACACACATGCACGCACACACACACACCCACACACACATACACACACACACACGCACGCACACACACACCCACACACACACACACACATGTACACCCACTCACACACACACACACACAGCAGTTCATGTTGTCATGTTGCCACTTATGCATATGAACCACCAATGTTCACACACACATGCATGCACACAAACACCCACACACAAAAACATACACACACATGTGGGGCAGTCGTGGCCTACTGGGGGGCAGCCGTGGCCTACTGGGGGGCGCTTCGGACTTGTAACTGGAGGGTTGCTGGTTCGAACCCCGACCAGTACGAAGCGGCTGAAGTAAGGCACCTAACCCCTCACTGCTCCCTGAGCGCCGCTGTTGTAGCCGGCAGCTCACTGCGCCGGGATTAGTGTGTGCTTCACCTCACTGTGTGTTCACTGTGTGCTGAGTGTCTTTTGCAACGCCACATTTTCAGTACTTCACTTCCATTAAATCATCAAGAAAAAATATTGACATAAGAGTGACATGACACTGTCATGAACACATCACACTCACATGAACCCTAACCCTAATCCTAACTCTAACCATAACCCTAAACCTAATCCTAACCCTAACTTGTTATGACAAAAACCGAATGTAACTTAATAACAGAAGCGTTATGTCATGAACGTTTATGACTTCTTTATGACACGTTCATGACACGTTCATGACAGTGTCATTTCACTCGACATGTATGTCGATACTGTCAAGTAAAGTGTAACCAAAAATAAGCAAGCTTTATTGATAATAAAAATGTATCAACAACTTTTTATAACATATCAATGTAGGTGTCATAGGAAATTACAAAAAATGGCATGTTGCCCTGAAGCAACATTGTACCATAACGGACTCGCATATGGCCATACCAAATAAACTAATTAGGGAAGAAAGTGCATTATATTTGTAATTAAATTAGCAAGGCAAAAGAAAATATTGCATATACCTGTAAGTAAACTGACAAATCTATTGTGTGCATTTGTTAGAAACAGAGTTTTAAATATGTAATACTTTACTTTTTAATTGCATATGTCTGTTTCTGTCCACACTTGCGACTGCCTGTACACTACATTTTATTTAATTCTACTTTCTTACCTTTTACTTTTAATGCAAATCAGGTTTCTCAGCCAAGTATACTTGTGTATACAAGGATTTGGTCTCTGCATTTATCCCATCCGTGAATCAGTGAACACACAGAGCACACAGTGAACACACAGTGAGGTAAAGCACACGCTAACCCGGAGCAGTGAGCTGCCTGCTACAGCGGCGCTTGGGGGGCAGTGAGGGGTTAGGTCAGGGGTCTCAAACTCCGGCCCAATTCCGGCCCGCGACCTAATGTCAAAATAATATGTAATTCGGCCCTTGAGGGTATTTTTAATTGCAACAAACAACAACACTGGTTAAAATAGACGATAGATCCAAGACGGTGACAAATCCCATTTGTAGACTACTCTCCTCTAGTTGCTAGACATCCAGAGCTTCGATTCAGGCCCAAATTCGCTGCACAAAGTTTTCAGGAAATGTTGTAGGCCTATTACACGCGAGAAACACGAAGACGTGCATTTGCAGGCCATAATTTTGCACAAATTGAAGCAGAAATAGGCCGACACCAAATGTTAAAAAAACCTTTCACGTGTGATGAAGTCTACGTTATTCACCTATTCTGATTCTGAAGGAGAATATCTGCCTTTTGGAGATTATGATCGACTATTGACAGTGATAGCCACGGTGCGTCTGTGAATGGAGGTGCGTCTTTGCGTGTATACCATGCTTATTTCGACCCTCTGCCCAACATAGCTGGAGGTGGCAGTGGTAATCGTGATGATAGTGTCCGTAATGGACGTGGTACAGACAGCAGGGTTAGTAAAAATAGGGCTCTAAAGAACTGCAAAGTCACCCAGGAACTGATTTGACCAGGCTACATTATTGTAGGCCTATAATAACGGCTTGTGGTTAAAGGCTAGTAATAGTTTACTATTGTTGGTTTACATCTTAGGCCTACTGTTTTCCTGTTAATTTGTTATATGGGTAATATGACAAAAAAGAAAGTAAACCTGCTCAAATATGTTCAACATCCAGTATTTACTGAAAGGTGCATAATTTGAGGTGCTTGCTATCCAGTGGCAAATTAGATAGGTAAATTTACCCCCTTCATAAACTTTTGTTTATCCTCAAAGATTTTTATATTTACAGTAGGACTTTATCTCTGACCACTTTCAAACCTTTTGAAAATGTAATGTCAAAATCCAATGGTGCTGTTTTCTTAACCCTGGCGCCTAAAGTTTGCCATGCAGGTTTAAATAGGTTATGAGAGGAAAATATTTTTTATTTGATGTGAAACACACATACCTGTTTTTATGGTTTTTGTTTGTTTTTATAATTTGTATTAATATTTATTTTATCATTATTTTATTTATAAGCTAAGGTTGCTAGCACAGGTGTCTAAAAAAAGATAAAAACACTTGCACTTTCTGTTTGCAGTTTTGTGTGGTATTTGAAAAAAAAAACATTGCATTTTCAGAAATAGCCGGCCCTCCAATCAGATGACGTTGGCAGAAGTGGCCCCCAGCTCGTTTGAGTTTGAGACCCCTGGGTTAGATGCTTGTTCAAGGGCACTTCAGCCGTTCCTACTGGTCGGGGATCGAACCGGCAACCCTCCGGTTACAAGCCCGAAGCCTTAACCAATAGGCCTGCCTGCCTCCCTTTTTACCCTACAATGTTCAATGCTTTAAGTACACGATAAAGTGCTCTACAAATAAAATGTATTATTATTATAAAAAAGAGCCTGTTTTATTCATGTTGCGATCATAGTGCAGGTTTTGTACTGGAGTTTGAGGCCAGGTGGGGTGACTGCTCTCTCCTTTTGCTACATAATGCCAGAAGTAAAAGGGATTGCTGTGATGCTAAAGGAAGTGCGCTCAAAGTAAGAGTATAAGGGACCCCATGGAAAGGCAATGCATTAGTTAGGCACCCTGTGATGAACAGTGGATGGAAGGATGTACGAGGGGCACCTGTATGTGTGAAGTGCATGAGTGTGCTTCATGAACTTTTACAGAATGCCAGCATATGGTTGAGTATGTGCCCTGACTACCATACCAACATCCATGGCTTTTTGGTGTTGCGGTCAAGCTGCACACTTGCTACCCCGTAGCCCCAAGTTTGAAGCCTGACTGATCCCTCTATTTGCTACAGTGTAGGCCTATCCACTGTGTTTCTCTTTTGAGACAAATTGCTTAAACTTTCAAAAAGTCAGGCGCTGGTCTCGGAGAGAAAGTGGATGTTGCTACAGTATGTGTGTGTGCATCAGTACGCATACATGGGTATACATGTATGTGCACAAAGTCATGGATGTGTGTGGGTGCTTGTATGTGTATGTGTATACCTGAGGAGATGTTTGGGGAGATTTATGGAGCTTTTTACCCGTAAATAACAGTGATCTTGATGATATCATACGATAATTTGTATGTTTTAATCATTATAACTACATGGTAAAGGCAATGGTACAATGTTGCCTGGGAGCAACAACTGAATTTAGATTTAGATTTAGACTAAATTAGATTTTTGTAATAAGACTTGTAATACATTGAAAACCATATATATATTTTTGTTCTATGTTAAGTTATAGGTGTTTTAAATGAATAAGTTAGCTTTAATTCTTGAAAATAGGAATTATTTTACTTTTTACCGTTATGGTACAATGTTGCCTTGAGGCAAAACATTTTAAAAATATATAAAAAATAAAAAAAATATAAAAAATATTATTATTGTTAAAGTGTACATTTTTAAACAGAAAAAACAATGCCAATATTTTCCCCCACAAGGATAGCATGATGCGTACCATACTTTTTGTCATTTTTATTGGTATTTATGTTAAAATAAGAACAGTTAAAACTGTCGAGAACGAGACAGTACGAGAAAGCACTGAAAGAGATATGCAAAAACAATATGAAGACTAGTTGGTTGTCTCATTAGGGAAACGTTCCCCTGGGACCGTTTTGGCTTAGCTTGCACACGCTCAGCAGTATTCTTTGGTTACCAAACCAAAGTTTTGGATTAATAGTGCCTACTGTATATCTCGCTACGTTTCACAAAATATAAGGGCACAAACCTTGAACTGCCGTCTATGAGTTAGCTGCCACATCTTGGTGGGTTTTTCTTTTTCGCGAGCAACCCGGAGGATTTAAGCTCAATTGTCAACATGCTCGACTTCCGCTCCGAGGTGCAGCTGTTCGCAGGTTCGAATCCGGCTGCGTGCAGGGCCGAGCCGTGCAATTCAACCCAACGCACGAAGACCAGACCAGAGAATGTCTAATAAGGACGGGCTCTGACCAGACTCACCACACAGGCGGATTCGAGCTACAATGCTAGCTTGTGTAAGCTACAATTTAGTTTGACCAGACCTAACTGTAGTAAACAACGTCTAAAGGTCTCTCTTTAGCACCCCCGCTGGGTTGCTGGCTAGTTTGCACCTCAGAAACGTGTCTGGTGGAACGTTTGGCTGGGTTTGCCAAAACGGTCCCAGGGGAACGTTTCCCTAATGAGACCAGGTAGCAAGACTAAGGACTTCAGACAGCTGACTGAAAAAAGGTTTGATGATGTTAGGGACAGGGCACAGCATGATGATTACAGTAGGCCTACAATTCATGACACTTCCTACCATAAAAGAGAACCTATATAAAAACCTGAACTAGTTCATGGAGCATAGGTCTATTGAGTAGAACATCATGAATAGCAGCAATGAGATGATTATTATACTCAGTAGTAATACAATTCCTAAATATGATATAATGAAATGAAATAAATGTGTTACAAAGGTGATATGATATGCACAAGGCTTTAGGCAAAGCAGCCTGACTCTGAAGTTGCTGACGCTACAGCTACACTCTCGCAAATTATACTCTACTGAACTGTATTCTCATGCTTGGGTCATACTGTCGACTAGTTAAGCAAACTGGTAAAACAGTTGCAAAAATGTTATAAGCATAACAGAACTTACAGAACTTATAAGCATGGACCCTAGTGGTTATGCTTAGCTGTGGTCTTATTAGCCTGTACCCTATGTAAGTGCTGCTTATGCTGAACTCTGAGTTGGAGTAAGTACTCTAGCTAATTGCTTTCATAGTAAACTATTTGCAGGGTAGTCTGGAGCAAAGAGGACATAGGTTATGCTAATATTATGGTTGGCCAGCAGTCCTGTTGGCACTTTAGGGAGAGTTATGCTCAGTTTTGAGCTGGTTAGCCTGCACTCAAATTGACTGATAATGCGTAGCATGGTGCTATGGGGCGAATCTGATGCACTTAATGAGATTGAAGGGTTAGCAGGACAGACAAATATAGCAGTTGCATACCATTGCATGCTTGCATGCTATAGCAGTTGCATAACATTGCATGCTAGGGAGATACCATGTGCAATAATATGCCTAGCTAATTGGTCTGAAACGGTTCGATGGTGTAGGTAAAGAAGTTTGCGGGGTGGGGGGTTGGTTGCTCTGTATAGGGGGCAGTGTTGATTAGTATTGATAGACTGGCTGTAAACCAAATCTATTGAACTGGGTTATATTTTAGTGAGCTAATCAAATCAGGTGGCAACACAACAACTTGATTAAATCTGTCAACTTCCACAGTATAAGGCCCCGTTTACACGAAGGGATGACGCAGATATTTCCCTGCGGTTTGGCCTCTCATTTAATGCGCCCTATGTTTACAGTTTGTTTGGCTACTGACCATGGATGCTATTAAGGTGGTACTCATTTTTACGTTTGTGCAAACGCTTTTGGCCTGTTTGCATTTCCAATACTGCTCAAAAGAGAAATAGGAAGTGATTTTTTGCTGTTTTCGGGATTCTGATTGGCTAACGTGG
This sequence comes from Alosa sapidissima, assembly GCF_018492685.1. NCBI lineage: Eukaryota > Metazoa > Chordata > Actinopteri > Clupeiformes > Clupeidae > Alosa > Alosa sapidissima. The sequence continues at coordinate 28,236,295 of NC_055967.1, forward strand.
GATTGAGCTTCTCCTTACACTGCCATCGACAGGTTTAGCATGCTCTTGACGGCATAAATACACGGAGAAACTTCTCTGAAAAGGTATGCACAATGTTATTTTTGAAAACGGAGAGGGTGAAATGTCCATTTATGAAAATAGCCGGTCATGTATAAACGTAGCCTAAGTCTTCTTGTTCTTTCATTGTCTATCCCAGTATAGGGCAACTGCAACGTGACTAGTATGTATCCAAAACGACAGAGACAAAGACTCTGGAATCAAACCCAGTTTATCCGAGTTCCAAGCGCCAAAGCTAGCGCTTTTTTGCACTACCACATCTCAAAGCCTAAGCTATTAGGGGATGGGGATCTCCTGTTTGTCCAAGTTCCAAACGCCAAAGCTAACGCCTTCTTGCCCTACCACACCTCAAAGCCTAAGCTATTAGGGGATGGGGATCTCCTTATATGGGCAAAGATAGCAGTTTTGGGTCCTTTTCATGGACGGATTATGAACTTTTGGGCCCCTGGGCCCAGATGTATTTAGGGCGCCCCACTATGTGGGAGGGGGGGTTTGGGGGTCCTCCCCCAGAAATGTTTTAATTTGTTTGATGTGATTTCCTGTATTCTGGTGCAGTTTAGGGATGGCCAATACTAAATTCAATAAGATTCATAGCCTACATACTTCAGGGCCCCCTGACCCCTTGGGCCCCTGGGCCTGGGCCCGGTAGGCCTGTGCAGTAATCTATTCCTGGTCCTTTTTGTTGGTGAACTTCAGAGGACTTTTGGAGCAACCCTTTTTCCAATGGCTTCGTTCATACATCAGCCACACATTAGTCAACTGATGACCATCGGTGTTGGTGAAGTGGAGCTGCAGATCTATGCTCATCATCTTCCCAGACATTATTAGATGTCTGACTACCGGCTTGGTCGGCAGTCCCCATTATATGTAGTTAAAATAGCTATTTAAGAATAAGGAGACTTGGCTACTATTCGACTGCTAAATCACTAGATCACTAGTCAGTGCTGTAGACCGCTGACAAAATGGCTAAAGGGTAAATGGGCTACACACTGTGTATGAAAGTACTATGAAATGAGACCTTTTTCTACAGCAACATGTAAGTTGTGAAAATCTTGAAAATCTTGTCAACTAGCACAAATCGGTAGTCGTGAAACCCCTAGGGTACACTAGGCTACTATAACTAGGTTACTATAAGGCTGAATATAAACATGTGGTTCTAACCACCTACCACCTGTAACTCTGTTTTGAGGAGCAACTCAAAACCAAGGTGCTATTTAAAAGCATGGGGTAGGAGTAAAAATATGAGAAACTAGATTGTCCTGTGTGTGCCTGCCTGTGTGTGTATGTTTGTGTGTGTGTGTTTCTGTGTCTGTTTCTGTGTATGTGTGTGTGTGTGTTTGCGTACAATACACACAGATAAAGAGGGAGAGAGAGATAGAGTTGGCCCTTTTCCATCTCTGTCATCCTGGCCTCTCCGGCTGCAAGCCAACACTGCTGGCATAATGCGGAAATCTTTCTTTCTCTCTCTCTTTCTCTCTCTCTCCCTCTTTCTTCCCCCCTCCCTCCCTATCTCCCTTTTTCTCTCTCTCTCTCTCTTTCCCTCCTGCTTATGTGCCTTCAGGAATGACCCAAATAACTCCAAACCAAAGAGCATGTACTGAGCTATAAGCATATAAGAGGCAACTCCCAACAGACAGAACCCCATAGAACAACTGATTCTGGAATACGGACCCATAACTGGACTCGTTCTATTCCTGGGGCTCGTGCTAGCTTGGACTTTCCACAGCGTTCATCTTACTTCAGTGAGAAAGACGAAGAAACAGGCTTTCAGTGTGTCTGGCTAGGGTACCAAATGGTTCTTTTAAGGGTATACCAAGAGATCCTTCTGTATTCCTCCAAAGGCCTTAGAAAATGAGGACTAATGAGTGTACATAAAGCAAACAAGGGTGCCAATAAACCACCACACTCATCATCACTTAACTAGTCCAGCCAGAGATAGGTCCAATGAGCCACCTGACCCCTGACATCATATATTTCCAACTAAAAAGCTTCTCATCACTAACCAGAGGACCATCTCTTGATGAGACGGCAACCCTGCTCACCTGGACTGGGCGATCTCGGCCTTCTGCTTGGCGACATCCGCAGCCTTCTCAGCGGCGTCCACTGCTCGGTCCACCTTCTCTCGGATCTTACTGGCACGGAGCGGGATGAGGTTCTTCCTTTTCCCGCTCACCAGAATGTTCTGTTTGTACTTGCCCTCCTCTTTGGTTCCGTCGGGGAATGTGGTGCATCCATATCCATGACGCTTGTTGCTAAGCCACTCGCCCTGGTAGCACAGTCCGTCGGAACGCCGGCTAACTCCGCAGCCCGTGCGCTTGTCGTTTTTCCACTCGCCCGCGTACGTCTCGGTTGCCGTAGCATCCACGTCGTCGGGGATGACCTCAGCAGCGGCCAGCTCCGACTCGCCATCTCCCAGACTGATGGTGGAGTTGACGTCGGAGGCGTTGGATGCGGAGCTGACCGTGCTCATCCCGGCCTCGCTGCGGAACGAGCTCTGTTTGCTCCGCTGGCTGCTCAGCGAGCTGCGCGACTCGGACTTGCGCAGCTTCAGGCCAGACAGCAGGGAGCGCCGGAACAGCCCGCGCCTCTTCGCTGCCCCCAGGAGCTCCGTCTCGCTGCTCTGGGCCGTCAGGACAAAGCCGCCGCGCGACACGGACGGGCTGGTGGCCATGCCGCCCGGAGTGCCCCCTGCTGGCCCCGCCACGCCCCCCATCCTGTCGGGCAGCAGGGCAGAGCCGTTGCTGTGCTCGGAGCGGAGGGAGTTTATAGAGGTGCGCAGCGGGGAGCGGATGACAGCCGCCATCCCGTACGGGACGCTCTGACGCAGCCCGTAACCGTGCCGCATGCCACCCACCCATTGGCCCTGGTACGTACCTAAACACAGGAGGGAGACACACTGTCAGTGTACATACACAACACATTATGCGTATAGCAACACATTTCTAATTTGGTTGATTCATATAATGTTCATGCACACGTGTGTGTGTGTGTATCATTTGTGTCTACCATGTGAAATATGTATACTTAATGTCCGATGTGGTGTGGAGAGTGAGGGAACATGACATCACACAAGAGTGACTGCATGGATTTGTGGGAGAGAAGCAAAGACCCTAGTCTGACTAAGAGGGGAGGCGAACGTTCGGAGAGACCAGTGGTCACCAACCTTTTTGAGCACAAGATCCCTGACCTCGCCCTGAACAAAGGCAAGATCTACTTTGAAGCGTCAAAAGAGAATCAAAGCTAAAATACTTCCAATTTAAGGCCTTTTATTTAGGCAAATGTATTAGATCAAAAATATCACATCCTCCACCCCCTTATACAGGCGTCAATGAGATAACAACACTTAACATAGTCTTTACTTACATGATTTTGGTTTTGATTTTCTAATTGGAGTAAGTGTTTGTGACAACACGTCATGATAAATTTGATAATGTTTGATCGCTGTTTGAAGCATCTTTCACGTAATGAATGCGCACGAAAGTGAAAGTAACCGTGGGCGCTCCGTGTCTGTGCACGTCTGCAATCGATTACATTCTTCACATGGAGAACAAATTCCTGACAGCTCCTGATCGCTAAACTTTCGTTTTCATTTTCTGCCAGTTAGCAGTTGATGTAGAAAAGGCTAAATAGTAGACCAGTTCCACCTAGCCATCCCATTGAACCCATTCAATTTGGCGCCACTTTGACATCAAATAACATTACAGCTGAAGCGTTTTAAGCCTTTATATGAACTTTTTCTATTTTCAGAGTAATACAGCATTGTATGATTGCCGTCATAACCTCGTAACTGACTTTTTTTACGAAATCAATGCTAACGTGACGTAATTTACGTAATGAGCATACGACCAGAGCGGGTGAAAGCATTGCACAGGAGCAAAATAACTGTATTCTCTGGATAAGAGCGAAAGCATTGGAGCACAACATTTCAGCAAAGTTTTGATGGATTGACAGTAGGCTATGAATGTGGCGAGTGCTGTTTATATGAAATCACATTTATCTACAAACAACTAGGACATTTAAGAAAAGTAATGTAGATGTGGTGGTAACGAAGTAAGGGGCTACATACCTAATCTCTCGGTGCAGCTATCACAAGAGTTACACGAGTCAGACTACGTGCCTACGTTACATCTATGTCTCCTGAGCCTGCGCAGAAAGCCTCGTCGACCAACAGGAAACAGTTGAAATTTGCTTCACCCGCCTCGACTGACGTCTACGTGATGACTCTGTCCATATATTTTACTGTCTATGAGTCTGACGGGTGGAGTGTGCACTGATAGGAAATAGCTAGGACCAAAGCCTGCTTACCACTCATCAGCATAAATGACCAGACCATGGACGGATTATGAAATTTCGGGCCCCTGGGCCCAGATGTATTAAAGGAGAATTCCGGTGTGATATTGACCTAAAGTATGTTGAAACAAGATACCGAGTGTGAATGTATGTCTCATAGCTCATCTCGGCTTGTCAAAGTTCTCAATGTCTCGTTTTAATGGTCAAGGCCCTCGGAAGTCTACCAATGAAGTATGGAGCTACTTTGAGACTCGTAAATGGTGTAAAACAGTGATTTATTTGCATGGCTAGGCTGATGCCCGAGGCACCCCCATAGAAAAACTGTTGGTAGCATCGGCTAACTAGCACCAGATTTCTGAGTGCAGGGGACAAGCCGAGATGAGCTATGAGACATACGTTCACACTCGGTATCATGTTTCAACACACTTTAGGTCAATATCACACTGGATATCACAAGGGCCCCCCACTAATTGTGGCATATATGTGTGTGTGTGTGTGTGTGTGTGGGGAGGGGGGGGGGGCTTGGGGGTCCCCTTGGGAACACTGTAGTGAGTCAACATTAAAGACACTGGATTGAACACTTTACTAAGTCAACAGTAATGACACTGACTGGACATGATACTGAGTCAACAGTAATGACACTGGATTGAACACTTTACTAAGTCAACAACAGTAATGACACTGACTGGACATGATACTGAGTCAACAGTAATGACACTGGACTGGACACTGTACTGAGTCAACAGTAATGACATTGAGAGCAACAGTGGCGTGTTGATGGTGACGTGAGACTGGCAGTGCTTGTGTGAGAGGCATTAAACGCAACACTAATGATATTACAGGAGCGGCAGTGCCAGTCTTAATGACATTATGAGCATTAGTGCAGGATGCAGCAGCGATCACGCCATTGTTAGAGGCACCTGCAACAGAAACTGTGGTAATGTCATTGGAGTAATGGTAATGCTGTATGTCATTGGAGTAATGACAAAAGGGTAAAGAACTTGTTGTAAAGACAGTGGTAAGTAAAGACTCAAACCAGCAGTATTAGAAGCAATGGTAATATTATTTATAACAGTAGATAGAGAGGGAGAGGTGATATGATACTCAAACTATGGTATGATATTCTGTAACAGTAGAGGAGATGCAGTGTTTGGGACAGTAGTAATATGTCCCTGCAGGATCTTACGGATGTTTGTAGATATTTACAGGCAAAAAACCCCAACAACAACAACAACAAAATTAAATAGGGGCAAATCACAAATGAGGCAGAATTGCAACCCGTAGCAAATAATGCGGAACATATCTGCATTTGCCTAATTTGTGCAGTTGCAATGTTTTTTTGGCCGGACTGAGTATGCCACTTAGAACAGCAGTGCTAGAAACAGTCTCAATAACGCTGCAGGCATAGTAAAATCAATGGGGATAATGCCTGAGGAACAGTACTAATAGAGGTTGCCACGGTAACAATAGGAGCAGCGGTGACAATGACATTGAGAAGGCAGTGATACTGTATCACAAGCAGAGATAATATGATCAGCTGTTGCATTAGTGCTACAGATGATGACATAAGTCATAGTAATGTGACCGGCAATATTAGTGGTACTGGGAACAGTAGCATAAGAGGTAATGAAACCTCTGGAGCATTAATACCATAATAGTAAAATTAGTCCCAGCAGTATTTAACTAACGAATAAGTTGTTAATAGTTTATATGGTTACAGTTTAGGTATACTGCAGATGCTATTGTCAAAACTGAAACTGTATTAGAGTCAGTCATAATGATATCAAAACCTGAAGTGCTCATCAATCTGGTCAAATAAAACATTTATGCTGAGACTTCTGGGGGATTTAGCAATACACCCGCTGGATGAGGTCATAGGCTGAGGAAAGCATTTCATAGATCCACATCTGACATGAGTATGACATCATGCAGACAGTAATGATATTGATTATAACATGATGTTAACAATGTAAATATCCTCAACGTATATTTTCCTTTTCAAAATATCCCTGACAAATGACAGTATGGTGACAAGTAAGTAAGTGTTGGCGGTTACATCATGTTGGCGGTGGTAGTGTAGTGGTTAAGGAGCTGGGCTAGCGTGCAGTAGCCTGAAAGTTGTCGGTTAAATTCCCGGCTTCCACCGCTGTGCCCTTGAGCAAGGCACTTAACCCAGAGTTGCTCCGGGGACAATGTGATCCCTTGTAATATAGCTGACATATGTAAGTCACTTTGGTCAAGAAGTGTCTGCTAAATGTAATGTAATGTAAAGTATATTAGCAATGGTCACTGTGGACAGACACAGTGGCCCTTTACACTGGCAACACAAGTGTTATCAGTTATCTCTGAGGATTTGTGTTCGCACTTGTCATTTGCAAAATGACATTATTCGCACTACAACGGAGGATCCTGTCATTTGTCTGTCTCCTCTCCTCCTCTCCTCCACCTCTCTGCACTCTGTCTTTTTCTCTTTTTCCTCTCATCCCTTCTTTCATATCACTCTGTCCATGCATCCTCCTTTCATCTCTCTCCTGACCTCTTCTCTGTCCTGTTCCTGTCCTCTTTCTCTCCTCCTCTCTCTCCTCTCTCTCCCTCTCTCTCTCTGTTGTCCTCCTCTGTACATGCCTTTGTTGTCCTCCTTCTCTCTGCTGCTCTGAGACCAGCCGCTACTTTGCTCTTTCCACTCGCTCAACTCACTGGTGCTGAAATCTGGGACAATCTCTCTCCCTCCCTCCATCTCTCTCTCTCTCTCTCTCTCTCTCTCTCTCTCATCCTCCCTCTCTCCCTTTCTCTCTCTGCCTCTCTCCCTCCCTCTCTCTAATGCATACTCATCTGCTCTCTCCCTCTCGCTTCAACTCACAAACACATACACACACACACACACACACACACACACACACACACACAAGCAGACACTCACACTCACTCACACACACACACACTGGGTCCATAAGATCCATGCAGCAGCGGGTTTCATCGATGTGATTGTTGTGTTGTGTGTTTAGCTGTTGTGTTTTTGACCGATGCATGTGATGTAACGCTCGACGGCTCTGAGCTGGTTACTCAACCCTTGCCTCTCTCTAGAATAGCCTCGCTGGAATCAGCTGGGTGAGTCCAGGTCTAGACAGTAGAAATCCTAGCAGGGTTTTACTGTATTCCAACTGCATTCTGGGACAGGTGAATGCTCCCTTAGTGCAGTGCTACTAAGCAAAGCAAAGTGGTTGACCCAAAATACTGTGGGGAAGTTTTTTTTATGACCTATCTTTACTACTCATAACAGCAATATCACTGGGACTCACTTTTCTTTCTCCTTCTCCCTCTCTATCATCATCTCTCTCTCTCTCACTCTCATCTCTCTTTCTCTCTGTCTACATTTGTGCTCTTTCTCTCTTTCCTAATCCTCTTTCCCTTCGACCCACTGTTTCTCCTCTTTTTCTTGCTCTCTCTCTCTCTCTCTCTCTCACTCACACACACACACACACACACACACACACACACAGAGAGACAGGGTCGGACTGGGAACAAAATTCGGCCCTGGCAATTTTCTCCTGGACCGGCCCACTACTGGACCGACGACCCCCCCCCCCCCCCCCCCCCCCCCCCCCCCCCACACACACACAATTTACGTTCAGTTGTGAAGACCAATACCCTATTTTGAATGACAAAACAGCTTTGGCGTGTGTAACAGCTTAGAATGGCTTACAATGAATCCAGCAACATATTTGGGGACATGAGCACTATGGCTCCAGGCATCCCAAAGTGCTGGGAGGAGAATGCACTGAAGTTCTTGAATTGTCAAGGACCAGTTGGGGCAGTTTCATGTCTCTGTTGCTGAGATAGTTCCGATCGTCAAAAGGTCAGAATTGCCAAGAATCTTGTAGTGGCTTGTTTGGGGCATATCTCTGTTCCTGAGATAGTTTTGATTGTCAAAAGGTCAGAATTGCTAAGAATCTTGTAGGGGCTGTTTTTAAAATTTAGAAATTGTCTGTGCTGTGGGGGGTGAGACTCATGTACTCAAGTACTCATGTTTTGCATGATATCTCAGCACCCAAAGTTGTTATAAATCCATAGTAGCACATATATTATCATCTAATGTTGTGATAGACCTTTGTATGAACGTGTGTTCTATAGATATAACCTATTGAACTTCCATTTGCTATTTATGGCCTGTAGGCCTCATTGACCTGAGCTCATGCAAATCAGAAAGGGGAAGATTCTATTGGGGAAAGGTTCCAGTGGGGGTTGGCATAGAAGCAAAGAGGGGGAGTGAGGGTGTTTTAATGTACAGAAGCACACATACAGTCCATCTAATCAATAAGTATGTGTCTGGATTCAATTTTATACACTGACCATTTTCTCACCTATTCATTTCTAATGGCCGGTCATATTTGAGACCGGGAATACACATGGGTGTTAAAGGAACCGTATGTAAGAAATGTATTTCAATTAATCATAGAATGGCCCTGATATATGTCACTAGACATTAAGAAATCATGTTCATATCACTGACAACAGTAGTCCGGCCAGGATATTGTAATTTAAAAAGTGAAGTTGCAGCCCTCAACTGATGTTGATGTTGTCATGTTGTGTTTTGGCCTGATGCGTCACCCTCCACCTATCTACTAATCACAAAGTCAGTAGTGTTTTGGCATCCGGGTTGCCAGCTCTGCCAGTCTGACTATAAACAGATTGCAGTCACTCATCATCTTTACTTATTAACTGTAAACTTTAAAGTCCGCATCAGACATGCGACCATGAAGTTCATATGGGAGAGTTCCTAGTCAAGTTATGATATATTCATGGTCGAACTGTAAAGGCAATGGTAGAACTATAACAAATTTAAGTTGAACTGTAATTTTCATTGTTTTACTGTGAAATTTTACAGTTCATTAGCCTAGAAATCTAGACGCACCCTAGCGGCGGCAAATTAATTTGCTCAGCCTGTACGTCTACTATCAAACCATAGGGATTTCTATTGGCTGACGCCGTGGACGTCATCCAATCACAGCGCTCTATTTTGTTAGAGAGTCTTAAGGCGGGCTTAACAGGATGATGACAGTCCTGCGACGGTGAACAACAAGGAAGGTGGCTATGGCGAACGAAGAGCAGTTGTTTGAATAGGCGTTTGCGTCAACTTTGGAGGAGTTGGACTTGTGCTTTTCTTTGAAAGTTGAGCAACACAATGCACTTAACTCATTCCTTTCAAAGAAGGATGTATTTGCCGACCGGATACGGATATGGTCGTAGCGCTGGCCCATTGCATGCCTAGGCAGTTTGAAAGACAATTCTCTGCCCGCCCCTTGGATAAAGCGAGGTGAATGGTTCGATTCCAGACTATACATTTCAATGATATAGGATGGCCCGCCAGGCTAACAGTTCATTTTTTCCTGGGCACACACACACACAAGCCCACCGATACCAAAATCCCCCCCTGATTCCCTCCCATAAATAACAAACACACAGTATCATGCTGTAGCAACACTTCATAAACTGAACCCAAACATTTAGATTTGGACCTATAGGTTATTATAATCACAATAACACGGGGGTCCGGGGGGGTCTCTGCAGGATTTTTGCTTTCTGGTTGCTAATCACACCATTTTAAAGTGATTTGAGAGGGACAGGATTCAGGGTTAGGCTAAAGACAGGCTCATCTTCTGTCTGTCTCACGTCATGTTACCCCATGTATTAAACCACATGTCACTGCTTGACTAAATGAAAAATATAGGCTACTGAACATGCATGGAGATCGTCATAGTTGACAGAAATTACGATTTGTGCCAACATGTTGTAGAAACACAACCACAGCCTTTAGGCCTATTTGGTGCAAATCTTCTCCTTTACTTTGGTTATAGTCAGCGATTCACATTAACTGTAGGCTATCACCACAAGTGTATACTAAACGTTTTTGCCCAAGTTTGTGTGCAGTCATCACATTTTGCAAAATCAGGCTACCTTCGTTACTAACCTACCAGTTGATAGTTTTTACGTGCATCGACTCGCGATTGATTTTGCATCTAATGTAACACTCGGTGGAGAGACTTCCACTTTCCAAGTTTCACTTTCACTGTCGTTGTGAGCTAAAAGGCTACTATATGGGAAATACTTTGAAGTTCCTTTTGAGTCCAAACATGAATAGGTTTTCTTTAACCTGTGCTACACTTTTCCACCAAGTTGTGCGAAAATTGTAGGCTACCCGGAGTTTTTTTTGTTGAGACAAACCGCACTACAGTAGCCTACATGGTGCAGTAAATGGAAGCTCTTCGTAGCGCGTGCAACTAACGTCTATAAAAACAATATATTTATGGAATAAAACTAGACACCTCTGATTGCTGTTTACAGATAAACTGCGATGATGTGAACACCAGCCAGCGGAGGGCACTTATATAGCCTAGGCTGCCATGCATGGACTCGTAGGCTATATTTCCCCACAGACCAAGCGGCTGCTTGGACAAATCCACTTGAGGGGTGGGGCAGGGGGGCGCGATCGTAACACACACTGAACCTGTCATGAAGAGGCCAAAATGATTGACCTGTCACCCCCCCCAATCCAAATGGATGCAACTGCATTTATAGGCTAAGCCTAGGTCTACATGACGGGCCGCAAATAGGCTAAATAACTTTAAAAAAAAAAAAAAAAAAATCCCGGAGGTCACCGGCCCACATGTGGACCGGCCCACGGTTGTACAGATTACCAGTCCGAGCCTGCACAGAGCTTCATAAATATGCCCTTGTTCCCTGACATTGTATTGATCTCTGTGTGAGTTCGCACATGTTTGTGTGCATGTGTGTGTGTGTGTGTGTGTGTGTGTGCAGGCGTGCGAGTGAAATGTAAAGAGCTTGTGTGGCTCGGTGCGCTTCAGTGGGATGTAATCAGCACTCCCCCACTCTCCTTATCCTGTCATCTCCAGCGTGGTGTCTAAACATCAGTGTGCATGTGTGTGTGCATGTGTGTGTGTATGTGTGTGTAGGTGTGTGTGTGTATATGATCTCATAGGTACTCCAGAGTGTATAACATGATTGAATTGTGGAAAGGCATTAGATTAGAATTTGCTTTTATGCAACAGGTTTGCTTCTGTGCAGAATTATGTGCAGTTTATCTCAGTTGTTTTTGTACATTACATTTCCCAGGTCAGATTTAGATTTAGATTGTTCAAAAGCAAAAAAAGAATATTCAGTAACAGACTATGGGCTCTATCGTGCACACCAGCAATTGACTTTGTATACTTGCGCATTTGTCTTTCCTATTTTTCAGTCAGCGTATATGGAATTTTCCCTTCACAGGTACATGTGCGCCCACGGGGGCGTTTCAGCGAAAAGAGGGGGCGTGTTCGGGCGCAAACGGTCCCTGTTGATATTTTGCAGTTTCAGAAAACAATTCCGCCACAGACCAGGAACCTCATGGTCTAAAGTCAGTGGCGCAAATTCAGATGCTATTTTAAGGGCGCATGCATGGCCACAGGCCTGCAGAAATGAATGCTATGCACACCGATCTACAGACACCCTGTGCACAGATGGAAACATTCAAAGCCTTGATAATATTCGTCCATTTCCCGGTTTTGTTGGTGCATTGGTCAACTAAAAATTTAGTAGCCTATATAGTCTACATGCAATATCTTTACAACAACAACGCCTAATTACGACCTATTAATTTGGACAACTTTATACAGCCCTATAAAGGCTAAAGTTACCTTTAGTTTTGTTCCAATTTACCGTTGTGTATGGCTTTAAACATCGTGTGTGCTTTAACATCAGCCTATAAGCATTATTCCAGCTGCGCTAAGGTTTTGACAAGCGCCACAATTTTGCCTACCTTGTTGTAGCCCATCTGAAATAACTCCAAACTTTGCTTTGTTCCCTCCATCCTTTCGTTGTTTTCAAAAAACGTTTTATATCCATGATGGCCTTGAAGTCTTGAGTTTGTGAATTCGCTTAATGGGATACTGTGCAGAGTTGGAAAAGTCAATTTAGAAACTGTTTCTGTTGCCTGATGGTAAGGTACAGTCCTAGCTTACACATGCAGGAGCGCTTGCTTGGGCTTGCTGTGTTGCGCAATGCACTTTGCTCCTCTCATCTATACAACGCAGTTCCCATTTCTCCAAACCATACATAATTACAAGGACACATATTGCTACACGAGTGAAATCAGTGTGGTGTCCGATGTGAAAAAATAGGTATAAATCTAGCGTACACATTTCCACGAATCACGGATGTGTTGATGACATAAATTAGTAAATATTAGAGGACTTAATGAGACGTGATGTTGAACTGCATGCCGATGCCATTTAACCCAAATGCCCCAGCAGCAGCACGGGAGAGGAGAGCTTATCTGACAGATCTGCATTGTCTATACTCTATAGTGAGGTAGATTGCATTGCAAAAATATCACCATGCATTCATAACCTCGTGATTCAGTGAGAGTGATCCCAAAACATCGGAAAGTGACATTTCTGTATTACATTTTGTCAAGAGGAAAAATCAATAGCAAACTGTTCCTAACTGACTATAGCACTGTGAACCATTCCTGGCTGAGCCTGGCAATTCCGCCATCATAATAGCAATCCGCTATGGAACAAGCGTGCCTGTCATTAAAGGGAATGTGAGATGACGCTCTGATTGGTTTATTGCACGTTATGCCCAAACCACACCCATGATTAATGTAGCTACTTCAGACCACCCCATTTTAGATTTCCGTCGGGCGCAACAGTCATGATCCCGCTGGTAAAATACAAACATCGCCCAAGATCCGCCCACAAAGCGATTTGCGCGAAGTCAATTGCGCTAAAGTGCAAGATATAGCCCTATATCAGACAATGTGTTCAGTCATGTTTTGATCAATAGACTTTAAAGATCATCCTTACATAAAATCATTCAGAGAGATCTCATTCATTAGAATGGACAGGTTTTATAAGGTTTTTTGGGGGGTTTCACAAGATGTAGTACAACAAACTTCGTATTGTATGGGGTCATTTGAGAAAATGTAAACTTTCTCCATAACAAGAGTGGTTTTGACTCAAATGAATGCTGATTACTGTTCTTTCTTTTTCAAAGTTTTTGGAATGAAAGTTGTCGATCATCATAGGTTGGATAACTAGTTCTCGAAGAATGTACATGACATGCAGGATTGTCCCAATAGTTCTCAACAGAAGGTTGTTATACAATAAGATTGCTAATATACAATAGGTGTTGCTATACTGCCAATATTCTTAAGTGATTCTCTGGATCCTGCTTCGATATTTTATATATATTTTCTCAATAATCACAAAGTTGAATTGATATTGTTGTCAGTGACATGAATAGCATTCAACTTGCTTGAAAATGATATTGAGTTGGTTGGAGACATCCCTATTTAACAATGTAAGTATTTTACTTTTGAGATATAAACCAAGCATTTTGAGTTGCGCTTTTGCAGGTAATCCATTGCGTGGTATGAATTGTTTTGAGAAATGCTGTTTTTAAAATGTTAAGGATTATTTTTTTTAAAAAGGAACCAACGTGGCTGAGACAAAACTGTAAGGATGACACAGCTACACCACTTAACCAGCATGCCAAAGCCAATTCACCACTCACAGTTATGCTTCTGCTAGGGCACACATGAGGAGAGACAGAGAGTGCTGACATTAGCCAGCCCGCATGTTCATCCATGTAGGCTGGTTGGCTCTCAGCACTTCTCAGAACACCCTGGCATGTCTCAGAGCCCACCCACACCTCCCTGCCCCCAACACACACACACACACACACACACACACCCTGGCATGTCTCAGAGCCCACCCACACCTCCCTGCGCCCACCACACTCACACACACACACCCTGCATCCAACACACACACACCCTGGCATGTCTCAGAGCACCTTCGTATCTCCCTGCCCCCAACACACACACACACACACACACACACACACATCCTGCCCCCAACACACACACACACACACACACACACTGGCATGTCTCAGAGCACCCCGCATCTCTCTGCCCCCAACACACACACACACACTTCTCCACCTGCCACATACAGCACTATATGCACATACACTCTCTCATTCCTCTGAAGTACACACACATAGCCCCCACCCCCACCTCACACATACAGTTCTCTCTCTCTCTCCTCTATGTCTTGCAGACACACACACACACACAAACAGAACCAGCCACTACAGACACATAGGTACAGCAAAGCAGGGGATTATGGGGGCACAACACCACAGGCACATTTCCAACTCTCACAGCTCCATGTGTGTGTTTTACTCTTTACGCCAGTTAGGTCTGATTATTTTTAGGCGTGTGACTTCTGAAGTGAGGTCGGGCTGAATGCTTCTTACACACTTCACGCACACAGAACAGACGAGTTTCTCATTCCTTGTGTACAAAGGTCACAAGTAAACAGAAATCTCTCATTTAATTGCAAATAGATGCACCCTGTTCCATCATATCATCTGCCATTGTGTGGGTGTGAGTGGTGGGCTGGGTGACAGGGAGATAAAAAAAAATCAGGCTGCTCACTTCATTTCTGGAGCGATAGTTACTGTCTGATGAGTGCTGACATACAGGAATTTCTCAAACTAAATGGTGATGAAACAGTATCACTTCTGTCACTTAAAGCTGATTTGATGCAGCTTAAAGCCAAAAACTAATAAAAATAAACACTGTACAGTTCTCTGATGTATTTGCCTTGAAATGTGTGTGTGTGTGTGTATGTGTGTGTGTGTGTGTGCGTGTGTGTGTTTGTGTGTGCCTGCGTGTGTGCATGTGCGAGCGTGAGTTTGTTCTCCACAGGCATTGCACAGTTGGCAAATGTGAACACTACTTAGTCCTACAGGAATGAGGTAGGCACTGGAGCTGAAACCACAGGACAGAGATAAATGCCATTTGTTGATTCGTTGGGTATGAGAATGTTTGTGGATGCATAGGCTACATCACTTCTTTTGCTTGTGTGTGTGTGTTTGTGTAATGTGATATGTTTATGTATGTTTGTTGAGGAGGGAGTATTGGAGTATTTGAGTCCATCTCAAATATCTCTCTCTCCCTCTTTCTGTGTGCATGTGTGCATGTTACAACTGAACTAGGATGTGCAGTTCTTGATGGAGACTCTTGGGTATCAGAATCTGTCCCGGCTCGTTCTCTTGGAAACACATTTTCTTCCCCCCGACCATCTGCAGCTTCCCTTAAATACGTCAGGCCTGCGTGAGTCAAAGCTTCTCGAGCAAGGAAGAAAGGTCCCCCATGGGACAAGAGAGCACGTAAACTGTTTTTCCTTTGTTGTCACAAATCTGTAACCATGAGCAACGCCCCTAATTAGTGTAGCAACTATCAACGGAAGGTGAAGAGCACACCGGCACTAATGCTGATCGGATAATAATAATCATTTTTGTAACAGTCACTAGCGCTGCATACTGCTTTTCACTAACACAGTTTCACAGAAGAGCAGTCACGACGCCGCTCTTCTGGCGCTGGCCCTGGTACTGAAACTGAGAGTGGGCGGATGCTTATTTTTGGTTGGTTTAGAACAACGTTAATATTCAGTCTGAATATTCGAAACACGACAAGCGGAGCCGGTTCTGTATTAATCACGACGACCCTGTTGCTTATCCAGGCGTGGATGAACAGCTCGTATGGGAAATCATTCCCCGGAGGACTTTTGTGTTTATCAGTGCACATGTGATTCCCCGCAGACACGAGAACCGGGCTCTGACGACGAAGCCGTAAATATCTGCATGCGTAGTCGATTAGCTCAAAAGCTGCCGGCCATTGTTTTTTTGTTTTTTTTGCGCGAGGCTGTTCTGTCCGAGTGGCTCAGTCTCGCATGTCAGTTATCGGTCACGTAGCCGTGGTTATCTGATTATCTACGTTTGTTTCCTTTCAGCGACTGAAACTCACATGTCGAAACGAATTCACTCGAGTCGCGCCCTTTTGCCCACTAGATGCGCTATGGAGGGATTGAGCAGAACGGTAACGGTTAATGCGGACAGATCAAAGACGCGGAAACATCACAGCCCCCTGATTTAATCACGCGCCTCTCCCCAGGCTAGACTTTCTGGTTTGGAAGTGTCCGAATGCATATTCTCTCACATATTTAGCAGGGAGAGGTAATTGGCCGTATTTAGCCACATTGAGAGAATCCCAGAGTGAGTTAAATTAATCCAGAGATTACTGATATTTAAAGTAAAGCAGACATTAGTGCGTGGCGTTAAAATGAATTATTAATCTGTCTCATTGACCAAGTCAGCTCTGGCACTGGCCTCTCTCTCTATCTGCGTGTGTGAGGGAGAGAAAGTGTGAGAGAGAAAGTGTGTGTAAGAGGGAGAAGCAGGAGTCAGACTGCGTGTGGCCTACAGAACGGCCCATTCGTTATGGAAACGCGGGGATCGATTCAGAGATTGATTAGGGGACTCAATCGGTTTGTATATGTGTTTGCAAACATCTCAAAGGTTAAGAAATAAAATATGTTAAGAATTCTTGGAGGTTTAAAAGAAATAGCCCTACGACACAAAGAGACGTTGAGAATGTGTGAAGGGGAAGTCAGGTCGTCAGCACTGGCTGGCTGCCTTTAGGCTAGGCCTACTACCAAAATATACACATAAGCTTTCTTTACCAAAATTCACTATCCAGGGCAGTACACTTGCTAACGACGCCACACAACACAAAATAAAGCCCCTGTTAAAAGCTAAATCTCTCAGTAAGCTTACATCGACTACGAGGCTGTTATCCGGGTAAAGGGATTTCGTTTAGACTTTTCCCTGTCGTGCAGGCAGTGGCGTCCTTCTCATCTGAAACAGTCTTCATTTGAAGGATTACAATGAGCAGGGAGAAAGAGACCACGATGACTCCTAAGAATAGTTTTTAGCAGAATCAGGCGAATTTATAATGTTCAGAGGGTTTGGCAGTTTCTTGCAGTTAATGCCTGTGAATTCTTGGGCCTTCAAACAAACTTCCCAAACTGCATTTCACAACTGAGTGGACCAAAGTCTGGAAATGGAGTAGGCCCTTGACCGTTTTGGTGATTTGTGATTTAAATATGCCAACCTTAGTTGTCAATATATCTCAAGAACTGCCTACAGGCAGAATGTATGAAGAGGATGGAGCGTTTACCTTGATTCATCAGTTCAATGTTAGGCTACCTTTAGCTAACTGAAGGGCCTGTTTTAGAAAGTAAAAGTATAGCCATTGTAACTCTCCATCTCTGTCCCTATCTGAGACTCTCTCGGTCTCCCCCTCTGCCTACCTGGTAATGATTAAGCAGCCCAGATTAGCACCCAAGTAAGTAAACACCATTACTGGGCCCGACCAGCCAATCAGCAACCAGAACACTCCATCCCTGGTGACATGCTGACCTGCTCCTTGTGTCTCCACGGAAACCTACTGTACAGGGACAGCAGAGCTGAAACACTCTCCGCATACACAAGTGCATGCTCTCTATGTTTGTGTGTGTGTGTGTGTGTGCGTGTGTGTGTGTGTGTGGAGGTGTCAAAATACAGATTGCCAACCTGTATGTCATCTAAACAAAACTCTTTTCCAGAGGGATGTCATGTTATGGAAAAGAAACACTTACATGCCCACACAAACACACAACATATTGCAGTCCTGATAATCAAAAACACAAAGCCTAAATCTATACCCATAACCCTGACCATATCTCCTTCTCGCCTCCCTCTGTCCCTCCTGCTCATTGCAACCTCTCTGCTTCCTCTAGTGTCTAGTGGGGTCTGTGCCAAGCTTGGCAGGTGCACTGGCCTCTCTCTCTGAGCCTGCAAAAATCTGTGTGTGTGTGTGTGTGTTTGTTTGTTTGTATGTATGTGTGTTTGTTGCTGAGAGTGAGTGTGTGTGTGTGTTTGTATATATGTGTGTATGTTGCTGTGAGTGTGTGAGCTGCATGTGTGTTACATGTGCCTGTGGTGTGTGAGTATACTCTGCTTGTGTGTGTGTGTGTGTGTGTGTGTGTAAGCCTCTATTTCCCCCTGCAGAAGTAGAGGAGATGCCACAGGCAGGGTGGTGAGAGATGGAGAGAGAGGCAAATGAGCTTGAACACAACAACAGCCAGGAGGTAACATTTGAGCTCTGTGTGTGTGTTTGTGTGGGAGAGAATGTATTCGGGTTAGGGTGTGTGTGTGTGTGTGTGTTCGTATGCGTGAGAAAGAGAGTTAGAGAGAGGGGGCATATGTTCTAGGTACTTACTTGTTTGTGTATGGGAGTGTACCCTTGTGCATGCATGTCCGTGTGTGTGTGTGTGTGTGTATTTGTCCAGTATGTACCATGCTCACAAGCGTCTCACCTCCGTCCGAGTACGTTTCCGTTCCATAGCCGTCCTGCAGGCCGTTGTTCCACGTTCCCTCGTACTTGCCACTGGTCCCGGTACTCTCCCGCAGGCCGTAACGGCCCTTGAAGCCGTGGGTCCACTCGCCCTTGTAAACCCACTTGCCCTTGTTCTCCACGCCCAGGCCGTGCCTCTTGCCCTGGGCCCATGTCCCCTGGTAGGTGTTCCCGCTGGGCCAGGTGTACATGCCCAGCACCTCGAAGCCGTGGCTCCACGAGCCGCAGTACTCTCCCTGGCCCTTGGGGCCCGTGCAGATCCCATGTCCGTGGGCCTTGCCCTCTTCCCAGCCGCCACAGTATGACCCCCCATCATCAAAGTTGAACCTGCCCCCAGTGGACATGCATGAAATAGGTTTTGGCAAATACCCCAAACCTCAAAAAAAAAAAAGAAAAGAAAGCGATAAGAAAAGTAAAGGGATCTCTAAGCGAGCTCTAATGAGTGGACTGAGTGTTGTCGAGAGGTTACGAATAGGAAGAGCTGTGATAGGAAGGTGCAGTAGCTAACCCCCCCACAGGTGGTGCCCCCACCCCCTGAGGAAAAGCGTGAGAGTTTCAGACCATTCTCCCCTCCGCCTCTAACTACTGCGGCCTAAACTCCAACTCGGATCAGAGGCCCAGGGGGCTCAAGCTGAGGAGGAAGCCAAGACCTGCCATGTGTCCCCCCCCTCCCTCCGCCTCGTCTCCTCCTCAGCTCCCCCTCTCCCTCCTCTCTCTCCAAGCCCCACTGGCCCTTCTGACGTTGGGCCGCTCGGCAACAGCAACAGCAGCAGCCCCCCCTCCTGCGTCAGACGCCTGGAGCTCCGCGCGACGCAGGCCAGACACCGCACCGCTCCCGCAAATGATCACACGCCTTCCGCCGAGTTACGACACAACATCCCATGGGTTATAAACAACCTCATCACGCAGCAGCAGCAGCGGCGGCAGCAGCAGCATCCCGGTGGGCTGATATAGGATCATGCAGCAGCAGGCAACAACCACCGAGGTACAAGAGGCAGAGTCGTGGTAGCATCCGATGCGTTATGAGAATGATAAATCCATGCTGATGGCGAGGCAGGGGCTGGGACTGAGGCGTCTCCGGCGCGCGGTCATCCCAGCCGACCGGCCCGCCGCCTGCTGATGTTGCTGCACCGCCGCTCGAGAGAGACGGACAGATGGAGAGAGAGAGAGAGAGAGGGAGAGCAGGAAGAGGGGGTGACTGGAGAGGGAGAGATGAGGCTTGCGCTGGCTTTGCGCTCTCCTTTAGGAAAACAGCACTGCGGAGTGTGATCCACGCACACACTCACACACTCCTGCTGCACACACACACATATGCTGGCACGCATACACACACACACGCTCAGTGGTGCTGGCGCAGATCCTCCACAACAAAAACACCTGATTAATTTCTCCTCTCCTCTGCCCTCATCTCCTACCCCAGCTCTGTTGTTTCAGCTCTCCCCGCATCTCTCCCTCTCTGTCTCTCTGATTTCCCCTCTCTCCCTCTCCGGGTGTTGCGTCTCTTTTCCTCAGCGGTTGAGGCGAAATATCCACAATCCTGCGCTGTTATGCTGCTTTCTGTGAGTGTGTGGGTCCTGTGCTCCCCATCAAACTGCTCTCGGCAAGCTTTTTTCCCCTCTAGCTGTCGTTTGTCGTCGTCTTATTTCCTCCCTCTCTCTCTCTCTCTCTCTCTCTCTCTCTTTCTGGTGTCTCTCAAATCTGCTCATTAGAGGAGGACTGTTCCAACCCAGCCCATTCCCCCTCCCCCTCACACGCACACACTTTCTCCCTTCTCTTAAAGAAACAGGCGCACATTTATGTCTCTCTCTCTCTCTCTCTCTCTCTTTCTTTCTCTCTCTCTATGTCTGCAGTTCAAGAAACAGGAACACATGCATACCCATCTCTGTGCTCTTTGCTCACTCTAAACTGAGGTATCTCTGTAAATATCTGTAAATTCACAAACCTAACTTTCCTTTTACAGAACCATTCAGCAGCAGCACCGTCTTTCTCATTCTTCAAACAGAATTTCAATATTTGCAGATTGTTCATTAGGAGATGAGGGAGGTGGGACTCCTGATTTCTTACTTCCCAGTTCGGATTTAGTTAATATTATCATCACTGTATTTCCCACTATTTATTTACCCATGGCATGGAGAATACGCAGCAATCACATAACCAATAGTCATACAAAATAAACATAATGTATCAAGAATGTAAAGGGAGAATCCAGCATGACTGATTTGACCTTTTGCTTGACATGGAAACATGTCAATCTGTTTTGTACTGTATATGTAGTATACGTATATATACTCTTTTGATCCCGTGAGGGAAATTTGGTCTCTGCATTTAGCCCAATCCGTGAATTAGTGAAACACACTCAGCACACACACAGTGAGGTGAAGCACACGCTAATCCCGGCGCAGTGAGCTGCCTGTTACAACAGCGGCACTCGGGGAGCAGTGAGGTGCCTTGTTAGGTGCCTTGCTCAAGGGCACTTCAGCCGCTCCTACTGGTCAGGGTTCGAACCGGCAACCCTCCGGTTACAAGTTCGAAGCACTAGGCAGCAGGCCACGGCTGCCCCACACTGTGGTGGAAGTTGCAAGCGTTACTTTACCATAAAACTTAAAACTTGATAATAAATGCCATGGCAGCTGTACAATGAAAACCCTAATATGTGTAATGCCTGCCATGATGGATTCACCCCAAACATACCGGCAAACTAGAAAGGCATGCTGTAGAGCATACCTCCACCAAAGCCAAATCCCATTTCCTGAAATATTAGCGATTGTGAAACTAAATTCCAGCAGATTCCAGAACAAATGCCCCGTGAGTCACTCCAAAATGTAGCAGATTCTTCCATGGTCTCTATATTAGTACATCTTTTCACCAGGTTTCAGGGAAGTCAGGTCAGTAGTTTATGCATGCTCCCTAACAGATCAACCAACCAACAAACAAATGAAAACAGACAGGGTTGCACACATAATCTCCTTGCCAGAGGTAATAAGAGTGGGCCTTGTGTGACTGTATGTATGGGTCCACAGGATATTCAAGCACATATTCATGCTTCCGCCTCTTACCATCTGGCTACACAAACTCCGAAGTGCTCCTTTGTAATGCGTGTGTCTTTATCCTGCCAATTAGCCAGGATGAGCTCACATTGAGCTGGGTAAAAATACATCTAGACATGACACCCCTCCCTCGGTAGCCTCACCTGTGCCTTACTTGCTGAGCCTCCCACCTGCCACAGGAAACGATAGTGGTGGTGGTGATGGCGGTGGTGCTGGGGGGAGCACTGCCTCACTCTCACAGCAAACCTTGATCTCATAACCCACAAGTAGGCTACTGCCTCAGTCTGATAAAGCAGTAAGTGCTGCCTCAATCTTATGATACTCTGCCAAACACTCTGGCACTGTCCCAATCTGCCTCAATCTCTTAACACGTACTGTCCCAATTCCAAAACAACAGTACTGCCTCAATCTGTCTCAATCTCATAACACAACAGTACTGCCTCAATCTCTCTCAATCTCATAACACAACAGTACTGCCTCAATCTCTTAACACTCTGGCACTGTCCCAATCTGTCTCAATCTAATAACACTCTGATACTGTCCCAATCCCAAAACAACAGTACTGCCTCAATCTGTCTCAATCTCATAACACAACAGTACTGCCTCAATCCACTGCCCACCACTACACTCTTCACCTGACAGTGCAGTCCTGTATCAGTCTCACAGCACACACACGCCCTGCCTAAATGTCACACACACCAGTACTGCCCCAACTCTAGATCGCCTCTGCCTTAATTCCACAACTAGGTCCATTTTAGCCTCACCGTCCAGGCAGCAGTAGTGTCTCAATCTGACCGCATACCTGTAACACCTCACTATTAGGTCTATCTCAGCCACACACCTTCAGATCAGATCACTGTTGAGCACTGGCTCCACTGAGCGGGACCTCTGTCTCAGCGTTACATCATGTTGGCGGTGGTAGCGTAGTGGCTAAGGAGCTGGGCTAGCGTGCAGTAGCCTGTCTCAGCATTACATCATGTTGGCGGAGGTAGTGTAGTGGCTAAGGAGCTGGGCTAGCATGCAGTAGCCTGTCTCAGCGTTACATCATGTTGGCGGTAGTAGCGTAGTGGCTAAGGAGCTGGGCTAGCATGCAGTAGCCTGTAAAGTTGCATGTTCAATTCCCGACTTCCACTGTTGTGCTCTTGAGCAAGGCACTTAACCCCGAGTTGCTCTGGGGACAGTGGCCTTTGTAATATAATTGACATATGGAAGTCGATTTGGATAAAAGTGTCTGCTAAATGCATAAATGTAAATATACATCCACTCTGTATCAACTCCACTCCAATCCAATCCAATCCATTACCTAAACTAGGGATGTCATTCACATTAAGTACATAGCTGTCTGGATAGACTTCATAACAACATTAGAGCTATTGTCTGTGTAGGGAAGAGCTGCTGCAGCCTTAGCAATATGAGATCTGTGATATTGTCACAGCCTAGCCATTTGTACACTGATTTTTGTTACATTTAGTTTGTGTGGGACCATATTAACAGACTGCCCCCACACCCTTCAATGGTTAGAAGAACCAACCCTACTTATATGAAACAGAACAACCAGGTGACCAATCAAAGCCTGTGCCAGGTGTGTACAGGTGTGTTGTGAATATGCATGGGTGATTGTGTACATACTTACATTTGTTGATATTGTGCGTAAGTAATATTCAATTCAGTAATAATCAAAGTAATTAAATTGCTTATTACTGTACATTTTAACAGCATAACTAGTGATCTGTAACTTATTACATTCCAAAAGTAACCCTCCCAACCCTGTTCGCATGTGGTGTGTGTGTGTGTGACTGTAGCTATTGTAAGAGTAATGTAATTAGAGTGGAGAGGGTTGTCTTCTCCGTGTTTCAGGCATACCATTTCAAAGTACCACACACACACACACATACCCACACATACCACCCCCCCCCCCCCCACACACACACACACCATTAATTGCTTTCTCACATAAGCAATGCACTCAGTCTTCACACACATCTGCAGAGGTATTTTAAGAAGAGTATGATTGCCAGAAAGGTACAGTGTTGTTTTTCATCATACCTGCCGCAATACACTTGTACAACAAAAAATCAAGTGTACTTGATTAATACTCTGTGCAGTCCACTGAATTATATGTCATTTTGTGTGTGTGTGGTGTATGTGTGTAGCTATTGTAAGAGTGTAGAGGGTTGTCTTTTCCGTGTTTAGCCATACCACCGTGGCATAAACGCTAGCAGAGAAATTGTGCTGATGAGGAGAGCCTATCAAAGCTACACGCCTGCCTAAAACACACAGCCATAATCAGCTCAGGCTGATCCCATCTATGCTGCTAATCTAGAGCAGCACGAAGGTTGAGGGGTTAAAAGAGGTATTATGTGTGTGACTTGTTTGTGTTTTTGTGTATGTATGTGCGTGTCAAACTGTATGACAGCTGTATGCATGTGTGTGTGTTTGTGTGTGTGTGTGTGTGTGTGTGTCATAAGCATGCACTCCAAATTCAAAAGCACACACACACACACACACACACACACACACACACAGACACACAGACACACACACATGCACACCCCAACCACCTGTGTAAGTTATGATATGTAGGTACACGCAGTTACAGGCAAACTACAGATATCTTTAAATTCAGGTGAGGTGTTAAAATGGGTGATTATGTGTTGGTAAAAGTATGAAAATGGAATGTGTGTGTGTGTGTGTGTGTGTGTGTGTGTGTGTGCGTGTGATGTAGTGAGTGATGTCTTATAAATGGTGCATCTCAGGACATATACACTATCTACAGAAGGGTGCTTAAGGATCAGGATCACTGCATGGCTCATTTACCTCTGATGGATAGCGGTCCCTGATTTGCATTTATTATCTCTGCTGCTCAGTAGCTTGGCTTTACATAGTGTGAGGTGTGCTGCCTCCTGTGGCCACTGTCCTGAACTGCAGCCTGATAGTTCACCAGAGCTCCCTCTAGTGGCGAGTCCAAACAGGTGAAGCTGAAAGATGTTCTCCTCGGCCTCATGAATGTACTTTCATGTGAAAGTTATACCAGATACTTTAATGTGTGCACCGTAAACTCAAAAACTCTGTAAGTCTCTGGTGAGTACCAGACAGCTTCTCATGCTCACCAACTTTCACTAACTAAAAAAGAAAAAAAATGCACGTCCCTTTAGGGGCTCTGTAAAAATGCACTAACATGCATAGCTTCTAGGTTATTTCAAGATGAAAATCTCTTTCACCAAAACAAATATTTCTAACAAGCGTTTGAGGACCTACAATTGCAATTGAATTTAGCAAATAGGGGGGCGCTGTGGTGCAATGGGCTACAGCATCCATATGGGGAGCTGCTAGAAAATTTGGGCCCTATGACAGACAATAATTCTGCCCCCCCCCTCCCCCCCTACAGTACATAATATTAAAGGGGGGGGGGCTCTCCGGGGGCCCCCCATCAGTGTTGGGCCCTTAGAATCGTCATACCCCCCCCACCCCCCTAGCATCACCCCTGCATATCACATTCAGATCCAAGTACTTACGGTCACCTGGGTTCGTGTATCACCTCGGCCATTTCTCGATTCCACCCAATATCTCTCTCCCACTCGCCTCCTGTCATCCTCTTCACTGTCCTGTCTCACTGAAGACAAACAAGCCCAAAAATATACATACTTCAGAAAAAGAATAGAAAAATAGTAACCTCAAATGATACTGTACATTGTTGCTTAAAAGCAGTTCTTGGTGGGGTGCACCCTCTAGTGGCACAAAGGTGTAATTATTTTACCTACAGAGCATGATGCCTGGTTATCTGTTCCAGGTGGATAAACCGATGCAGACTGACAAAATGACTCACAATCTCTAGATGAAGAGAAATATTCCAGCATGCTAATGATCCAAAGCACACTGCCAAAATAATGCAACAGTAATGTAATATAACTACAACCAAGCATGTTGCTGCCTTGAATCTACAACACAAAGGACGGAGGAAGAAATGCTGAACATCTCTCCAAAAGTATTTGTGGAGAATTGAAGAATTTAAAAATTAGAAAATTTGAATCTCAGTAATAAAATGTTTACTAACTTCTGATGCATTACAGTATGTGTTTATTCTGTGGAGCCTACATTTTTAACACAGTAGCCTACATCTAAATTTAGTTTTTTCTTTTTAAAGGCCCCCATGTTCATGCCAGTGATTTCTATCTGTTGGCTACAGCAACTCGAGCTAGGTAGAACCGATTGTTTTCATTTTCTTTCTGTACCAACAGTAGTCTACTCAATGACCTCGAGAAACAGAGATTTATGTGAAATATCGCCAGAATTCTCCTGTAAAGCTGCAGTAGGCAAGATTTTTTTGATCATATTGACTGAAACCAACACTATGCTCCGACAGAACAACATAAATCAGCCAGTTTTAGAAAAAAAAAAACGCACTTCTATCTCCACTTATAGCCTGTTATTTGTTTTGCAAAAATCCACAGCTCCCGGTTCTTCTGGTCCAATCAGAGCAGGGCTGTGTGAGATCTGACTGTCAATCACAGTCTGGTGCAGTCTAATCTGAGTACCCAGAAGTTCGCATCATGCTGAACAAATTTCTGGGCCAAAACCTTCACAACTGGAAAACAGCTACTTTCAGAGACGCCCACTGATCTCACTTCCGTTTTGTTCATGGGCAAAAGTCCATACTGAAACCAGTGCGAAATAGCTGCCAATACAAACGTAATTGAAGCATGTTTAGAGTCGATTTTTGAAGAAATTGAAGTTCGAAACAACAGTTGCTTTAAACCTCTGCAGAAGTTATGTCTCATTTGCCTAAGCAAAGGCTAACCAGAGATGGCTACAAAGGCAAACTAAACGCCATCGTTTTGGTTATTAGTTCACTGTCGCCGGTATTTTCATAAAACACCCAGTACATGTGCATACTCACATGTCTGCCACCTCTCTGCGATTGGCTATTGAAAAAAGCTTTGCTCGTAATCAGAGACATTCTCCCGCCCTATTTTCCCCTGAATCCAGGCGTATTCCTCTAGACCAGGTGCAGTGTGGTGCGCACTGACAAGCACAAACTCGATGAGAGGGTGCTCGGTGGTAGTGGGGGAGGGGCATGAGAGTTGTAAACATTTAAAATTTTGGTTAAGTCCCCTCAATCTGTCAGACTTGCCAACTGCAGCTTTAAGTGGTACTGCACAGGAATGTAGGCTACTCACAGTCAGTTGTATAGGCCTACTGCATTTGTTTTGCCACTATGATTGACTTTCTGTTGAGGGTTGTTGGTATTGTGTGTGAAATGTCCTGAGGCTGTGGTCAGAGTTGATGGCAAATGTATTTAATTCAAACCAGCCAATATCCAGCCATGTTACTTCTCCCGCTTGGCTTTTCTATTTTTTTTAGATGTTCTCAGGGGGAAACAGAGGATTTCCCATGGAAGAGTGACTTCACTCAAGCACTCAGACTTCAAGTTTATGTTAGGTCAAAATTGATAAGCTTAGCCAGGCTGATAAACATCTCATAGACTGAGATAATGAGCTTTAAATAGGAAAACAACCTTGTATGCAATTGCATTTGGTACAGTTCAAAAGCAAAATCTTGATGAGCCAACCTAACTCAACATCTTATCTTATAAATCTGTGAGAACCCTGAAGCAACACCAGTGTTGTGTGCACTGTGTTTGAGGGGATTTCTGACAAATCCCTGCAGCAGAAAGTCTATGAGATTTTCTCAAAAGTTAACAACAGTAAATATGTTGTGTTGTGGAAATTGAGTAACAAAAGGTTGCCGTGCTGTCAGTTTACACGTGGTGTGCGTGCAAGCTAGATTGGAATGGCTGATGTGGACATTGGATGTGTCTGAGATCACACCTTAGCTTGGTGCATAGTACAGTAAAAGGTCCAAACAGCACATTCACTGCGCGCTGGCGCCACCGATGGCAGGGTTGACGTCATTATTACAATTCCAGAGTTCAGCATTCTCTGCAGGCCAACGAAGTTAGACAGTCCATTCAAAACGTCTTTCCAGAATCATTAAAAACACGTTACTGTAAATGCAACCAAAACAAGGTGACTATAAGCCAATACCTTACAATAGACTAAAATTAAGTGTGCTGGGTTCTTTAAAATAAAACGCATACTTACTTAACTGTATAAATCAGAACGAACTGTAAGCGCATGGAAGAAAGTTGTGCTCTGTGGATACTCTACGGGCCAATCCGTGACGCTCATGATGTGACGGACATGTAGCGCACCTAATGGAAAACGAGAAAGTGGGCTGGATGACTGTGGAGTTTGGGATAGAAGTACACAGCTGTTTCGCTCGGTTTCAAGGCACGAGCACCAGGAGATGACAGGAAACGTGTGTTTTTCATTGTCCTGGACCTCGCAGATTTCTCGGAGAAGAGGGAGAAGACTGACTCCATTTGCTCAAGAAAAAAGTTGATCGTCACCAGGTTTTTCAGAGTAGGCAATGGGAACAAACTTCTATTAGGCAGCAAAACTATAAGCCTTCAGTGGAGTTTACATATGAGGTTGTTTATTGGCCGACGCTCCCTCATCTTACTAATGCCATGCCACGGATTTCATCTGGGAAAATCTTTAATGGCGAGCAACAAAGAGTGAAAACATTTTGGACGGCGAGGGGAAGACTGGACAGCAACGTAATTACTCTTGGACAGAAATGCTTTTCAACATTTAACATTTTTGTCGCAGGACGGTAGGCTACATGGTGTGTTCCATAACCAACTGACGTGGGGCTCTCGGGGGGCTGGCCGAGAAAGGAGATCTGGCTGAGGGGGCTACGCGCACACAGGCTACACACACACACACACACACAAACGCTGTCAAACACCCACGCTTAATTTGACTAGAATATATTTTAAATATTAAACAAACCACACGCTACTAAGCTATGGTACAACGGGTGCTAGACCTAAGTGACACAATAGGTTGTTATGCAGGCTTACATATTTACAAATGAAGGTGCACTCCATCCGATTGTTGTTAAAAAGTAGCCCAGCAGAGCAACTGTGACAACTCAGACGTGTTCCGTTATACGACATAGTTTTCACTGGAATGGAAGTATTGGAATTTTACTGAGCGTTCGTAGTTCAATGACAGCCTTAAAGATGGTTGAGACGCGGAGCTCCCTTCAGAGGGAAGGGGTCTACCGCTGGTTCTCCGTCCTGAGCTCGGCACAAAGGGCCGAGTTCCTGTGCGGGCTCTTGGATCTTTGTGTCCCTATTGAGCTGCGGTTCCTCGGTTCCTGTCTTGAGGACTTGGCCCGTAAGGACTACCACTCCCTCCGGGACGCCGAGATCAAAGCCAACAACCCGGCGGACCTCGCGAACCTGACCAACATCACGGACGAGGTGGTGAGGAGCAAATTACTTATTTCCCTCGCGTTGCTCAGCTCGGATAACCGGGAGGCGGCTGGGGTACTTTTTCGTACTCTGACACACATCGACACCATCATCAACAACTATGGACTACAGCTTAACGACGGCCAGACAGGCGAACAGTTCCTCTTGCTCTTCACCATGGCTTCCAACCATCCTGCTTTCAGCTTTCATCAGAAACAGGTGCTGCGCCACGAGCTCACACAGATCCAGGAGATCCTGCAGCTGACCGGTGGCGAGCAACAGCACGCGACTCCACTCACCCAGGGCTGCACCGTGCCCACGTGTATAACCGCGCCTTCCATCAACTCCTGTCACTCTGGCTGTGCATGCGCCAGCACGGTAGGTGCTTTACAGTATGCGTATTTACGTATCGGGTGTCGGCCAGAGTACATCCGTTCCCTCACCACTAACTCATGTGGTCCCCAAAAACCTCTCAACTTAACTCATCAGGGAACGTCTCTATGCGCGTTACTATACAGTATTATAAAGCAGTTTAACGTTATAATCCTAATACACAAGTATCTTCCTCGAGGAAAAACACCGTGGGGGGAAGGCGGGTGCTGTTTGTTGGCCTGCACTTGTTAAGGTTAAAGGAACCGTATGTAAGAAAAATATTTCAATTAATCATAAAATGGCCCTGATATGTCACTAGACATTAAGAAATAATGTTCACTTCAAATACTTATATCACTGACAACAGTAGTCCGGCCAGGATATTGTCATTTAAAAAGTGAAGTTGCAGCCCTCAACTGATGTTGATGTTGTGTTTTGTCATGTCATGTTGTGTTTTGGCCTGATGCGCCACCCTCCACCTATCTACTAATCACAAAGTCAGTAGTGTTCTGCCATCCGGGTTGGCAACCTCGAGTCAGGGGGGAGGGGGAGGGGATACACCGCTCTTCAGTATTTTGAAAGTGATTGCAGTACCAGTTTTGGCCACAATCTTACATATGGTTCCTTTAATATTACATGTTAATGTATGGGAAATTACTTGTGTGCTGTGTGCTTTGTTTAGCTGGTTTCCTACATCAGTTTTATCAGCCCCATGTCCAAACACACACAGCACCACAAGTAGCAAGGGGTCCCACTAATGGCTGGGATATCACTGGTCACTGGAGGAAGATCTCCTATAGGGAATGTTTGTGTCAGTTGGGGGAGATTTGCATGCCTGTCAATGCTAGTGTGACTATGGCAGCTTCATTTTGTTTTCCATCATTCACAAAGCATGTTTTCACTTTTATTTGTAGTAGTGAAGAAAAGCAGAGGGAGGGTATTGGTTAATATGTTTTTCAGGCTTAGGACTGAAGACATGACGGAGGCACCTCCTAGTTGCCTACATATAGTATACAATTATGTTGCTTTTTAATATAACACACATAAACAGTGTTAAGTAGTAGTAGGTTTATAAACACCCCTCCCCTACTTATAAACGTGTAACAACACAATAGCTCTGCTATATCTTGGGTTACCTCATCCAAACATCCTCGTGATGTGTCCTTACCTGCCCACTTTTGTTGCAGGGTTTGGCCCCTCTCTTAAAAGCAATCCCCCTTCTGTAGCAAAACAGGTACAACTGCTCACTTGTTGCTTGCATTGTTGTGATTTCAGAAGCAAGTTATTCTCAATGCTGGACCCTGATATTGACTCACCAGTGGATGTCACCATGTAATGGCTGTCACTGAAACACAGGTGATTTTGAACTGATGTGGATCCAGATCCACACCAGGGTATTCTGCTGTTTTGGCCTGGCAGCACAAGACCAGTGGCCTGGGTGGCCATCATCTCTGGCCGTTGAGGCATTAACTGGCTGTTGGATAGAAACCAAGCCAAGGATATGAATCCTTTATACAGTAAATTGTTTAATTTGAGTGAGAGAGGGAGTGAATGTCAGTGAGAAGTGTAAGTGATGGAACACGGGTATGTACGCCCCACTCTGAAAACTCAGTGCGTCTGGGTCTCTGGGCTGTCTAGCCAGGCCTAGCTGGTGGCTCAGACTAGTCTCAATTACTGGGTTTCAATTCAGCTTCATAATGCAACATTTCACCATTTTAAATAGGAAGTCCAGGGTGGAAATGATTGGAAGTTGTTTAAAAGTCTAAGACAAAAAACCTGGAAGGGGTTGAGTAATGATTCGCATAGGGTATGATGCAACTATGGCAGATGGAAGTAGACATTTATTTTGTGGTGAATTATGTTTTTTTTTTTTTAAGTTTCCGTGACAACCTAAAGTTTTGAACCAACAGCTGTTCACAACTCCTCCCTTTATCAGGGAAAGGGTCCATTTTTAAATCCGCATAACATAGTGAATGGAAACAGGCGGGGGCTCACGTTTCCTCTTCAGAGTTTTCATGAACGTGCTTAAAATATGCGAACGCAGCTCCTCCTCTCCTCCAGCGCCCTGTGGGTACGGATGAAGTCCAAACCTTCCAGCAGTGTCCAGCTGTGACAGCACAGTACACCCTTTTAGCCTGGAGATGATAGAGTACCAGACATGGTTGCCTCAAACAGGCCCGTGTTTGGGGCTTGTTTACTGCTGTGTGTGTGTGTGTGTGTGAGAGAGAAGTCTGCTTCTGTTTTGAAGGTGGAGAGATAGTGGTAGTATGTACGATGTTGTTTGTTTTTTGTTGCTTCTACAGTGAGAGAAGAGCAGAGTACACACACACACATGCATGCACGCATAAGCCCACATGCACACAGACTCAGATGCAGAGAAGGAGTTCTCTCATGTTTACCTGTGCCTTCTATTCCCACAGGAAGTGACATCACTTCCTGTCATGTCTTCCTGCTCCCAGGGTTGGTTTTGGCCCCCTGCTGTTTAAATGTTAATGATAGAGAACATTGGTTCCTAGGTAGGGGGAGTTACTCTCAGATCAGCCAGTGAAAAATGTGCCCCTCGGTGCACAGTTGGCTGTGTGCATATCTAACGGGCTCGGCTAGAGTGCCATTGGCCAGCCGGTGAGTCTGGTGGGCTCTCCTGGTTTGTGATTGCTGAGAGTAGCATTTGGCTTCTTGCCTGTGATTGGCTGTCCTGGTGGAGCTTTTTTATTGGATAGCCAGGTTGGCAGTGGTCCTGGTGGGATGTAGGCTTTTAAACATGTGTCTGCGGGAAAGTCCCGCCTCAGCAGCATCGTGTGTGTGTGTGTGTGTGTGCTGCTCACACACACTGGGATTGAGTATTTTGTTGGTGTTGGCTGGAGTTGAGCGCAGCTCAGCACATTTCTTCGGGCTGAACTCAGGCATGTGTGTGTGTGTTTTTGAAACTCTCCGGTGAATCATCAGGAAGTGCACACAGCTCGGTGATTCAAAAGCTGAGCTAACCCAAACATGAGTAGTACGCGCACACACACACACACACACACACACACACACACAAACATCCTACACACATACTTTTCGCCCTCAGTTCAAACTTCTTCCCTTCTGTTGTTATCCACACACATATTGTATACAGACTGGTCCTTTCATTCATATCTCTCTCTCTCCCACCTCTACCTCTCCCACACACACACACACACACACACACACACACACACACACACACACACACACCCTGAGAGATGTAAATACAGTGAAGATCACATCTCAAGTGTCCTGTGAGAAGCCACAATGCTGCAGTTGTTCGTGTGGTGAATCTTGTTATTCCCCTGTGAATTTGTGTTTGTGTGCTTGTGCCTGTTTATAGTGCTACTCCTGTGTGTCCTGTGGGAATCCAAATCAGAGCTGTGTTCAGACAGGAAGTATTAAATAAAATAAAGGTTGCTGAAAGGTTAGCTCTGATCAAACTACTATCACATTTGACTACTTCTAATGGGTTCAGGACACCAAAAACTTAATAGCAATGATGTTTAATTAAAGACTTAATTATATTTAATTTGATTAAAGATAGCCTGATATGATATACTGTATGTACTGTCAAATATACACAGGACAGAAGAGGTGTTAAATTCCTTGTGCTGTAGGTCAGGGATTTCCCACAGTGACAAATCAAATGAACAACCAAGTGAACCACCAAGCCTATTTAACATTACACAACATGACGCAAGATACAACGACTGGCTGCCGGCAGTGGCAAATGCGCCGCATGTTGTACCCAGGATCGGTGACTTGTGCATACGTATAAATCTATTACACGTATTACACTTAAATGTCAGGAAGTGGAATACCTGTAGCTTTCAGATGGTCACATTTTGTGGGACCACCCACAAGAGTTTGAAGTGAGGGAGATTATTTTAGAGGTAAAAATATTTGAACAGTATGAAATTTGAAATGAAATTTAACGCACATAATGTTAAGACTTAAGCTCTGGATTCTTTGGACATGTTGGTGCTGGTGTCCTCCATCAGTACTGCAAGCAAAATGTGTCTCTTTGATATTCTTATCCTATAACATATTCAATTTGCTGATGCTTTTATCTACTACCATTTGGGCATTTTTGGTGTGCAATACTGTAATGGAAATGACATGTAAAATAATGCAATCTATGCCAGCCTTACAACCTGGGCTGTAGTCCCTGTTATGACCACTCTTGGGATAGCAGTCTCTTTGACCCATAACCCTACTGTAATGTACAGTAAGCTTTCAGTGTGTTACCCTTCCCTGCACAACAATCGCTGGATCAACAAGGACTGCATTTGTCTCCAAAATATCTTCCAAAGCAAAATCACTCAGCACAAGAGGCGTTTATTCCATGTTTTCCTAGTTTATGGTTTAGGTATGAAGTAGATGATTTGTCCAGAGCAACTCACAAAACATGAAAATAGAATAAACAGCAATGACAAAAATAGTCTGTCGGCATACTGCAGCAGAAGAGGCAGATGTGAAGATAACATAGTGGCCTTGCTGGTGAATCTGCAGTAATTGTTAACAGAGGTTTGAACTGAAAGCCTGTGTGATTGGACAGAGCGCAGTCAGCATGAATGGAGCATGTGCTCGTCCTTGGAAAGAAACAGAAACACTGAAAAAAAGGTGCAACACTGGACAGAGGAAAAGAAAAGCCCCAGGAGGGATGGAAAATCAGACTGAACGAAAATAGGAACGTTTAGAAATGTGGTATGGAGACGTGGAAAGGCTGAACATTGGAAAGCTGGTTTATGAATCAAAATTCATTACCGTGTTCATTACCAAACTGCTTTGAACTCTGGGTAGATGCCCCAAATCTTGCTCATGAATTGTGATTCATTCCCGTGATTCATTCTGGAACCAAACTCTTCTGAACTCTGTCTAGGTGCCCCAAAGCTGGTTTATGAATTGTGATTCATTCCCGTGATTCATTCTGGAACTGAACTGCTCTCAGAGCTGAAGCCTGACTCTAGCCGCCTAATTTGGGTCTGGTCATACTGGGCTATACCGCAGCGTAGAAGACCAGACATAGGCCGATGCTTAGACTGCTACTGGAATATTTGTGGGCAGCCGTGGCCTACTGGTTAGCACTTCAGACCTGTAACCGGAGGGTTGCCGGTTCGAACCCCGACTAGTAGGCACGGCTGAAGTGCCCTTGAGCAAGACACCTAACCTCTCACTGCTCCCCGAGCGTGCTGTTGATGCAGGCAGCTCACTGCGCCGGGATTAGTGTGTGCTTCTCACCTCACTGTGTGCTGTGTGTGTTTCACTAATTCACGGATTGGGATAAATGCAGAGACCAAATTTCCCTCACAGGATCGAAAGAGTATACTGTACTTATACTTACTTATACTTAAATTGGCTTAGAGTCTTACCTAGAACAACTCACGGGTTGTTTTCAAATATTACGTCTGTGTTTGTGTGTACAGAATAGAATAGATGGAATAGAATAGGTCTTTATTGTCATTGTCACAGGTACAACAACATTTAAAGTGTTCTCCAGCCAGTGCATCGTTCATATATATAGTCTATATATAAAAAATTAAATATAAATAAATACTTTTAAAAAATAATAAATAATTTAAGTGCTAGTGTTACCTAAAAAATAAACATATAACATCATTAACAGCATACATAGACACACACAGTCATACACACCCAGTCATTGCATAAAAAAGTATGAACACACAGGCATTGTATAAACATTGTGTGTTTTCTATTTGGAAGGAAAGCATGTGTGCATGCATGTGAGAAATGACTGTTTTTTTGTGAGGTGTCTGTCTAGAAATGTGTGTGTGGGTGTGTGTGTCTGTGTGTGTATCCCCATCGTATTTGCCTCATTTGGTTGTGGTCCTTCCGCTATAGGCTTCACACCGAGAGGTTGCCATGGCTCCGACTGATGAAAGTGTCCCCCCTGACACTCTGGAGGTGACACCCGCAGCACCCCACACCCAGCTGGAGCTACAGGGCAAAGGTCATGAAGGGAAACCCAATAAAGGTATTACAGACACACACACACACACACAAACACACACACACACACACACTTAACATGCTGAATGTTATCAAGAGCTGCTTTCTATTAAAAACATTTACTGTTATGCTTATACTGATATTCTCAAGTCACTTATAAAATCTGTGCTTGTCGTGTTTTCCAGAAGTATATATACACTACTTACACACTAATATAGGAAAGTCAGTAAGGATGTAACTATGCCACACCATTAGATCATGCCTATTCATTTCAATTGTAGAGACTTTTTAAGAAATCATTCCTCACAGTATCTATCCAGCTGCAATTGATCAGTGATGCCTGAGTATGTCACAGTGTGGGCATGGCGAGTGGAGGCTGGTGTGTGGTTAGCATTCTGGTGCATAAAATGGCTCCCGTTCATCACCCAGGTGGTGCTACACACTAGTGATGGTTAGTGAGGTGCCTTGATAAAGTGCTACATAAATGCAAGTTGTTGTTGTTGTTGTTGATATAATAGGACATGGGGAGCTCAGGCTCTCAGATTATGTGGATGGGTAGAGCCCACTGACATAACAGAAGATTGTCTGTCTCCAGGTACAGAGTCAGGTTTGTTTGCATAATGTGAGTGTTCATGTGAGAGGCAAAGGTCTTGTTCTGACTTGTCTTGACTAAGAACATTTGAGGAACGATGGAAATACAGCAAGCATGCATGTTTGTATGTATGTTGTCATGTGTGTGTTTTTGTTTGTTTGTGTTTGTTTGTTTGTTTGTCTGTGTGAATATTTAAATTTTTATTATTATTATTTTTAAGTATATTTTGGGGTCTTTTTTTAGTGGAGATAGACAGGAAGTGAAGTGGGAGAGAGAGACAGGTGGGGGCACACAAATTACACATATTACATCAGCAAAACAAAGAAACGAGAAAATATCTCAGATCCACTGTTTATTATGACCGCCGCGCAGCGAAGCGGCGGTCATATAGGTTTAGTCAGATTATTATTATGACCGCCGCGCAGCGAAGCGGCGGTCATATAGGTTTAGTCAGATTATTATTCTTTTTTTTTCTTTTTTTTTTTTTCTTTTTCGCATGTCCAAACTTCCGTCAAGGATTCCCGGGACACTGAAAGACCGGGGTAGACGAAACTTGGTGGGCATGTAACCCCATATGGATAGCATGGAACCATCGTTTTTCGTTTTGATCTGTAGCCCCCCCGCTGGACTGCACCCCCCGAAAGGAGGGTAGGGCAGACACAGTTTTCTGTGAATATCTCGATAAC